>NC_090373.1:21244605-21578068 GCF_036365525.1 Heterodontus francisci
AACTGAGAAACTAGGATCAAACTGAGAGACTGGGATCAAACTGAGAGACTGAGTTTAAACTGAGAACCTAGGATCAAACTGAGAGACTGAGTTTAAACTGAGAACCTAGGATCAAACTGAGAGACTGGGTTCAAACTGAGAGACTGAGTTTAAACTGAGAACCTAGGATCAAACTGGGAGACTGGGTTCAAACTGAGAGACTGAGTTTAAACTGAGAACCTAGGATCAAACTGAGAGACTGGGTTAAAACTGAGAGACTGGATTTAAAATGAGAACCTAGGATCAAACTGGGAGACTGGGTTCAAACTGAGAGACTGAGTTTAAACTGAGAACCTAGGATCAAACTGAGAGACTGGGTTCAAACTGAGAGACTGAGTTTAAACTGAGAACCTAGGATCAAACTGGGAGACTGGGTTCAAACTGAGGGACTGAGTTTAAACTGAGAACCTAGGATCAAACTTAGAGACTGGGTTCAAACTGAGAGACTGAGTTTAAACTGAGAACCTAGGATCAAACTGAGAGACTGGGTTCAAACTGAGAGACTGGATTTAACCTGAGAACCTAGGATCAAACTGAGAGACTGGGATCAAACTGAGAGACTGGGTTCAAACTGAGAGACTGAGTTTAAACTGAGAGATTGGGTTCAAACTGAGAGACTGAGTTTAAACTGTGAGACTGGGTTCAAACTGAGAGACTGAGTTTAAACTGAGAGACTGGGTTCAAACTGAGAGACTGGGTTTAAACTGAGAGACTGGGTTCAAACTGAGAGACTGAGTTTAAACTGAGAGACTGAGTTTAAACTGAGAGACTGGGATCAAACTGAGAGACTGGGTTCAAACTGAGAGACTGAGTTTAAACTGAGAACCTAGGATCAAACTGAGAGACTGGGTTCAAACTGAGAGACTGAGTTTAAACTGAGAGACTGGGTTTAAACTGAGAGACTGGGTTCAAACTGAGAGACTGAGTTTAAACTGAGAACCTAGGATCAAACTGAGTGACTGAGTTCAAACTAAGAGACTGAGTTTAAACTGAGAACCTAGGATCAAACTGAGAGACTGAGTTTAAACTGAGAACCTAGGATCAAACTGAGAGACTGGGTTCAAACTAAGAGACTGAGTTTAAACTGAGAACCTAGGATCAAACTGAGAGACTGGGTTCAAACTGAGAGACTGAGTTTAAACTGAGAACCTAGGATCAAACTGAGAGACTGGGTTCAATCTGAGAGACTGAGTTTAAACTGAGAACCTAGGATCAAACTTAGAGACAGGGTTCAAACTGAGAGACTGAGTTTAAACTGAGAACCTAGGATCAAACTGAGAGACTGGGTTCAAACTGAGAGACTGGATTTAAACTGAGAACCTAGGATCAAACTGAGAGACTGGGATCAAGCTGAGAGACTGGGTTCAAACTAAGAGACTGAGTTTAAACAGAGAACCTAGGATCAAACTGAGAGCCTGGGTTCAAACTGAGAGACTGGGTTCAAATTGAGAGACTGAGTTTAAACTGAGAACCTAGGATCAAACTGAGAGTCTGGGATCAAGCTGAGAGACTGGGTTCAAACTGAGAGATTGAATTTGAACTGAGAACCTAGGATCAAACTGAGAGACTGGGATCAAGCTGAGAGACTGGGTTCAAACTAAGAGACTGAGTTTAAACAGAGAACCTAGGATCAAACTGAGAGACTGGGATCAAGCTGAGAGACTGGGTTCAAACTAAGAGACTGAGTTTAAACTGAGCACCTAGGATCAAACTGAGAGACTGGGTTCAAACTGAGAGATTGAGTTTAAACTGAGAACCGAGGATCAAACTGAGAGACTGGGATCAAGCTGAGAGACTGGATTTAAACTGAGAACCTCGGATCAAACTGAGAGACTGAGTTTAAACTGAGAACCTAGGATCAAACTGAGAGACTGGGTTCAAACTGAGAGACTGAGTTGAAACTGAGAACCTAGGATCAAACTGGGAGACTGGGTTCAAACTGAGAGACTGAGTTTAAACTGAGAACCTAGGGTCAAACTGAGAGACTGGGATCAAACTGAGAGACTGGGTTCAAACTGAGAGACTGAGTTTAAACTGAGAAACTAGGATCAAACTGAGAGACTGGGATCAAACTGAGAGACTGAGTTTAAACTGAGAACCTAGGATCAAACTGAGAGACTGAGTTTAAACTGAGAACCTAGGATCAAACTGAGAGACTGGGTTCAAACTGAGAGACTGAGTTTAAACTGAGAACCTAGGATCAAACTGGGAGACTGGGTTCAAACTGAGAGACTGAGTTTAAACTGAGAACCTAGGATCAAACTGAGAGACTGGGTTAAAACTGAGAGACTGGATTTAAAATGAGAACCTAGGATCAAACTTAGAGACTGGGTTCAAACTGAGAGACTGAGTTTAAACTGAGAACCTAGGATCAAACTGGGAGACTGGGTTCAAACTGAGAGACTGGATTTAAACTGAGAGACTGGGTTTAAACTGAGGGACTGGATTTAAACTGAGAACCTCGGATCAAACTGAGAGACTGGGTTTAAACTGAGGGACTGGATTTAAACTGAGAACCTAGGATCAAACTGAGAGACTGGGTTCAAACTGAGAGACTGGGTTTAAACTGAGAGACTGGATTTAAACTGAGAACCTCGGATCAAACTGAGAGACTGGGTTTAAACTGAGGGACTGGATTTAAACTGAGAACCTAGGATCAAACTGAGAGACTGGGATCAAACTGAGAGATTGGGTTCAAACTGAGAGACTGGATTTAAACTGAGAGACTGGGTTTAAACTGAGAGACTGGGTTTAAACTGAGAGACTGGATTTATACTTAGAACCTAGGATCAAACTGAGAGGCTGGGATCAAGCTGAGAGACTGGGTTCAAACTGAGAGACTGGGTTTAAACTGAGAGACTGGATTTATACTTAGAACCTAGGATCAAACTGAGAACCTAGGATCAAACTGAGAGACTGGGTTCAAACTGAGAGACTGGATTTAAACTGAGAGACTGGGTTTAAACTGAGAGACTGGATTCAAACTGAGAGACTGGGTTTAAACTGAGAGACTGGATTTATACTTAGAACCTAGGATCAAACTGAGAGGCTGGGTTCAAACTGAGAGACTGGGTTTAAACTGAGAGACTGGATTTAAACTGAGAACCTAGGATCAAACTGAGAGACTGGGTTCAAACTGAGAGACTGGGTTCAAACTGAGAGACTGGGTTTAAACTGAGAGACTGGATTTAAACTGAGAGATTGGGTTGATTGGTCAGAAAACTCATACAAGTTACTTATACATGATTTGCTTCTAACAAATCCATGCTGGCTCTCCTTAATTAATCTACAATTGTCCAATGATTGTTAATTATGCCCTGGATTATTGTTTCTAAAGCCTTCCCACCACTGAGGTTCAACTGACTGGCCTGTACTTACTGGGTTTATCTTTACCCATTTTTAAACAAGGCTATAACATTTGGAATTCTCCAGTCCTCTGGCACCACCCTGTATCTAAGGAGGATTGGAAGATTATGACCAGTGCGTCTGCAATTTCCACCCTTACTTCCCTGAGGAACCATCAGGTCCTGGTGACTTATAAATTTTAAGTACATCCAGCCTATATAATACCTCCTCTTTAACAATTTTTAGCCCATCCAGTATCTCAACTAGGTCCTCTTTTACTGTAACTTCTTCCTTGGTAAAGGCAGATGCAAAGTACTCAGTTAGTACCTCATCAATGCCCTCTGCCTGCATGTTTAGGTCTCCTGAAGAGACTGTGTATAAACTGAGACACAGGGTTCAAACTGAGAGACTGGCCTTATCCTTTTATTTATTTTATTTTTTTTATTTCGAGATACAGCACTGAAACAGGCCCTTCGGCCCACCGAGTCTGTGCCGACCATCAACCACCCATTTATACTAATCCTATACTAAATCCATATTTCTACCACATCCCCACCTGTCCCTATATTTCCCTACCACCTACCTATACTAGGGGCAATTTATAATGGCCAATTTATCTATCAACCTGCAAGTCTTTGGCATGTGGGAGGAAACCGGAGCACCCGGAGGAAACCCACGCAGACACAGGGAGAACTTGCAAACTCCACACAGGCAATACCCAGAATCGAACCCGGGTCGCAGGAGCTGTGAGGCTGCGGTGCTAACCACTGCGCCACTGTGCCACAATATTGTGTAGAGTTTGTAATGTTGCTGATTTGAAAGAAAAAAAAGAAAGACCTTGTATTTCTATCATGCTTGTCACAACCTCAGGATGTACCAAATCACCTTGCAACTTATGAATTACTTTTGAAGTGTATTCACTGTTTTAATGACCATAAAATCTGTTTTAGTGATGTTGGTTGTGGGATAAATATTGGCCAGAACACCAGGAAGAACTCTCCTGCTCCTCTTCAAAAGAGTACCATGGAGTTGTTTACATCCACCTAATGCATCAGTCTAACATTGCATCTGAAAGACGACACCTCTGACAGTGCAGCACCCTCTCAGTACTGCACTTGGCAGTCAGCCTAGTTTTTGTGCTGAAGTCTGCGGAGTGAGACAATGAATCCACAACCTTTTGACACGAAGGCAAGAGAGCTACCCACTGAGCCATGGATGAAAAGCTTGATTGGTTCATATGAAACGCATGACACCAGGAACAAATCACACTCTCACCAAACCACACAAAGCTGCTATGTTGGATTTCATGATAAATTTGGGTCGTTCGTTCGAGCATAGGAATAATAAAGCTAGAAGTTCATGAAAAAATATAACTAAAATCCCAGTTCCAGCTGAGTTCTAAACTTTAATTATTTCTTGAATCGTGTGGATGAGGAAAGAAAATGGAAAGCTAACAGGATACAACTCTGGCCAAAAGCAGTCCTGAAACCAAGTGCTAATTCTGAAAGCAACTGCAACACATTCCTGGCATTAGTTAATCCTTCAGTGAGCAAGAATTGTGAACTTAAATAAAAGCATGATTGAGCTCTCAGAGGGAAGAGGGCTACAGGCGATGAGAATAAGTAGGTACATAGAATTGGATAGAATTAACAGTTCTGAAACGGGCCATTCAGCCCAACTGGTCGATGCTGGTGTTTATGCTCCACCTGAGTCTCCTCCTGTAGAATATGATTGTAAAGGGTTAATACTGAAGACAGTGTGAGACCTCGCCCACTGTACAAGCGATGATGTAACAGTCACATGAGATAGGCTTGAGAAGAAGAAGGTATCGCAGCACGAAGGAGGTGGCTTGCAGAGAGTGTATATCGTAACTGTAAATAATAAACAATTGTTAGTTAAACTTTACTGGAGTCTAAGACTTTCTCTAGAATGCCCTACACTCTATTACAAATACAACTAAACCCAACATGGTGGCAGTGGTGAAAGCGACCAAGAGAATTTGAAGATCTTACCTTTGGAAGAAACACCAGATGAACAACAGAGAAATTTAAAGATAAATACTGGCCTTGTACAGTAAGAAAACTACTTACCTGCAGAAGAGTAAAAGCAAAATACTGCGGATGCTGGAAATCTGAAATAAAAGCAAGAAATGCTGGAATCACTCAGCAGGTCTGGCAGCATCTGTGAAAAGAGAAGCAGAGTTAACGTTTCGGGTCAGTGACCCTTCTTCGGAACTGACAAATATTAGAAAAGTCACAGATTATAAACAAGTGAGGTGGGGGTGGGGCAAGAGATAACAAAGGAGAAGGTCTGGATTGGACCAGGCCACATAGCTGACCAAAAGGTCACGGAGCAAAGGCAAACAATATGTTAATAGTGTGTTGAACGACAAAGCATTCGTACAGATTAGGTGTTAATACACTGAATATTGAACAGCAGCAAGTGCAAACCTGAAAAAAAACAGCGGGTAAGCAAACTGAACAAACAAAGATGAAATGAAATAAATGCAAAAAAAAGATTGTAAAAAATGTTTAAAAAAATGTTAAAAAAAAGGAAGAAAAAATAACTAAAAATGAAAGCAAAATGGGGGGCTGTCATGCTTTGAAATCATTGAACTCAATGTTCAGTCCGGCAGGCTGTAGTGTGCCTAATCGGTAGATGAGACGCTGTTCCTCAAGCTTGCGTTGATGTTCACTGGAACACTGCGGCAATCCCAGGACAGAGATGTGAGCATGAGAGCAGGGGGGAGTGTTGAAATGGCAAGCAACCGGAAGCTCAGGGTCTTGCTTGCGGACTAAGCGGAGATGTTCCACAAAGCGGTCACCCAGTCTGCGCTTGGTCTCCCCAATGTAGAGGAGACCACACTGTGAGCAGCGAATACAGTATACTACATTGAAAGAAGTACAAGTAAATCGCTGCTTCACCTGAAAGGAGTGTTTGGGGCCTGGGATAGTGAGGAGAGAGGAGGTAAATGGGCAGGTATTACACCTCCTGAGATTGCAGGGGGAGGTGCCATGGGACGGGGACGAGGTGGTGGGGGTAATGGAGGAGTGGACCAGGGTGTCGCAGAGGGAACGATCCCTTCGGAATGCTGACAGGGGAAGGGAGTGGAAGATGCGACTGGTAGTGGCATCACGCTGGAGGTGGCAGAAATGGCGGAGGATGATCCTTTGGATATGGAGGCTGATGGGGTGAAAAGTGAGGACAAGGGGAACCCTGTCACTGTTCTGGGAGGGAAGGGAAGGGGTGAGGGTAGAGGTGCGGGGAATGGGCCAGACACGGTTGAGGGCCCTGTCAACCACAGTGGGGGGAAATCCTTGGTTGAGGAAAAAGGAGGTCATATCAGAAGCACCGTCATGGAAGGTAGCATCATCAGAGCAGATGCGTCAAAGACGGAGAAACTGGGAGAATGGAATGGAGTCCTTACAGGAGGTAGGGTGTGAAGAAGTGTAGTCGAGGTAGCTGTGGGAGTCGGTGGGCTTATAATGGATATTAGTAGACAACCAGAGATGGAGACAGAGAAGTCGAGGAAGGGAAGGGGAGTGTCAGAGATGGACCATGTAAAGGTGAGAGAAGGGTGGAAATTGGAAGCAAAGTTGATAAAGTTTTCCAGTTCGGGGCGGGAGCGGGAAACAGCACCGATACAGTCATCAATGTACCGGAAAAACAGTTGGGGGAGGGGGCCTGAGTAGGACTGGAACAAAGAATGCTCGACATATCCCACAAAAAGACAGGCATAACTAGGACCCATGCGGGTACCCATAGCAACACCTTTTACTGCACCTGCAGAAGAGGCTGTGGAGAGCTCCACAGCTGTGGTGAGTCAGAGCACAGAAATACAGGCTGCACCACAAACTGAAGCAATCGGGTGAGTTACAATACCCACAGTTAGCAATCGTGTTAAAAGACCTTTGAAAAGCTTGCAGTAATTTTCTTCAGGCATCGTGCTCGGGAAAAAAATGGGGAAAACCCAATCCTTCACTGGGGCTGAACACAACAGGGACGAGGGAAACCCCCAAAAAGCGTGGGAACTCCTAAAAAGCACGGGAAATCCCCAAAAACAGCAGGGACACCTCCATTAATGCAAGCAAGCCTGAAAATAAACAAAGTGAATTTCTCAAACAAAGCCTTAAAAAGCCTATTAAAACAACGGGGAACTGTCGAAAACACGTGGGACTCCTCCATTAAGGCAACCAAGCCTGAAAAAAGTGAATTTCTTAAAGAAAGAGGAACACCATAAAAAGTCTGTTAAGAAAGCAATATGGATCCAAAATTGGGAATGCCTGAGAGTTTTCAGAATCAAGAAGGACCCAATCAGATTCAAAATTGGCTCTCTTGAAGAAAAAGGTTCTAAGGTTAAGAATCGCTTCACAACTCCATACAAAATCTGAAGTGGAACAAGTGAACACCCTTCTGTATTTAGTAGGGGTGATGACGGACGACATAATTGTCCGACAAGGAATCAACAAGGCTACCAATAAATTTGAAGAAGTATTCCAAGCCTTTGACAAACATTTTGATCTCTGCACCAATAAAATCTTGGAAAGAGCCAAATTTACTAAGCGGGCGCAGATGATTGGTGAAACTTTAGACTCCTGTATGAATGACCTGAATAGACTGGCAGAAGGTTGCGAATATGGCGAATTAAAGGCAGAAGGAATTAGACAGGATAGTCGCCAGGATAGTGGATGAATCCTTGTCAGACCTGTTACAATTCAAGGAAGACCTTACACTGGAAAAGGCCATTCAAATTGTAAGACAGGCTAAAGTTTGCAAACAGAATAGGGATATCCTATGAGCTGAAGACGTGGATGAGAAGGAGTCCAATGCCAGTACAGCTGGTTAAGCCAAACCCAGGGAAACGCTTTGAGGAACAGAAAAAACATACAGGTGAGAAGGCACATGACCTTGCCAAAGTTGTGTAGCCAAGAAGACCCACAGACGAGAGCAATGCCCAGCAAGTAAAGCTGAGTGTTTTAAGTGTGGAAAAACTGGACATTTTTGGAAGATGTGCCATAGTAAAATTTCTTCGCTTAAAGGTACAGAGCAGAAGACATTCACACAAACAGCAATGAATCAAGTACAGTAATATCCACAAGAGAAAGAACCAGGAGAATTCTTGGGAGAAATCAGTAATCCAGACCAGGATTTCTGGATAGCAGACATCTATGTGAATGGACACCTCACGAATTTTAAGCTTGACACAGAGGCTTGTGTCACGGTATTGTCTGATCAAGAGCCATTGGTGAAGAGACATTACCTGCAACCAACAGATATACAGTTGCATGGTCTAGGCAGGACACAACTCCAAGTAAAAGGCAAACTCCAAGCAACTCTTCAGCATAGAGGCAGACAACTGGTCCTTATATGTCCTACACAATCAAGAATTTTCTTTACTGAGCAGGAATGCATGCTTACAACTGCAGTTGATTAAAAAAAAGTAGCCAAAGTCAAGCAAAGGTAAACAATTCCTTTCAAACAGAATTCCTGAAGCTGTTCTCAGGACTTGGAAAAAAAAGACGGAGTACAGTATCACTTTGAAAGAAGGGGCCAGACCAGTGTGTATCTTCACACCAAGAAGAACACAGCTTCCAGTATTGCCTCAACAGCTAATGCCTCGAATTAAGACTCAAGACTACGAGAAAGTTTGAGAAAGAGAAAACTCCTACAGAAGGAAACAAACCCAGAATTACAATAGGAGATTTCGAACAAGCAACTTACCCAAATTAAACAATGGTCAAAACGTTTGGATACATGACCTGGAATGAGAAGGCACCGCAATCCATAAACATGAAGACTATCAGCGATCGTGTGTTATACGAATGAATGAAAGGAACATACGAATGAATCGAAGGAAAATCATTCCTATTCCACAAAAGCAACAGCCAGTAATCCATCTGCAAGATCCAGATGAAGAGGAACAACCCCAAACCAAATGGGATACAACCCATAGAAACGAAAAACCAAGTTAGCAACCCAGACTTCCTACGAAGACTACCGATCGTCCCAGACAGATTACAACCAGATCGGGGAGAGTTTTCAAACCTCCGATGAGACTGAATCTGTAAAGTCAGAGACTTTGGGGGAAGAGAGAGTTGTAGAGAAGTCATAAATGTATATATGTTTGGAAAAATGTTGGATAAAGACTTGGTGGGAGATATAGTATGAGGTTGCAAAGTGCTAAAACTGAAGACAGTGAGAGACTCCGCCCACTGTATGAGCAATGGTGTAATGGTCACATGAGATAGGCTTGAGAAGAAGGTATAGCAGCACGAAAGATGCTTTCTTAGGTGGCTTGCAGAGAGTGTATGTAGTAACTGTAAATAATAGAGTTGTTAGTTAACTTTTACTGGAGTCTAAGACTTTCTGTAGAATGCCCTACGATGCTACTAATACAAAAGCAACTAAATTCAACACATCCCATCCTACATCATCTCACCCTATCAGCAAACCTTCTATTCCTTTCTCCCGATGTACATATCTAGCTTCTCCTTAAATGTGTCTATGCTATTCCATTCAACTACTCCTGATGTAGAGAATCGCACTCTTTAGGTAAAGAATTTTCTCCTGAATTCCATATTGGATTTATTAGTGACTATCTTATAGTTATGACTCCTAGTTCTGGTCTCCCCCACAATTGGAAACATTTTCTCTACGGCTAACCCTTTCATAATCTTGAAGATCTCTATCAGGTCACCTTCAGTCTTTTCTTTTCTAGATAAAAGATCACCAGCCTGTTCAGCCTTTTCTGATAGGTATAACCTTTTAGGTAGAACACAAAGACTCCACACATCCACTCACAGTACATTTGGTAGCATTCACCAGCAGCAAGGAGACTCCAAACACTTGGATCTGTGAGCAATACCAGGGAAGATCAAATAGCTGCAAACACATTCAATGAATTGGCAAAATTAATGCTCTCGGCTTGTAGACATGCAAATTAACATCTGCGACTTTTAACTCAAATTGCCTGGATACCATCCTATTTTCGCACCCAAGCAGACTGTGTTGTTATTGCTAACACTGTTCAGCAATCTGTTTGGCACCGAGGCGATGATTTAATCTGATAAAATACATAAGGAAGACTTGTGCCTTCACATTGGCTGGTGTCTCATCATGCACAAACAGAAAGGACCTTCTGGCTATCAGAACTAAACGCATTTATTATATATATATATTCTATGTATTGGATTATTTTATGAGTTCAAATAATTGAAGCACATGATTTACAACAGAATCAATTTGGCCCAGGGCTCTGTACACAATGTTGGATACTTTAACATTAGCATAATTTAATTTGAAATAATAATTTAGTTTAAATTTAGTAACTTAATTCCAATAATGTAGTCAGAGATGCTACAAAATGGCATTGAGATATATTAAAATCAAACCAGGATTGAATTTCCTGGTCTGTGAGGAATTGATTAGTTGAACAGATTTTGTTAGTTGTACAGGATAAAATTAGTTCTGGGCAGTAAATAGTGTGATATTGTTACTCATTGACTTCAAACAGGAACAAATAATTTGGACCGGGTATCAATTCACTTTACGAACAATGATGGACAGATAAGAACTTTCTGGCCCATTAGCCTGTCCCACACAATTGTGATACCTTGTGTGTTACAATATATACACTCCATCCCACCCCATTCCAAACCATGTGATTTCCTGGGAGAGGTGGAAAACCAGAGAAACACCCAGGCCAATTTGAGAGAAAATTCATCTCCGGGTCCATCTAGGTGATTGAAACTAGTCTAGCTCATCACTCTGGCCTGAATTCCCTGCAGTACCTATCTTTTGTACAAGGTGATCTCCACCTTGACACGGAACACAAAAGTCCGAGTGTATCAGGCCTGTGTCCTCAGTACCTTGCTCTATGGCAGCGAGGCCTCGACAACGTCTGTCAGCCAAGAGCGACGTCTCAATTCATTCCATCTTCGCTGTCTCCGGGGAATACTTGGCATCAGGTGGCAGGACCGTATCTCCAACACAGAAGTCCTCGAGGCGGCCAACATCCCCAGCTTGTACACACTACTGAGTCAGCGGCGCTTGAGATGGCTTGGCCATGTGAGCCGCATGGAAGATGGCAGGATCCCCAAAGACACATTGTACAGCGAGCTCGCCACTGGTATCAGACCCACCGGCCGTCCATATCTCTGCTTTAAAGACGTCTGCAAACGCGACATGGAATCCTGTGACATTGATCACAAGTCGTGGGAGTCAGTTGCCAGCGTTCGCCAGAGCTGGCGGGCAGCCATAAAGACGGAGCTAAAATGTGGCGAGTCGAAGAGACTTAGTAGTTGGCAGGAAAAAAGACAGAGGCGCAAGGGGAGAGCCAACTGTGCAACAGCCCCGACAAACAAATTTCTCTGCAGCACCTGTGGAAGAGTCTGTCACTCTAGAATTGGCTTTTATAGCCTCTCCAGGCGCTGCTTCACAAACCACTGACCACCTCCAGGCGCGTATCCATTGTCTCTCGAGATAAGGAAGCCAAAGATAGATCTCCACCCAGTCAGAAACAGATCCAACTCTCGCTTGAAGAAATTCATCGATTGTACAAGCTGGCAGCCTGTTCCAGAGATCCACTACTCTCTGGCAAAAGAACCACCTCCTGACATGTAACCTAGATCTGACCTTGTGCAACTTAACATTGTGACCCAATCTGTGATTTTGTGTTGGAAAATCGAACAGTTTGTAAAGTCGTCTATTTGGTATCGCTCATTTTGTGGTCGGATTGATAGTGAAAATGGGTTTCTAGCTCTATAACCTTTTTTTAACTATTGCTTTCACAATTGTCTCTTACAATTCTGGCTTCTTATCCATCCCTCACTTCCTTTGTCCCACCATTAGCAATCTTGCTTTCAGCTGCCTTGGCCCTGAGCTCTGCAATTCTCTCCCTAAACCTCTCCACCTTTCTCTCCCCCTTGAAAACACTTCTGTCAATTTGTATCTGAGGTGACTCCCGTGAAGCGCCTTGGGATCTATTACTAAATTAAAGGCGCTATATAAATGCAAAATGATGTTCCTTTTCCCATTTACCTATTTCTTCACTTGATGGGTTTAGATTTCATCAATTCTATCTCACGTCTTGTGTTTTCCTTTACTCATACAAATGAGCCAGTATATTTACAATGTTCACAGCTTAAGAGATCCAAGATTTCAACAAGCTTTGGTTCACAAAGAATTAATTAAACAAACAATCTATACATCAACTAACAGATAAAGTACAGCACTTCATAACTTGAAGCCTGTCTGCGACACTTGGGAATATTCCAAACCAACTGAAGTAACTTTAATGATAAATAATTCAACCATTACTAGAAAAATTAAATCTAACAAGAGAAATGATGATCAGGCTACCTACACAGTAAAAACATAAATGGTCAAGATAATCTGCATTGGCAAATGAAGTTCACAAGTGATTCAGTGGAGACAAACCATCAACAGGAAACAATAACATCAAGGTCAAGCCACATGGGAACACCATGACCTCCAAGATCTCCTCCAAGTTACGCACTATCCTGACTTGGACAGATATTCCTTCATTGTCGCTGAGTCAAAATCCCTATCTCACCACAGCAGACTTGAAGGCGGGGCTCCACACCACCTTCACAGCTACGGATGGACAACAAATGCCAGCTTTGCCAGTGGTGCCCACATTCCAAGAATGAAAATTTTAAAACCTGCATTTAAATAGTACCTTTAGGGTAGAAAAACATCTCAAGGTGATTCCCAGAGGCATAATCAGACCAAAAATGGGCATTGATCCAAAGGAGGAGATAGTCGAACAGAGTATCATTAATCCAACCCAGGAACACATTCCCAATTATCGATGGGACAGCAAGGTGCACAGTGGGAGACGTGTTCAGCTTTCCACTCAACATTGGCACCTGTGAATCCTGCTACAACTGATGAAGATCCTGGATACTGAAGGGGTAAATCTAACCTACACCCCTCCCCCCACCCCCATTGAAGTCAGTACATAGTAAAATCAGATGGGGTGTCAAATGTCCAGGTCAATTCAATCAGTATCCCATGGGTATGGATGGAGAGGTGTTTAGTTAAAATTACTTTGGGAAAATATTTTTGTTGCTCTATATTACACCCTGTCAAGGGCAATTGAGAGAGAATGGTTAGCAATACTGCGTATGACAATTCACATACTTTTGATCAATACCCTATTCTCCTACGAATGAAACCCAGCACCTACTTTGCAGTTTGCAATCCAGCCATTTATTGGTTTCAATGCACAATTATATATAAGCTGAAATGTAATTACTGTTTACTTTGTACAATCCAGTTATTGTCACTTGAAATTTGCCCATGAAAATTATGACAAAATGTAGGGCATGCCAATAACAAAGACTCACCTCATTTGAAGATGTCATCTGCATCAAAGAAACATTCAAGAGGAACAACACTGAAACCTGAGCAGGTACAGCATCAGACTTGCTACACATACTGAAAATCTGTGCACCAGAGCTGGCTGCTCCCCCAGCCAAGGTGTTCCAATACAGCTATGACAGTGACAGCTATCCAATAATGTGGAAGATGGCCCAGGAATTGCCCTATTTGTAAAACACAGTATAAATCTACCCTGACTGATTATCTCCCAATCTCTTCCCAATCATCAAGCTACACCAGGATAAATGCCTGTTTCTTGTCAGAGACCAATCCTCGCAGTCCCAAGATATCATTGCAGGAGACCCTCAGGGAAGCATCCTACACCCAGCCATCTTCAGCTGCTTCATCAATGACCTTCCCTCCATATAAGGCTGGCATGATGCTATATTGTAAAGATTCCAGAGTTTTCACTTTTCTAATAATGAAGCAGCCCACGTTAGCCTACAGCAGGATGTGGTAACTCCTGCTCCTCTGTGGCCCATAGAAATAAGTCAATATTTCTCCTTGCTGAACTTCTTTGTATCCTTCGCCCTTGGAATTGATCAGAGTGTGCACTGTACAGGCTTCAACTAGCTGGCATTTGTGGTCCTATTTATGTCATAGGATCCTGTTTCCTTTATTAAAAGGGACCTATTGCCTGAATCAGGCAGGTGTCTTGGACACTCACAAGGCATGGCAGATTAAAGCCTGCTGTTCTCAATGCCTATCAGTGGCAACAGAGGCCTACAGACAAAAATGTAGGAATTTAAAAATGTAACAGGGCCGTACATATATGGAATTTGCTCGGGAGAAGAAAATTGTGTTTGATAGGTGATATTGATCGATGAAGATGCCACAAGATTTTGAGACCCTTAGGGAAGTGATTTGATGGAAGAATTCAAAAATTGCATCCCTTCAGGAATAAGTCCCAGCCGACAACATAAAGTTGGTAAAATAATGGATGCTGCAGTAATGGCAGATGATTATGAATTGACCCACAAAAGCAGTGGTTCCAAGCCCCAAACCTGGAATCTTTCAGAGAAATTGGAGAGATAGGAAGTTTGATAATGAGAAGAGATCTGGTTCGATTGAGAAAGATGACAAAAGTAAAAAGATAGACACACCTCAGGTTAGTAAAAGAGAAGGCCAGGAGGAAAAGCTTGGTTCAAGGGGATCGACATGATATTCCTGTCATAAGAAAGTACATGTGAAGGCTGCATGTTGGAAGTGGAAAAACAAGTCCATTGCATGTGTACAGCTGAAGGGTGTTTCCACAGGAGATACTGTCCTTGAGGGTGATGTTCATGTCAAGCAGGTAATTTCTCCCATGTTCACTGTTAGAGTGAATCAGATTGCAGAGAACTATGGAAGTTTTCTGTTGGAGGTTAAGGTAACCCCACAGTCATCTGATGAAGCAGGCAAGTTGATTGTTATCCTTAGAGACACAGGGGCAGTACAGTCACTAATGTTGGCAGGTGACATGAATTTCTTCCATGGTAGTTCACTGAACTCAAAACCCAAAGGATAGATAGAACCTATTTACCTTTATCCCTTTATATCGGGTTGATTTAAAATGTGACTTGGTCACTGGTCCTGTTACTGTTGGGGTCATTCCTAGTTTGGCCATTGAAAATTACTTGGCTAGGGATAAGGTAGTAGTGTCTCCAATAGATCCAGAAAAGACAGTTGAGGTTGCTGGAACTGAGATTTTACAGAGAGAATTTCCCAGACTATTCCCAGACAGTGTTGTGACTGGATCCCAGGCTCATAGGGTTAAACAAGATGAGAAGGATTCAGTTGTTGCGGAGGACAGTTCAGGTGTTTGGTTGGCTGAGACCTTTTTCAAGGATTTAGATGGGGATGTTGCTGATAAAGACTCAAAGGATAACAATTGTGAATTGTTTAACAGAACTTCTTTGATTGAGGCATAACAGGCAGATGCTGACTTAAGAAGCATGTCTCCGGCTATGTGTTCTGAGGCAGAAGCTGGATAGGTCCCCGAGTGTTATTACGTCAAGAATGACACTTTGATGAGGAAGTGAGAACCTTCCCAGAGACCCACTGATGAGGATTGGGCTGTCATCCATCAAATTGATGTCCCTCCTTGCTACCACAGTGAAATTTGGAGAATTGCCCATGAGATTCCACTTGCAGGTCATTTGGGTGTTTGGAAGACACAGGCTAGGGTTATGGTGCATTTTTACTGGCCGAAGCTGCACAAGGATGTGGTTGACTTCTGTCACACATGTCAGATGATTGGGAAGCCATAGCCTTCAATTAAGCCAACCCCATTAATACCAATATCTGTGTTTGATGAACCGTTTAGTAGGGTTCTTGTGGATTGTGTTGGACACTAACCTACAATTAAGTCAGGGCATATGTATCTCCTGACCATATTGGATTTGTCCACTCAATTTCCAGAGGCAATACCTTTGAAAAAGATCACAGCGAAAGTTGTTATTGGTGGATTCAGTTTTTCACTCGGTATGGGTTGGCAAAAGAAATTCAGTCTGACGAGGGGTCAAGTTTCATGTCCGGTATATTCCAGGAAGTCATGTGTACTTTGGAAGTGAAGCAGCTCCAATCAGCTACTTACCACCAGTAGTGGCAAGGTGCTTTGAAAAGATATCATCAAACCCTAAAGAGCATGGGTTAAGGCCTATTGTTTTGAGTATCCCCATGATTGGGATAAAGGGACATCATTTTTGTTGTTCACAACCAGAGATACACCAGATGAATCTACTGGCTTCAGCCCATTTGAATTGCTCTATGGGCATGAGGTGAGGGATCCTCTTAAAATCATTAAGGAGAGATTTTTGACACTGGAGAAGGGGACTACCCTCCTAGGTAATGTGTCAGAGTTTTGAGAGAGACTCTCAAAAGCTTGTGAGATGGCCAGAGAACGTTTCAAGGTTTCTCAGCGGGTGATGAAAGCCCAAGCGGATAGAACAGCTAAGGCACGTAGTTTTCAACACTGAGATAAGGTGCTAGTTTTTTTAGAATTAGAATTAGAATTAGAACATTACAGCGCAGTGTCACGCCCAGTAAAGACATATCATATTCCTAACTTTTGTCATGCAGGCCCCTCACCTGCCAAGAATGAGGCACATTAATTTTTTCACATGGACATTAAACTTCAAATTGTTGCTGGGAAGAAAAGAAGACCTATTACAAGGAATTGCCAGGCCCCGAGCCGGAAAGACATTTTTGCATACTAGCAGGCAGTGTTGGAACAAAGGAACCAGTCCCTGCTCCCATTACACAGAACAGACGTGGTCAGACCAGTTTAGTCACATGACTAATTGGCTGTTGCAGAGATTTGAACTGAGAGTTTTAAATTGGAGAAACCGTGTTTTGAAGACAGAAAGCTCCTGGATTGAGAACATCTCTCTGCTGTCTGCTCTCATCTCTTTCTCACCAGCTTTGGAATCCATCGAAGACACAGGAACCCCAAGAGAGAAAAGTCTCCGACAGTGAACAAGGTTTAAGAAGAATACTAGGCCCCAACAAAAAGCAAGAATTACCTACACGCAAGAACTACCTACAAAAGGAGCCTACAGTGAGCTCAAAGTACAGTAACAAGAAATTCTTCAGAAATTGTCTCAAACCTCTCCACTTTATTTTTCTTCTGCTCTTTTCTGTCTCTATTAGCATGTAAGTATCATCTATGCGTGCTAGTGTGGGGCACGGTGTGAATCTGTAGGTGTTAACTGAATTAGAGTTTAAGTTTAAGTTTTAATAAATTTCACTTTTCTTCATTAAACCTAAGAAAGCCTTTTGTGCTTATTTCTTTGCCTTATAATTGGAAAGCGGTGAACAAGGATTCACCATGAGGGAGCTCAAAACACAGTGTGTTTAAAATTAAATCCTGTTATCGTAAGACAAGGTGAAGGCTGAAAGGGACTCCTAGACACCTTTCTCACCTGGTCGTAACACTTTTAAGATACAAACTTTATTCAATGTGGACTCTCTGAAATTGACTTTTCCTTTAAAAAAGTGGCCAATGTGCTGCAAAAGTGGCTACTGAAGGTCAGATAACCTGGCCTGTACATTGAAAAACTACCTCACTGTCTCAAAAAGACAAAAGGATACACTCCAGACTAAGAGATGTTAACTACAACCATCCTGAAACCATCAAGAGACATTCCTGAATGGGTTCTTCTGAGACAAAGATGGCATGAAGTAGCCACAATATAACAGAATGGTGCCTATCCAGATATCATTAGATAACCAAGGATTCTACATCCTGGTCCATTGTGTGGTCACACCAGGGGAGAAGGCCATGTGTCAACTAACAGAAATGCTAATGTGATGTATTTGACCTTAAAATATATCCCTCTGGAGAGAGAGGGGAGATCAAGCAACATCACAAAAAGCAGTCCAGCCAGGGAGTGTGAAATGATACAGCCAGGCAAGAAGAAGAAACCCTGTTGCTAATTCTACACTTCAACTTGCTGCAGCAGAGAACTGAAAGTGACTACCACCTCCAATCTGAAGTTTTAACCACCAGAAATCTACAACACATCAACAACTTCAAGATGACAAACACCCAGGCCTGCACTTTTAAAAGAGACTGTCCTCCTGAGAAGATTTAACAGGTTTACCATGAACCACAAACACCTACCTCACTCTAAACCACTTACCCTTTTCCTCTCTATCTATACTTGTCAATGAGTGTGTATGTGAATTATGCATGAGTGAGGTTGCAACCATTTTGGGAATTGTGTAAAAATAAATAGTTGTCTTTTGTTTAACCGACACCAAAACCTGTCATTTATCTGTTTATTTGACCCTAAAAAAGTACTCAGCAGCCGACTCATCATTTTAAACAAAGCACAATTGCAGTCAGTTGGGAGGTGAACAGTGGGAATTACTCACACCCTTTACCACCTGCCTGGTGAGCTACAGAAAGATAGGTTTAGTGGACCTTACTTCATCAAAAGAAAATTTTGAGAGGTGAACTATTTCATTAGTACCCCAGACGGACGGAAAAGTCAAAGGGCATGTCATGTGAATATGCTGAAGAGGTACTCTGACTATGAGCCAATCGGTGTAGCACAGGTGATAGAGAATCTAGATGGTGATACTGGTGCACATGATAAACCAGATGATGATTCTGAGACTGAGTGCTTCCAGATTGAACCCAGATTAACAGCCATCAGAAGCATCAAGTGGTGAAACTGGCAAACACAGAGGTGTTAGGGAGTCTGGATGAGGTGCTGCAATATCTACCTGAGCACCAGAGGAAAGACATAACTGACCTATTGAGGGAGTATAAGTCAATATGTGCAGTTAAGCCAGGGCATACTTCTCTCGTGATTCATGAGGTTGATGTAGGGGAAGCTAAACCCATTAAACAAAACCCCTGCAGACTCAATCCGAGTAAATTGGCCAAAGTCAGAGAGGAGGTTCAGTACATGTTAAGCAATGATATAATTGAACTTGGTCAAAGTAGTTGGAGTTCTCCTGCTTTTTAGTACCAAAACCAGACAGTTCTCAAGATTCGGTATCGATCACCAAAAGGTTAATAAGGTAAATAAGACGGACTCCTACCCGATCACAAGGCTTCAGGATTGTATTGATCGGGGAGAGCTCAGCTTTTGTAATCAAGATTGATTTGCTTAAGGGATATTGACAAGTCTCCTTGTCTAATCAAGCCAAAGAAATTTGTGACACCAGATGGTTTGTTCCAATGTAAAGTCATGCTATTTAGTATGAAAAATGCATCGGCTACATTTTAAAGATTGACCAATCAAGTGATTGCCGAATTGAGTAATTGTATTATGTACATCAATGACCTTCTCTGACATTTGGAGTGATCGAGTCTGGCATTACAGCTCTATTTGACAGGGTGGCCAAAGCTAACCTCGTCATAAACCTGGCAAAGAGCACGTTTGCCAAGACCAAAGTCACTTATTTAGGACATATAGTGGGTCAAGGTCAAGGGTTACCACGAGAGATGCTGCTCCAAGATGGTGATGCTGGTATGGAACGGCCTGTTAGCTACTTCTCTGGGAAACTCAATAAACATCAAACAAAGTAATCAACCATTGAGAAAGAAGCTTGAAGTCTTGTTCTGGCTTTACAACAGTTTGAGGTACATGTAAGCGATAGTCAGGGAGAAATATTGGTTTATACAGATCACAACAAAGTTCAGAACAAAGAACCTCTGACTGTTTCGTTGGAGTTTGATGTTACAGCCATTTACACTGAAAATTGTGCTTGTCGAGGGAAAAGCAATGTAATTGCTGATGCTCTGTCTAGAGTTTAAAGAAGGGGTGTAAAAGACAAGGAAGGCCCTGAGTTATGATAATTCTGTGATGTTTAAATCCTAATTGTCACGTTTCCTTGGGTTTTATTATTGGTTAAGTCCTTATGATTTTGTAAATACAATATGTATAATAATGGAATATGAAATTTTTCCTGTACAGTATGCAATCAGCTAATTGTTAAAATGGTTATGATGTTAAGAACTTGCTGTATTTCTAAATAATTGTAAAGAAGGCTTTCTTTTCCCCAAGGGATAAAGTGTGATGGATTATGTGGTTGCAAAGATTGTTTTTTGTAGACCCTAACTGAAAGGGAAACTAGAGTTGAAACAGAAACCAAAACGGAAACAGAAATGGAAACCAAAAGTGAAACAGAAGCTGGAATAACTACTTCAGGTTTCTGGGAAACCAGATAAAAGGAGACAGAGTCCTCCCCAGACTAAGCAGATCAGGCAGGAGTGAAGAAAGTGAAGACTGAATCCAGGAGCTGTTTCTGTCTCTGTTACTTAAAGTAGTCGACTAACCAGACCTGGCCACACAGTGCACCGGTTGTCACTGAAGGACTCGGATAAAGGGAAGACTGGTAAATCCACGCCATCAAGACTGTTGTGAGCAGAGCTGAGGAGGGTTCTGGAGAAGTGCACCTTGTGGTGAAGACAACACCCATGGAGTTCAGATTGAGAGGGAACTGCTGTCGGAAGAACAGCCGCTAAATTCTTGAAGAAAGGAGCTGAAAATCTACCTGAGGAAGTTTGGAGTTGTGAAGAACCGTGCGACTGTGATTGTTACCATATATGCTGGGTGGACTGCCCAGTGAAACCATGAGACCCATCGCTGTCGTATCTGATAGTTAAGGTGTAATTTGTAATATATAGACCATGATCTGTCTGTTGCTTCATGCTTAATTTATGTAGGTTTTGGTTTGAGTGTTAAAGTAAAATTTCTAAAAGTGAAATCTTGTCCGTTTGGTTTGGTTTCCTGAAATGGGGTTAATCGGTGGATTTGATTCTTTTCATTTGCTGGTGGTCTCCATGGAGATCAGAACAAGGGGGCGTTACATTAAAATTAGAGCTAGGCTGTTCAGGGGTGATGTCAAGAAGCACTTCTTCGCACAAAAGAAGTCTGGAATCTTCTCTCCCAAAATTCTGCTGAGGCTGGGAGTCAATTGAAAATTTCAAAACTGAGATCGATAGATTTATGTAAAGTAAGGGTTCTAAGGATAACAGAACCAAGCAGAGTAGGTGGGCTTAAGATACAGATCAGCCCTGATTTCACTGAATGGCTTTTTAGCTCATCTACATATATCACCATCCTTTCATTGTCACTGCGGCAAAATCCTGGAGCTCCCTCCCCAACACACTGTGGGTGTACCTACACCACACAGACTGCAGCAGTTCAAGGCGGTGGCTCATCACCACCTTTTCAAGGGCAATTCGTTACTGATGGATAATGAATGCCAGCCTTGCTGTCAATGCCCACATCCCAAAAACTGTATTATGTATATAAAATTATAACTGATAAACAAATTGAAATTTATTATTTATCATCACGATCATTTTCCTCCCTGGCTTGCTCGCAGGAGATAGTCCTCTGATTCCTGCAAACTCCAGGTGAATCCTGGAGGGTTGGCAACCCTATCGAACTCACACATGAACAACAGCCATGTGGATGTAGAATAGAATTTAAGAGTGGCGCAGTGGCGCAGTGGTTAGCACTGCAGCCTCACAGCTCCAGTGACCTGGGTTCAAATCTGGGTACTGCCTGTGTGGAGTTTGCAAGTTCTCCCTGTGTCTGCGTGGGTTTCCTCCGGGTGCTCCGGTTTCCTCCCACAAGCCAAAAGACTTGCAGGTTGGTAGGTAAATTGGCCATTATAAATTGCCCCTGGTATAGGTAGGTGGTAGGGAAATATAGGGACAGGTGGGGATGTGGTAGGAATATGGGATTAGTGTAGGATTAGTATAAATGGGTGGTTGATGGTCAGCACAAACTTGGTGGGCCGAAGGGCCGGTTTCAGTGCTGTATCTCTAAACATAAACAGAAGTGGTGGGAAGGAGGTATGGGGTGAGGGGGATGGTAGGGAAGGAGAAGGAAAGTGCCTGGCAGCTGTATTCGAGCAAGGAGTAAGTGCCTTAAGGAGCTGGAAGTTATGGAGGAGGGCTAAAACTGGAGGGAAAAGGGGAATCAGGAAAATGCAGAGATCCCAGGAGGGAGCAAGATAGGTCAGCGGCTCATCTCATTCCTATTCTCCTCCAACTAGCATGTTGCACCTCCATAGGTGAGTGAAAATGTTCCAGCTTACCTGTTCAGTGGTAGTCTCCACTGATCCCTTTAAGGACCCATGGTTAGTCTACCAAGTGCCTGAAGGAGTTGATCACAGCATGATCACGCGCAATCAGATTTTGCAAAGGGGAACTCAGACAGAACTGTGACCCTGACTTACATTTGCAACGGGCCCAACGCCTATTTGAGGAGCAAGCCCTGGACGCCTATAGGGGAGTCTTACCCAAAATGGCGGGTGACACAACTTCAAAGTGGAATGAAAGCACCCTCGCCGCCCACCATATTAGACCCTTAGGCACCATCCTGCACCTGTAAAAAGGCATGATCCAATTTCATGGGCAAGAAAAGGGTGGAAAGAATGAGAGAAAATGAGGCAATAATGACTCATATAGTTGCTACAAAGTCTTAGTGTGTGGGGGTTAAATTCTGCAATTTTATTAATCAGGATGTCTCCTGATGATGCAGAGCACGCGCAGAGCGATCGCCAACGTCATCAGTGCGTCTGAACATTTGCCAGCTTGCCAGTATGAATCAGCGCATGTGCATGGCAGTGTCACTACGTGATGTCAGACGTAATGACATATCAAGTGTTGCTGCATTTGCGTGTGTGCCAGTGCTGCGCCGCCTAGTGGTTGTGTTGTCAGCACACGCAGCCTTTTATTAATTGTGATCTGGGAGAGCATTAGCAGGAAATGTCGCTATGGGGCTTTCTTATCTAGAATCTGTGGCTAAAGTAGAAGAGACTGCTTGCTCTTGTTCAGTAATCTCTCTATCATTGCTGTTAGTCCCGCAGGACTTAATGATCCAAGGACTGAAGTTTTGTCATTCTCTTTTTCACGTACTGTTTTGTGTTGTACCAAGAACTGCAGCTGAAGTTACACATGTTGGGATTAAAGTCAAGTCTACTGAGGCTTCGAGCCATCAAAGAGCCAACAGCAGGAACAGGGCTGGCATAAATTACACAGCAACAGACTTTTTCTGTTGGCTGCAAAGAGGCCTCTTCATTATCAGTTTTTGTTTTGTGTGCACTGCACTAACCATTGCAGATACCCATCAGTGATGATGAATATTAACTCCCCCGGGTATGTACAAGAGCTGTAATCTTCTGAGGACACCAGTGGGTGGATTGCATTGACCTGGAGCACCATCTCTGAGGGAAGGTCAACTGCTGTATTTCACAGCTAATTCCTGTTTACAGAAACAATTTCCTATCATGGCTTTATACAATTTGAATTACCCACATGTTGAGACTCATTTGTTCTCTCTCCAATTACAAATTGTCAGCCACTGGCAAATCTGAAACACTTTAGCGAAAATAAAAGAATGCCCTGGAACGCCCCAACGTTTAGCGTTACATTCATGTTAGCCTGTGTTACATTCATGTTAGCCTGTGTTAAAAAGGACAGAGCTTTGATCTTTGAGTAGCTGAATTGGCTCTGGATCATAAGTCACGAAACATTTCGTCAAGTTCCATTGATTTCCCATGTCCCAGGGAATAAACTTCAAATCCATCCAGCTCCTTCCCCGCCGCCCCACCAATTGCTATGATCACCTCCAACCCAACATCTCTGCAGTCCTCCAACACAACAACAAAACTTGCATTTATATAGCACTTTTAAGATTGTAAGATGTCCCAAGGCACCTCACAGGAGCATTATCAGTCAAAATTTGATACAGAGATATTAGGCAACTAAAAGCGTAGTCAAAGTGGCAGGTTTTAAGAAGCATTTAAAAGAAGGAAAGAGGAATAAAGAGATGGAGAGGTTTAGGAAGGGGATTCCAGAGTTTAGCATCTGGACAGCTGAAGGCACAGCCACCAATGGCGGAGCAATTAAAATCGATGATGCATAAGAGGCCAGAATGGGAGTGCAGAGATCTCAGAGGCTTGTAGGGTTGTAGGTAACGGGAGATAGGGAAGGGTCAAAGCCATGGAGAGATTTGAAAAAAGGATGAGAATTTTAAAATTGTAGCTTTGTTGAACTGGGAGTCAATGTTGCGAGTACAGGGATGATGGGCGAGCAGGAGTTGGTGCGAGTAAAGATATAAACAGCTGAGTTTTGCACCAGCCTACTTCTCGTTCGCTGATACCTCCACTTCACCATTGGCAGTCAGTCCTTAAGCTACTTTGTACCATCACTTCATATCTCACTTCCTTATTATCTTCTTCAAACCATCTCCATCCTGCCTTCAAAATCCACCTTAAGACCCTCCACTTTGACTGCTTTTTTGCCCACTCTAACCGTCCCTTTTCCTTCACTCCACCCAACACGTCAGTTTAAATTGTTCCTTGAACCCACACCCAAATCTGAGCCTCAGGCTTCATTTAAATAAGCAGATGAAGAGGATTAGCATTTCGGGCCATAACGCCCTCAAGTAAAGAGGAAGTGTAGATGATCGGGTGGGAGCTGAGGGATGTGGTCAGGCGTGTGGTCAAGGTGGTGATCCACCCAAGAGGGCAGACCAGGACCTTGGTTTACTGTCTCATCCAGAAGACAGAACCTAAGACAGTGCAGCAATCTGCGCAATGCTTGACCTGGACGCAAGGTTGCTTTGATGGACAAGCTAGTGCTAACTGAACTGGCATGTGCTATCAGCGACCCAAGCGCAGATAATTCCCTGGGCTAAAGCAGGTAATGATCAGATTAACCCGATGTCCAATCGTTGCTCACTGGTGTGTAAACCACATCTTCCAAAACCCGCAGACTGCGTAAAGTGCAATTATCGTGCACAGATTTTATGGACAGTGGCACTGCAGTAAGGTACAAATGAAGTTCATTACTCCCACAGCCAACTTGATGAATCAGGAGAGAAGAATAAGGAAACCTCATAAAATAAAAAGAATTAATGAGCCAACAACCAACTGCCAGCAAATAAATCATTTTAAGAGGTTGACTTTTGGTCTACAATTCTCGACTAAGTGAATGTATTTATTCTTTGTCAAGTAAGGAAAGGGAACATACACAGATAATGGAAAATAAAAATGATCTGCAAGCATTGCTAAAATTGAAAGTTCTCAGTGTTTAAAAAAATTATCTTTTTATTGTCCTCACACAACTGAATGTTCCCGTCCTTAATGCGAAAACTATTGTGGTTTGAGATGACAGTCACAGAATCATCAATCAACCAAGTTATAACACACTTTCAAAGAAAGACTTGCATTTATATAGCACCTTTCACAACCTCAGGATATCCTAAGGCATTTTACAGCCAATGAAGTACTTCTGAAGTGTAATTACTGTTGTAATGTAGGAAACATGGCACCCAATTTGCACACAGCAAGATCCCACAAACAGCAATGTGATAATGATCAGATAATCTGTTTTAGCGATGTTGGTTTAGGGATAAATGTTGGCCAGGACACTGGGGAGAACTCCCCTGTTTGTCTTCAAAACCAGTGCTATAGGGTTTTCTATGTCCATCTAACAGGACACGATTCAACATGACACTTCTAACTGTGCAGTATTTCCTCAGTGTTGCATTGAGAGCTGAGAGTTTACACGTTGGTTTCTAGAGTCGACTTTGAACCTACAACCTTCTGATTTAGGAGTAATAGCATGACCCACAGCTGACACTTAAGTGCATGAGGAAACAGATTACAAGACATAGGAACGTCAACTGAAAATCATTTGGAAGAGAATTATTATAGACACACCTTTACAAAATCACAGAATCATTACAGTACAGGAGAAGACTATTCAGCCCATTGAGCAACTCCCTCAGTTCCATTCCCCTGCCTTCTCACCATAAGCCTACACATTATAGTGAACAAAAAGCAACCCTATAATTGCTGTAGGCAAACATAACCACCATTCATTCCACTTAGTCTCAGATCAAAGGTTTCCACTGGGGTTCAGCCAGGAGCTGGACATCAGCAGAATATTTCACAGGAACAAGAGGTTCCAGGCAGTTTTCTTCATTTATGTCAATCTACCATATAATTTATTTGTGCCTGTGCCACTTGGGAGTTATGGGTCTTTCATACTCTCCAAAGAAAAGCTATAACTCCTCCAAACTCGTTCAATGCATTACCATCGCTGAATCTCCCACCATCAACATCCTGGGGGTTACCATTGACCAGAAACTGAACCGGATCAGCCACATAAATACTGTGGCGACAAGAGCAGGTCAGAGGTTGGGAATTCTGTGTCAAGTAACTCACCTCCTGTCTCAATGCCTGTCCATCATCTAAAAGGCACAAGTCAGGAGTGTGATGGAATATTCTCCACATGCCTGGATGGGTGCAGCTCCAACAACACTCAAGAAGCTTAACACCATCCAGGACAAAGCAGCCCACTTGATCAGCATCCCATCCACCACCTTCAACATTCACTCCCTCCACCACTGGTACACAGTGACAACAGTGTGGGCTTGCATATAAAAGATGCACTGCAGTGACTCACCAAGGCTCCTGCTTCATGGGATGTGATGTTGCCAGCATTTGTTGCCCATCTCTAATTGCCCTCTTGAGAAGGTGGTGGTGAGCTGTCTTCTTGAACAGTTGCAGGCTATCTGGTGCAGGTACACCCACACTGCTGTTAGGAAGGGAGTTCTAGGATTTTGACCCAGTGACGGTGAAGGAATGATGATATAGTTCCAAGTCAAGGTGGTGTGCGGCTTGGAGGGGAACTTGCAGGTAGTGATGGTCCCATGCACCTGCTGCCCTTTCCTTCTCGGGGCTCTGGGTCAGAAAGTTGTGGTTTTAAGCCCTCCTCCAGAGACTTGAACACATAAAGCTCACACTCCAGTGCAATACTGAGGGAGTGCTGCACTGTTGGAGGTGTTGTCTTTTGGATGTGATATTAAACCGAGGCCCAATCTGCTCTCTCAGATTGATGCAAAAGATCCCAGTGCACTATTTGAAGAAGAGCAGGGGAGTTCTGCCTGGTGTCCTGGCCAATATTTACCCCTTAACCAACATCACTAAATTAGATGACCTGGTTGTTATCACATTGCTGTTTGTGGTATCATGCTCTGTGCAATTTGTTCGCCATGTTTTCTACATTACACATTTCAAATTAAATTTATTGGCTGTGAAGTGCTTTGAGATATCCCGAGATCATGAATGGTGCTATATAAATGCAAGTAAATTTTCAGTTGTAGTATGCCTCTTGGTCAATAAGCCTCCCTGCAAGCGCAAGGGGAGAGCCAACTGTGTAACAGCCCTGACAACCAATTTTTTCTGCAGCACCTGTGGAAGAGTCTGTCACTCTAGAATTGGCCTTTATAGCCACTTCAGGCGCTGCTCCACACACCACTGACCACCTCCAGGCGCTTACCCATTGTCTCCCGAGACAAGGAGGCCCAAGAAGAAGAAGAGTCATTATCTAGCTCACACTTGGAATATAGCTTGGGTGTGGTACTGGAGGGCTTCCACTACTTGTGGAACTGGACTCCAGCATTAGTCAGTGCTTTTTAGATTAGATTAGATTAGATATACAGCACTGAAACAGGCCCTTCGGCCCACCGAGTCTGTGCCGACCATCAACCACCCATTTATACTAATCCTACACTAATTCCATATTCCTACCACATCCCCACCTGTCTATATCTCCCTACCACCTACCTATACTAGGAGCAATTGCTAATGGCCAATTTATCTATCAACCTGCAAGTCTTTTGGCTTGTGGGAGGAAACCGGAGCACCCGGAGGAAACCCACGCAGACACAGGGAGAACTTGCAAACTCCACACAGGCAGTACCCAGAATTGAACCCGGGTCACTGGAGCTGTGAGGCTGCGGTGCTAACCACTGCACCACTGTGCCGCCCTTTAGGAGATCACACGATGGGAGAGGAAGGAGAAATAAGCTTTCAGGATCCTCCTATGTTTTATCTTCCATAACAATTCACTCAAAGAGCTGCCAGCTCAAATGAAACACATTGAATTGGCCTCACCAGTTAACACTAATGCCAAGAAATGTGGCGACCCCATGGCCAACTTACAGGTGTAAAACAATCATGTAAGCCTCCACTTTGGCAATTACATTCTGAGCTGGAGGAGAGTCACCCAAAATACTGGTACAGACATCAAAAGAGGCATCCAGGGCCAGCACCTGAAATAGGATTTCACCCTGAACGAATGCAAGTAAGTGGCCTATGTCCTGTTTTTGTCCTTCTCTAACAATTGGGCTGTCCTAAGAATAGTCAGGGCTGTGACTGCTGTCTTCAAGAAAAGATGGTCTGCGTGCAGCCGAACCTGCAACGCTTATAGAGACCACTGCAGGTCGCCAACAAAAGGTAAGGTTTTTGAAAATCATTCTCTGAATATGGAGCCTGGATGAGCAACTGTGCTGTTCCCAACCTACATTAAAACTGTGGGCCATTATCGACCTTCACTCCCAACTTCCGCCCCCCCACCCACTCCCCTGCCTCTGATCGTTACCTTGACCTCAATCCCAGTCATTTCCCCCCTCCCACCCCATTTCCCGGTCACACTCCCTCACTCCCTGTCCCTGTTTCTCCACCCACCACCCCCACCCCCAAACAATCCCAATTGCCCCCAACCCCGCTTTTTCTGAGTCCTATCTGGGTCACCGACAGCAGCTCTGAAATTCAAATGGTCTCTGAGTGAGCAGCCGCAAACACCCAGCAGGCAGCTGCAGCTTGTCCATCTGACGTAACTGAGGCCCATGGCATAATATGAGGTGGGGCTCAGGCCTACCAGTTCTGCCACAGGGATAAATCCCTGCACTCATTTCATGCTGGTTTCTCGACCTAAATGTTGGGTGGCGGGAAGGAGAGTAAGACGTTTGGAGCTGGCAAAAGCACAGTCGAAGAGAAGGATCTTAAGGGCATTCTAGGGATAAATCTTTACTTATAGTTCACTAACACTGAGAACACCCAGCCCTGAACTGGGGAGTGTTGTGTTGCCCTCTGTACTACAACAATTAGCCTCTTAAATGACGCTCATGTAGTCAGTGGCATATTTCTACAGACCTATGCCCTCAAGTTGTGCGTTGCTACGGCAAACATTTCATAAAAAATGGAGTACAAATATAACCTGCCAAGGTCGAAGCTCGATAGCAAAGATAGCGTTATCACTCATGTATTTAATAACTGACCAAGATCCTTTTATATTAAACCAGTGCAGAGGAGCTGTCGTATTCTACAGTTCCTCTTCCAGCCAGATAACAAACTAAACATGTTTGAGCGCCTCAAATTAGCAGTCGACAGAAGTAGATTAAACCTCACTGCAGTTGAAGTGTGTGGAAACATCAGGCCCTTTTTTTTGTTCCCAAATTAATCTGCCACAAATATCCGGAATTAAATTGATTCATGGAATCAAAGAAGATGTACAAATAATTGAATCAAGCTCATTCAGTAGGAGTACAAGCTATGAAATTGTGCCTGACATTATACAGCAGGAGTGATTGTGCGGTTTGACCTAATTTGCGGAGTTGAATCAGTCGAGGAAGGGTAGGAAACCAATTTGCACATGCTGTTTTGAGTGCAAAGTGATAGCTAACTGTGAAATGACCCTTCGACTCAAGTGGTCTGAAATAGCAATGACAATAACAGCAACTGCACAGGATTTACTCTTGATTTATCTGCAGTGAAGTA
Organism: Heterodontus francisci; assembly: GCF_036365525.1. Taxonomy (NCBI): domain Eukaryota; kingdom Metazoa; phylum Chordata; class Chondrichthyes; order Heterodontiformes; family Heterodontidae; genus Heterodontus; species Heterodontus francisci. The sequence goes on from NC_090373.1 coordinate 21,274,480, forward strand.
TCCATAGAATAGCACAGTAAACAGAAGGAGGCCATTCAGTTCATCGTGGCTGTGCTGGCTCTTTGAAAGAGCTATCCAATTTGTCCCACGTCCCTGCCCTTTCCTCATAATCCTGCCACCTTTTTCCTTTCCAAATTTATATATCCCAATTCGCTTTTGAAATTTACAATTGAATCTGCTTCCGTTGCCCTTTACAGCAGTGCATTCCAAAACAAAACAACAGGTATTATGGTATATAATCCCCATTTCTCCTAATCACTGTAAGACATTATTCATTGCAAGACTATCTGCTGTACTATCCAAGGGAAGAGATTAATTGTTACAACACAAATGGTAACACAATACTCTGTAGTTCAGCACTGGGTGTTCTCTTGAATATTATACCACTCTGCTCTTCATTCAGGTATTTTTTAAAACCTTACCTTTATGTGGCAGACTGCAGTGGTCCCTAAAAGGCCACAGGTTTATCGGAACACAGCTGAGCTAGTAAAGGAGGCATCAAACAAGCGCTAGACCTGTGATTTGAATATGTAATCTTTTGATGCCTTTACCAATATGGGTGGATAAAAATACTGACTACTACTGTGCATTATACTGACACACGTTATTGTTAAACATGACAACGCAGAAACAGGCCATTCAGTCCAAATGGTCTGTGCTGTTGTTTATGCTCCACACAAACCTCCTCCCACCCCTCATCTATCTCTATCAGCATATCCTTCTATTCCTTTCTCCCTCATGTACATACCTTGCTTCTCCTTAAATACGTCTATGCTATTCACCTCAAGTACTCCATGTGATAGCGAGTTCCACATTCTAACCACTGTTTGGATAAAGAAGTTTCTTATTGGACCTATTAGTGACTTTCTTCTATTTGTGGCCACTATTTTGGACTCGCAACAAGTGGAAACATCTTTTCTGTGTCTACCCAATCAACTCAAAAACTTCCATCAGGTCACCCCTTAGCCTTCTCTTTTCTAGAGAAAACAGCACCAGTCTGTTCAATATGGTTCCTGATAAGTATATCCTCTCAGTTCTGGTATCATCCTTGTAAATCTTTTTGCACCTTACCTCTATATAATTTTTATAGGAGACTAGAACCATGCACAGTACTCTATGGGAGGTCTAACTAAGGTCCTACACAAGTTTAACATACCCTCTCTGCTTTTCAATTCTTTCCCTCTCGAAATGAGCCCCAGTACTTTTGATGGCCTTATTAATGCATGCTGCCAATTTTAGTCATTTGAACTTTTGTATCCCCCAGATCCCTCTGCTTCTCTACTCCATTTAGACTCTTATTATCCAAGGAGTACATGGCCTCCTTATTCTTCCTATCAAAATAAGACACCTCACTTAAAATGCATTTGTCAATTACATGCCCATTCTGCAAGTTTATTGTCTTCTTGTATTTTGTCTTCCTCCATATTTACTACACCTCTCAATCTGGCATCAGCCACAAATTTTGAAATTGCTTTCCGATTCCTAAGTCCAAATCATTTATGTAAATTTTGAACAACAGCAATCCCAGCACCACTCTCTGTGGAATACCACTTCCCACCTTCTGCCAGTCTGAATAGTTACTTTTAACCCTTACTCTGATTCCGGGTACTGCCTGTGTGGAGTTTGCAAGTTCTCCCTGTGTCTGCGTGGGTTTTCTCCGGGTGCTCCGGTTTCTTCCCACAAGCCAAAAGACTTGCAGGTTGATAGGTAAATTGGCCATTATAAATTGTCACTAGTATAGGTAGGTGGTAGGGAAATATAGGGACAGGTGGGGATGTTTGGTAGGAATATGGGATTAGTGCAGGATTAGTATAAATGGGTGGTTGATGTTCGGCACAGACTCGGTGGGCCGAAGGGCCTGTTTCAGTGCTGTATCTCTAATCTAATCTAATCTAATCTCTATCTTCTGTTCTGTAGCCAACTTGCTATCCAAATTGCTACTTATCCACTGACTCCACAAGCTCTGACAAAGCATGAATCCACAATGCTTGTCAAAGACCTTTTGAACATCCAAATATATTACGTCTACTATATTACCCTTATCTACTCTTTCGGTTACTTCTTCAAAGAATACAATAAGGTTGGCAAGCATGACCTTTCCTATTGAAATTTGCACTGTCTAACCTTCATTATATTTTCAGTTTCTAGATGTTTTTCTATCATACCCTCGATTAAGGATTTCAATATCTTTCCTACTACTGACATTAAGCTAACTGGTCTATTGTTCCTCGGACTTGTTCTAGTTCCTTTTTCAAATATCGGAATAACATTAGCTGTCAGTCTTCTGACACTATTCCCTTTTCCAATATATATATAAATAATAGTGCCACTGGTATCTCTTCCATAACTTCTTTTAATATGCATGGATGCAATCCATCTAGATCAAGGGTTTCCTCCTCTATAAGTTTGATTAGTTTATTAATTATCTTCCCCCTTTCTATCGTAAATGTCTTTATATAGTTTTTCTCTTTTCTTTTAACACCATGTCCACTTTGTTAGTTTCCCTGGTGTGATGTCCTCGGGACTTGAGTGAGGTTTAGCTGAGTTTGGTATAGGATATGAGGCAAAGACAGAGAGACAAAGACTGCAGCAGCTGAACATGACGGCTTCTCCATTTTTCCTGTCTTAGTTTCAGTTTCTTTTTGCCAGCACGTGTGTTCTACAGCAGCCTCTAAAGTACACAATGCACAATGCTATTGCAATTTCAAAATTTTACAACACTACACCTGATAAATATTGAGGCTACCTGTTAATTACCTATTCAATATTTCTGCCATTTCATTGTCATTACCTATGAGTTTATCATGTGCATCCCTGAGTGGCCCAATCCCTATCCTGATTTTCCTTTTATTATTATTGTCTGTAGAATACTATTTCTTTTTATATTCCTTAATAATCTAATTTTGCAGTTTCTTTTTGTTTTCTGGATTCTTTCCAAAACTCTTCATATTCCCTTTATTGTCTATGTACTTAATGTATGATGTTTTCGTTAGTTTCAATTTATCCTAATCTCTTTATTGATACATGTTGTTTCATTATTGGCTAGTTTGTTCTTGGTTTTTAGCAGAAGATATTACGGCCAAACTCCATTACTCGCTTTGTTAGACATTTCCTATTGCGATCCTATCCTTTCGTGTGTTAACATATTTTCAGTTTACCTTGACTAGTCCCATTCACATCCCTTCAAAATTAGCTTTGTTCCAATCTATTACTTCATTTTTTTGTCTTACTTGGATCTGTCGCAATCTTTATTTAAACTTTATCATGTTGTAATCACTATTGCCTATATGTTCCCCAACACTTACCTCTCTTGAGTGTGATCCGGGATCGAAAAAGATCCAGAAAGGTCTGAGATTCAATCTCATACCTATGCGGAGTTAATTGGTCTCATTTGGGGAAAACAGCAATGTTACAGCTGGTTTCAATTCTGCACCTTCAGAGATGCTGTCTTTCTGATGAGACATTAACCTCTCAGGTGGATGTAAAAGGTTCCACGGCATTATTCTGAAGAAAAGCATGGTGGTTCACTAATGCATGCTACAATCTACATATATTCATATGCAGGGGCCTATCCTCTGCAGGCAAAAGGAGTTCTCCCCAATGCCCAGGCCACATTTTCCCTTCAACCAACACATAAAAAAGACTAGATTACCCGGCCATTATATTACACAATTACCTCAGACACATTGAGGACTCTTGCATTACTCTCCAATCGGCCAGTAACCCAACAGCTCCTTCACAAGATGGAAACAATGAGCTCGGATACATTCAACCAAAGATTCATTTGTTTTTATCTTGGGGGGACAGGGGTGAGAGAGGCAGGCGTTGGGAGGAACAGAGTAGGAATTTTGCTTAATCTTTCTTCAGGAGAGGTTTTGAGGGTTTTTGATAGAGAGAAACTGTCTCCACTATCAGGAAGGTTGAACAAAGAACAAAGAACAAAGAAAATTACAGCACAGCAACAGGCCCTTCGGCCGTCCAAGCCTGCGCCGATCCATATCCTCTATCTAAACATGTCGCCTATTTTCTAAGGGTCTGTATCTCTTTGCTTCCTGCCCATTCATGTATCTGTCTAGATACATCTTAAAAGACGCTATTGTGCCCGCGTCTATCACCTCCGCTGGCAACGTGTTCCAAGCACCCACCACCCTCTGTGTAAAGAACTTTCCACGCATATCCCCCCTAAACTTTGCCCCTCTCACTTTGAACTCGTGACCCCTAGTAATTGAATCCCCCACTCTGGGAAAAAGCTTCTTGCTATCCACCCTGTCTATACCTCTCATAATTTTGTACACCTCAATCAGGTCCCCCCTCAACCTCCGTCTTTCTAATGAAAATAATCCTAATCTGCTCAACCTCTCTTCATAGCTAGCACCCTCCATACCAGGCAATATCCTGGTGAACCTCCTCTGCACCCTCTCCAAAGCATCTACATCCTTTTGGTAATGTGGCGACCAGAACTGCAGGCAGTATTCCAAATGTGGCCGAACCAAAGTCTTATACAACTGTAACATGACCTGCCAACCCTTGTACTCAATACCCCGTCCGATGAAGGAAAGCATGCCGTATGCCTTCTTGATCACTCTATTGATCTGCATTGCCACCTTCAGGGAACAATGGACCTGAACACCCAAATCTCTCTGTACATCAATTTTCCCCAGGACTTTTCCATTTACTGTGTAGTTCACTCTTGAATTGGATCTTCCAAAATGCATCACCTCGCATTTGCCCTGATTGAACTCCATCTGCCATTTCTCTGCCCAACTCTCCAATCTATTTATATTCTGCTGTATTGTCTGACAGTCCCCTTCACTATCTGCTACTCCACCAATCTTAGTGTCGTCTGTAAACTTGCTAATCAGACCACCTATACTTTCCTCCAAATCATTTATGTATATCACAAACAACAGTGGTCCCAGCACGGATCCCTGTGGAACACCACTGGTCACACGTCTCCATTTTGAGAAACTCCCTTCCACTGCTACTCTCTGTCTCCTGTTGCCCAGCCAGTTCTTTATCCATCTAGCTAGTACACCCTGGACCCCATGCGACTTCACTTTCTCCATCAGCCTACCATGGGGAACCTTATCAAACGCCTTACTGAAGTCCATGTCTATGACATCTACAGCCCTTCCCTCATCAATCAACTTTGTCACTTCCTCAAAGAATTCTATTAAGTTGGTAAGACATGACCTTCCCTGCACAAAACCATGTTGCCTATCACTGATAAGCCCATTTTCTTCCAAATGGGAATCGATCCTATCCCTCAGTATCTTCTCCAGCAGCTTCCCTACCACTGACGTCAGGCTCGCCGGTCTATAATTACCTGGATTTTCCCTGCTACCCTTCTTAAACAAGGGGACAACATTAGCAATTCTCCAGTCCTCCGGGACCTCACCCGTGTTTAAGGATGCTGCAAAGATATCTGTTAAGGCCCCAGCTGTTTCCTCTCTGGCTTCCCTCAGTAACCTGGGATAGATCCCATCCGGACCTGGGGACTTGTCCACCTTAATACCTTTTAGAATACCCAACACTTCCTCCCTCCTTATACCGACTTGACCTAGAGTAATCAAACATCTGTCCCTAACCTCAACATCCGTCATGTCCCTCTCCTCGGTGAATACCGATGCAAAATACTCGTTTAGAATCTCACCCATTTTCTCTGACTCCACGCATAACTTTCCTCCTTTGTCCTTGAGTGGGCCAATCCTTTCTCTAGTTACCCTCTTGCTCCTTATATATGAATAAAAGGCTTTGGGATTTTCCTTAACCCTGTTTGCTAAAGATATTTCATGACCCCTTTTAGCCCTCTTAATTCCGCGTTTCAGATTGGTCCTAAATTCCCGATATTCTTTCAAAGCTTCGTCTTTCTTCAGCCTCCTAGACCTTATGTATGCTTCCTTTTTCCTCTTAGCTAGTCTCACAATTTCACCTGTCATCCATGGTTCCCTAATCTTGCCATTTCTATCCCTCATTTTCACAGGAACATGTCTCTCCTGCATGCTAATCAACCTCTCTTTAAAAGCCTCCCACATATCAAATGTGGATTTACCGTCAAACAGCTGCTCCCAATCTACATTCCCCAGCTCCTGCCGAATTTTGGTATAGTTGGTAACTAGTGGGGGGTCACAGATTTATGATAACTGGCAAAAGAACCAGGAGGGAGATGAGGGGAATTGTTGCAATCTGAAACGCACTGCCTGAAAGGGTGGAGGAAACAGGTTCAATTGTAACTTTGAAAACAAAATTGGATAAAGACTTGAAGAGGAGACATTTGCAGAGCTATGGGCAATGAGCAGGGTATTGGGACTAAATGGATAGCTTTGGGTGGCACAGTGGCGCAGTGGTTAGCACCGCAGCCTCACAGCTCCAGCGACCCGGGTTCAATTCTGGGTACTGCCTGTGTGGAGTTTGCAAGTTCTCCCTGTGTCTGCGTGGGTTTCCTCCGGGTGCTCCGGTTTCCTCCCACATGCCAAAGACTTGCAGGTTGGTAGGTAAATTGGCCATTATAAATTGCCCCTAGTATAGGTAGGTGGTAGGGGAATATAGGGACAGGTGAGGATGTGGTAGGAATATGGGATTAGTGTAGGATTAGTATAAATGGGTGGTTAATGGTCAGCACAGACTCGGTGGGCCGAAGGGCCTGTTTCAGTGCTGTATCTCTAAATCTAAAAAATCTCAATCAAAGAACCAGCAGTGGCATGTTGGGCCAAATGGTCTCCTTCTCATAGAGTCATATAGTTATACAGCACAGAAACAGGCCCTTTGGCCCATCTTGTCTGTGTCGGCCATCAAGCACCTAACTATTCTAATCCCATTTTCCAGCACTTGGCCCATAGCCTTGTATGCTATGGCGTTTCAAGTGCTCATCTAAATACTCCTTAAATGTTGTGAGGGTTCCTGCCTCTCCCACCTCTTCAGGTAGTGTGTTCCGGATTCCAACCACCTTCTGGGTGAAAACATTTTCCTCAAATCCCCTCTAAACCTCCTGCCCCTTACCTTAAATCTATGCCCCTGGTTATTGACCCCTCCGCTAAGGGAAAAAGTCTCTTCCTATCTAACCTATCAATGCCCCTCATAATTTTGTATACCTCAATCATGTCCTCCCTCATCCTTCTCTGTTCTAAGGAAAACAACCCTAGCCTTTTCAGTCTCTCTTCATAGCTGAAATGCTCCAGCCCAAGCAACATCCTGGTGAATCTCCTCTGCACCCTCTCCAGTGCAATCACATCCTTCCTATAGTGTGGCGACCACAACTGTACACAGTACTCCAGCTGTGGCCTAACTAGCATTTTCTGAAGCTCCATCATAACCTCCCTGCTCTTATATTCTATGCCTCGGCTAATAAAGTCAAGTATCCCATATGCCTTCCTAACCACCTTATCTACCTGTGCTGCTGCCTTCAGTGATCTATGGACAAGTACACCAAGGTCCCTCTGACCTTCTGTACTTCCTAGGTTCCTACCAGGCATTGTATATTCCCTTGCCTTGTTAGTCCTCCCAAAATGCATCACCTTACACTTCTCAGGATTAAATTTCATTTGCCACAGCTCTATCCATTTTACCAGCCTATCTATATCGTGCTGTAATCTAAGGCTTTCCTCCTCACTATTTACGACACCACCAATTTTCGTGTCATCTGCGAACTTACTTCTCATACCTCCTGTATTCACGCCTAAACCATTAATGTACACGACAAACAGCAAGGGTCCCAGCACCGATCTCTGCAGTACACCACTGGTCACAGGCTTCCACTCGTAAAAACAACCCTCGACCATTACCCTCTGCCTCCTGCCACTAAGCCTATTTCGGATCCAATTTGCCAAATTGCCCTGGATCTCATGGGCTCTTACCTTCTTAACCAATCAAAAAGCCTTATCAAAAGCCTTACTGAAGTCCATGTAGTCTACATCAACTGCTTTACCCTCATCTACACATCAATCAAGTTTGTTAGACACGATCTCCCCCTGACAAAGCCATGTTGACTATCCTTGATTATTCCCTGCCTCTCCAGGTGGAGATTAATCCTGCCTCTCAGAATTTTTTTCCAATAGTTTCCCAACCACTGATGTTAGACTCACCAGCTTGTAATTACCTGGTCTATCCCTGCTACCCTTCTTGAATAATGATAACACATTCGCTGTCCTCCAGTCCTCTGGCACCTCTCCCGTGGTCAGAGGGGATTTGAAAATTTGTGTCAGAGCCCCTGCTATCACCTCCCTTGCCTCACACACAGCCTGGGATACATCTCATCTGGGCCTGGGGATTTATCCTCTTTTAAGCCCGCTAAAACATCTAATACTTCCTCCCTTTCAACATTAATATGTTCAAGTGTATCGCAATCCCCCTCCCTGATCTCTACACCTACATCGTCATTCTCCACAGTGAAAACAGATGAAAAGTAATCATTTAAAATCTCACCTATGTCCTCCGGCTCCACACACAGTTTGCCATTTTGGTCCCTAATGGGCCTTACTCTTTCCCTGGTTATCCTGTTGCCCTTACTATACTTAGAAAATGCCTTAGGATTTTCCTTTATATTGACTGCCAATGTTTTTTCATGTCCCCTCTTCGCTCTCCTAATTATTTTTTTAAGTACCCCCCCCCCCCCCCCTACACTTTCTATACTCCTCTAGTGCCTCTGCTGTTTTCAGTGCTCCTAATCTGCCATAAGCCTCCTTTTTTTCCTGATCCAATATCCCTTGACATCCAGGGTTCCCTGGACTTGATGGTCCTACCCTTCACCTTAACGGGTACATGTTGGCTCTGAACCCTCACTATTTCCTCTTTGAATGACTCCCACTGGCCTGATGTAGACTTTCCTACAAGTAACTGCTCCCAGTCCACTTTGGCCAGATCCTGTTTTATCATATTGAAATTGGCCTTCCCCCAATTCAGTACCTTTATTTCCGGCCCATCTTTGTCCTTTTCCATAACTACCTTAAATCTTACAGAGTTATGGTCACTATCCCCGAAATGCTCCTCCACTGACACTTCTACCACTTGTCCAGCTTCATTCCCTAGGATTAGGTCCAGTACTACCCCTTCTCTTGTAGGACTTTCTACATGCTGGTTCAGAAAACTCCTGTATGCATTTTAAGAATTCCTTCTGTACTGTATGATTCAATGAGGAGATTAAATGTGTGTGATAGGGTTCAGGATAGAGTGGTTTATATGTGATTTATGGAAGAAGGAGGCTGGGTGGACTTAATGGTGTTTACTTGCCTCCCGCTTTCTTATGTTTTTGAAGTTCCTTGCCTGATGATACCGGGTTCTCACTGATGACTGGCCTCTACATAAAGTACAATTCCATCAGACGCAGGGAAAGACTCTGACCAGCGGTGCCAGCCCTCTCAAATATACAAGCATTCACAGAAAACTAGAAGGTTAAGGGGAGACCTAATAGAGATATTCAAAATAATGTAGAGTTTTGATAGATCAAATAGGGAGAGACTGTTTCCTCTGGCAAGGGAGCCAGTAACCAAGGGTCATAGATTTAAAATAATTGGCGAAAGAACTGGAGGGAAATGAGGAGAATTTTCTTCCACAGAGAAGGTTATGATGATCTGGAACGCACTACCTGAAAGGGTGGCAGAATCAGCTTGCATAGGAACAATGGTTTACTAAAGAAGTTGAAGCGCTTGTCAAGAGGAAGAAGAAGGCTTATGTTAGGATGAAACGTGAAGGCTCAGTTAGGGCGCTTGAGAGTTACAAGCTAGCCAGGAAGGATCTAAAGGGAGAGCTTAGAAGAGCGAGGAGAAGGACACGAGAAGTCATTGGCAGATAGGATCAAGGAAAACCCTAAGGCTTTCTATAGGTATATCAGGAATAAAAGAATGACTAGAGTTAGATTAGGGCCAATCAAGGATCGTAGTGGGAAGTTGTGTGTGGAATCAGAGGAGATAGGGGAAGCGTTAAATGAATATTTTTCGTCAGTATTTACAGTAGAGAAAGAAAATGTTGTCAAGGAGAATACTGAGATACAGACTACTAGGCTAGATGGGATTGAGGTTCACAAGGAGGAGGTGTTAGCAATTTTGGAAAGTGTGAAAATAGATAAGTCCCCTGGGCCAGATGGGATTTATCCTAGGATTCTCTGGGAAGCCAGGGAGGAGATTGCAGAGCCTTTGTCCTTGATCTTTATGTCGTCATTGTCGACAGGAATAGTGCCGGAAGACTGGAGGATAGCAAATGTTGTCCCCTTGTTCAAGAAGGGGAGTAGAGACAGCCCTGGTAATTATAGACCTGTGAGCCTTACTTCGGTTGTGGGTAAAATGTTGGAAAAGGTTATAAGTGATAGGATTTATAATCATCTTGAAAAGAATAAGTTCATTAGCGATAGTCAGCACGGTTTTGTGAAGGGTAGGTCGTGCCTCACAAACCTTATTGAGTTTTTTGAGAAGGTGACCAAATAGGTGGATGAGGGTAAAGCCGTGGATGTGGTGTATATGGATTTCAGTAAGGCGTTTGATAAGGTTCCCCACGGTAGGCTATTGCAGAAAATACGGAAGTATGGGATTGAAGGTGATTTAGTGCTTTGGATCAGAAATTGGCTAGCTGAAAGAAGACAGAGGGTGGTGGTTGATGGCAAATGTTCATCCTGGAGTTTAGTTACTAGTGGTGTACCGCAAGGATCTGTTTTGGGTCCACTGCTGTTTGTCATTTTTATAAATGACCTGGATGAGGGTGTAGAAGGGTGGGTTAGTAAATTTGCGGATGACACGAAGGTCGGTGGAGTTGTGGATAGTGCCGAAGGATGTTGTAGGTTACAGAGGGACATAGATAGGCTGCAGAGCTGGGCTGAGAGATGGCAAATGGAGTTGAATGCGGAAAAGTGTGAGGTGATCCACTTTGGAAGGAGTAACAGGAATGCAGAGTACTGGGCTAATGGGAAGATTCTTGGTAGTGTAGATGAGCAGAGAGATCTTGGTGTCCAGGTACATAAATCCCTGAAAGTTGCCACCCAGGTTAATAGGGCTGTTAAGAAGGCATATGGTGTGTTAGCTTTTATTAGTAGGGGGATCGAGTTTCGGAGCCACGAGGTCATGCTGCAGCTGTACAAATCTCTGGTGCAGCCGCACCTGGAGTATTGCATGCAGTTCTGGTCACCGCATTATAGGAAGGATGTGGAAGCTTTGGAAAGGGTGCAGAGGAGATTTACTAGGATGTTGCCTGGTATGGAGGGAAGGTCTTACGAGGAAAGGCTGAGGGACTTGAGGTTGTTTTCGTTAGAGAGAAGGAGGAGGAGAGGTGACTTAATAGAGACATATAAAATAATCAGAGGGTTAGATAGGGTGGATAGTGAGAGTCTTTTTCCTCGGATGGTGATGGCAAACACGAGGGGACACAGCTTTAAGTTGAGGGGTGATAGATATAGGACAGATGTCAGAGGTAGTTTCTTTACTCAGAGAGTAGTAGGGGCGTGGAACGCCCTGCCTGCAACAGTAGTAGACTCGCCAACTTTAAGGGCATTTAAGTGGTCATTGGATAGACATATGGATGAAAATGGAATAGTGTAGGTCAGATGGTTTCACAGGTCGGCGCAACATCGAGGGCTGAAGGGCCTGTACTGCGCTGTAATGTTCTATGTTCTAATGGGACAAATGGCCTTTGTTGTGCTGTAAGATTCTATTCTATGAAAATACAAACAATTACTTCAGACACTCTGTAAGCTCTGCCTTCTGCAGCAGGCTGTCCCTAACAAAGCAGAGCCTGTAACCCCTGCACAAAACCAGCTAATTATCTCAGATGCACCAAAAGACTGCCTAACAAATAACCAGCTCTCAATAGGAAATCACACTGCGTACGGCAGCAAAACAAATTATCTGAGAAATTCAGTACAGCTTACTGGCAGATTGCCCTTCAGAATATTGACAAAATCTTCACAGACAGTCGTTCACAAAATAGAAACAAGGAGAGGCCATTCAGCCTCTCGAGCCTGTTCCATCATTCAATATGAGATCAGGGTTGATCTGTATCTTAACTCCATCTACCTGCCTGATGTATCCAATTCCTTTTAAAATTTGCTTCCAGCACCCTTACAGGCAGTGCATTCCAGATCATAACAACTCGCTCCATAAAACGAAACCTAATGGCCTGGATTTTGCTGTCAACAAAGCAACAACAGTCACTGCTGGCCTCAAATGAAGCTGCCCACAAAGATCTAGTGGCATGGAGTTCCCCTTTGCTGACTTCAATTTGAATCTGACATCAAGTCAAAGGGATCTCCAGGCGTCCAGCAACAGTGAGGTCAGCAAGCAGGGTAAGCAACCAATCACATTGAAGAATTCTCACAGGCAACAAGCCATGAAGTAAAATGCTCTGATAACCTTCATTTCTTATAAATTTTAGACAGCAAAATAAAGATTGGGACAGACACATTAAAAGCTGAAATATCAAACCTTTTTTTTAAAGTAATTTTTATTATATTTAAAAAATGAAATTATCACAATGGAAAAATTTGACATTATGCAAATATAAAATTAGTTTTCCAGGGCCAGAGAGGTTGTTCAGCTCTGGTTATGACTTGGTGAGACTACACCTGGAATATTGTGTACAGTTTTGCCGGCTTCCGGCATGCTGTCAATTTCAGCCCTTTGAAACAGTTGCCTGCTCGCAAATCCACTCACTCTTTCAGGTTAAAATCCTCCCCTCCCCCATTGTGTTTTAATGGAAGGAGGTTGGGCAGGTGAAGTTGTATGGTGGGTGGGAGTCTTGTGCAGGGGAGGATGGAGATGAAGGCATTCTTAATCTGGCTCCAAATCTATTGTCCAAATATTTTTTGCTATGACATCTCTTCTGAGTGCAGTACACAGTAAATGGAAGCTTCATAGAGGATGTTTAACAAGAACACGGCTCGTTGTATATCCCAACAACGACATTCAGAAATACAGCTCAAGACCATTTCATCCAGTGTGACAGATTTGCCTGATGAGATTTAAGAGTATGCTGAATCTAAACGCAGCGTGTTTGAGTTCTATATCTATATGTTACAAAGCCATTAATGGTTAGAGTAATGATTTCAGCATGTTGAGGGGGTGGGGATGGGGTGCAGTGGGGGAGCAGGGGAAGGGTAGCACTGCTCTAATTTCTTTCTAACCAGTTAACTGTTAACCTCCAAGGGGAAAGCTATCAGGACTTGACAGAGTTTAGTCCTGTGAACCAGTTAAGAGATTGTTCAAATGAACTATGTTCAGTTGGCCTGCTGCTAAACCTTTTATTTTGACCATTCTCTCCTGCCCCTGATCAATGATTATTTATCACTGTGGACCTTTGATGAGGTGGGTTATCGGACAGTTGGGCTTGTATTCGTATCCCTTGGCCCACTGCACTCTGTCAGCCTTGGCTCGGTGGGGAGCCTCTGAGTCGGAGTTCATGGTGTTCAGCATGTGATGTCTCTAATAGGAGCTTGGTATCTCTGTGCTGAGTAATACTCAGCAGAACAAGAATTGAACAAGGTTTATAAATAGATACATAGAGAACAAAAGCAAGGAAACTACACTAAACATTTGCAAGTCATTGGTTAAGCACCAGCTTCAGCATTGTCACCAATTCTGGGTACCACACTTTCTTTTTTTATTTGTTCATGGTATGTGAGCATCGCCTATCTCTAATTGCTCCCTTGAGAAGGTGGTGGTGAGCTGCCTTCTTGAAGCGCTGCAGTCCTTGAGGTGTTGGTACACCCACAGTGCTGTTAGGAAGGGAGTTCCAGGATTTTGATCCAGTGACAGTCCAGGAATGGTGATATAGTTCCAAGTCAGGATGGTGTGTGGCTTGGAGGGGAACTTGCAGGTGGTGGTGTTCCCATGTATCTGCTGCCCTTGTCCTTCTAGTTGGTAGAGGTCGCGGGTTTGTAAGATGTTGTCAAAGGAGCCTTGGTGAGTTGCTGCAGTGTGCATCGCTGGTGGAGGGAGTGAATGTCGATGGGATGCCAATCAAGCGGGCTGCTTTGTCCTGGATGGTGTTGAGCATCAGTGAGCAGCTCATTAGTTATATAATAACTTCCTCCAGTCTGAAAAACAACTGTTCACCACTGCTCTCTGTTTCCTGTCACTCAGCCAATTTTCTATCCATTGTGCTACTGACCCTTTTATTCCATGGGCTTTAACTTTGCTGACAAGCCTGTTATGTGGCACTTTATCAACTGCCTTTTGGAAGTTCATGTACATCACATCAACTGTATTATCCATATGAAACCTCTCTGTTACCTCATCAAAAAACTCAAGAAAGTTAGTTAAACACGATTTGCCCTTACCAAAGTCATGTAATTAATCCACTTTTGTCCAAGTGACTGTTAATTATGTCCTGGATTATCGTTTCTAAAAGCTTTCCTACCACTGAGGTTAAACTGGCTGGCCCTATAATGGCTGGGCTTATCCTTATAATCTTTTTGAACAAGGGTGTAATATTTGCAATTCTCCAGTCCTCTGGCACCACACCAGTATCTAAGGAGGATTGGAAGATTATGGCCAGTGCCTCCACAATTGCCACCCTTTCTTCACTCAGTATCCTTGGATGCACCTCATCCGGTCTTGGTGACTTATCATCTTTTAAGTATCGCCAGCCTATCTAGTACCTCCTCTTTACCAATTTTTAGTCCATCCAGTGTCTCAGCTACCTTCTCTTTCACTATTGCTTTGGCAGCATCTTCTTCCTTGGTAAAGACAGATGCAAAGTATTCATTTAGTATCTCAATCATGTCCCCAGCTTCCACACGTAAATCCCCTTTTTGGTTTCTATCACCCTTACTCATCCTTTTGCCACCTTTTTACTATTTATATGCCTATAGAAGACTTTTGAATTCCCTATTATGTTAGCTGCCAGTATCTTCTCATACTCTCTCTTTGCTTCTCGTTTTTTTTCCACTTCCCCTCTGAACATTTTATATTCAGCCTGGTCCTCAATTGTATTATCCACTTGACATTTATCACATGCAATCTTTTTCTGCTTCGTCTTACTCTCTATCTGTTTCATCCACCAGGGAGCTCTAGATTTGTTTACCCTACCTTTCCCCCTCATGGAAATGTATCTTGACTGTACCCAAACTATCTCTTCTTTAAAGGCAGCTCATTGTTCCATTACAGTTTTGCCTGCCAATCTTTGATTCCAATTTATCTGGGCCAGATCTATTTTGACCCCATTGAATTTGGTCTTCCTCAATTAATTAGTTGTACTCTGGATTGCTCCATGTCCTTTTCCAAAGCCAACCTAAACTTTATGATATATGATCACTGTTCCCTAAATGTTCCCCTACTAATACTTGATTCACTTAACCCACCTCATTCCCCAGAACCAGATCCACCAAGGCCCCCTCCCTAGTTAGAATGGAAACATACTAATGTAGAAAATTCTCCTGAACACACTCTAGAAATTGTTGCCCCTCTCTGCCTGGTACACTACCTCTATGCCAGTCTATATTATGATAATTAAAGCTCCCATTATAACTATTCTAATTTTTGCACCTCTCTGTAATGTCCTTGTAAGTTTGTTACCTCTATATCTTTCCCACTAGCTAGTGGTCTATAGAATAAACCCAGCAATGTAATGGTGCCGCTGTTGTTTTTTTTAGCTCTAACCAAATAGATTCGGTCCTTGATCCCTCAAGGACATCCTCTCCATCACTGTAATGATCTCCTTAATCAATACTGCTACTCCTCCTCCTTTTTTTTCCCTTTCCCTATCTTTCCGGAACACCTTGTATCCAGGAATATTTAATATCCAGTCCTGCCCTTTTTAAGCCAGGTCTGTGTAATTGCCACAACATATATCCACATGGTTATCTGCGCCTGCAGCCTAACAAACTTATTTACCACACTCTGCACATTCACATACATGCACAGTAAACCCAATTTACACCTTATTCCATTCCCTCTTACTCTGACCTCACCTCATACCTTGCTATTCCCTATTCTAGTGTTCTCTGTCTCTCCCAATTCTCTGTGCACCTTGGTTTTCCTCTCTAATATTACTTCCTAGCTCCCAAACCCCTGTCAAGTAAGTTTAAACCCTCCCAACAGCACTAGAAAATCGTCCCGCAAAGACATTGGTTTAACCCGTCCGGTCTGCAGAGGCCGCATCTCCCCCAGAACTGGTCCCAATGTCCAGAAAACTAAAGCCCTCTCTCCTGTCCATCTCTCCAGCCACACATTCACCTGCTCTATCTTTCTATTTCTATACTCACTAGCGTGTGGTACTGGGAGTAATCCGGAGATTACTACCTTTAAGGTCGTGCTTGCTAGTTTCTTTCCTAGTTCCCTAAACTCTGTCTGCAGGACCTCATCCCTCTTTCTATCTATGTCGTTGGTACCGATATGGACCATGACCACTGGTTTTTCGCCCTACCCCCTCAGCATACTCTGCAGCAGCACAGTGACATCCTTGACCTTGGTACCAGGGAGGCAACACATCATCTTGGACTCAGGTCTGCGGCTGCAGAAACACCTGCTTCCCTAACTATTGAATCCCCTATCACTATTGTTTTTCCAATCTTCCTCCTGCCCCCACTGTTGAGCTGAACCAGCCATAGTGCTGTGGACTTGGCTCTGGCTGCGCTCCCCAGAGGAACTATAACTCTCACCAGTATTCAGAACTGAATATTGGTTGGAGAGCAAGATTCACTCAAGGAACTCCTGGACTAGCTGCCTGGTCCTCCTCGACTAACAGGCAGTCACCCATTCCCTCTCTGCCTGCAAAATCTTAAGCTGCAGGGTGACCACATCTATCAATGTGCTATCAATGAAAAACTCATTCTGGTGGATGTGCTGCAGTGACGCCAGCTGCTGTTCAAGCTCCAAAACTCGGAGAGCAAGCTGCTGCAGCTGATGACATTTCCTACACGAGATTGTCCAGGATACAAGAATCACCCTCGAGTTTCCACATGGAACAGGATGTGCGTTCCACAGGTCTGAGCTGCCCTGCCACACCTCTATTTTATAGACTTTTAAGTGGCCACTCAACTCCCAGTCTTTTTTAATTAATTTAACAGAAATAAACTTAAAAATAATTTTTAAAAAATAGCACCTACGAGCTACTCACCAATCAGCTCCTTCCCTTGTTCAGATGTCGTTTTAGGTGTTTATATCTCTCTCTCTATTGCTTGCACTCCTCTATGTCCAGGCTCGCCAATTTTTGAATTAATTCCCAGATGCTAAAAAAATACTAAACACACATGTGATATATAGAGACTGAATTTATATTCTTAGCTTCATAAAAACTCAGCATCAGCTTTTGCTCCCCCTCTCTGTTCATCGTGATGTCACTCTGATGTCACATTGATTTTTTTCTCCCCCTGTGTTTGATCTGGCTCCCGCTCTTTTATATCCATCTTCCAATTCCTGCTCTTTTATATCCGGCTCCCGATTCCCGCTCTGCTCCCGCTTCTTTATATCCAGCCTCTGATTTCCCTCTGTGAGCTGCTGTATCATATACCATGAATGATCTTGGATCAATGCAGATTGAAGGGGAACTGTGAACAAAACTGATTTGTTATTCTCAATGACAGATTGCACTTTAAATGGGATTACATTTCTTGGTGCTAATAGGTACATTTTATAAAGTGATAAACACTCGAGGTCTTTAAAGCCTCTGAGAGCCAGGACATCTCTGCAATTGCTTCAGACTCCAGCAGCCTCTATATCTAGTCAGGTCATTTATAGAGGTGTTTTTTCACAGAGACCTGATTTAGTAAAATGACACAGCTGATGTATGTTGCACCCTCTGGCTTAGATCATGCTGGTCAGTCAACTGTAGCAAGTCTTTAAAGAATAACTTTTCTATTATGGAGGCAGTGAGGATAGCATCAAAAGTTGTCATTGCTAGCTGTTGTGTTTTCATAAAGTCAGAAACAATCCAGCGCAGGAGGCCTTTCGGTCTGTGCCATTTTTTTGGTAAAGCTATCCAATTAATCTCACTCCTCTGTTCTTGCCTCATTGCCTGTAAAAGTTTTTCCTTCAAGGAAACATAGGAATTAGTAGCAGGCCATTTGGCCCCTCGGGCCTGCTCTGCCATTCAACTAGATCATGCCTGATCTTCTACCACAATGTCATTCTCCTGCATTATCTCCATAGCCCTTGATACCTAGAAATTTATTGATATCTGTCTTGAATATACTCAATGACTGAGCCTCCACAGGCCTCTGGGGTAGAGAATTCCAAAGGTTCATCAACATCTGAGTGAAGAAATTCCTCCTCATCTCAGTCTTCAATGGCCTACCTCTTCTTCTGAGACGGTGTCCCCTGGTTTTCTAGACCCCCCCAACCAGGGGAAACATCCTTCCTGCATCCACCCTATTGAGCCCTGTAAGAATGTTGTATGCTTCAATGAGATCACCTCTCATTCTTCTAAACTCTAGAGAATATAGGCCCAGTCTCCTCAATCTCCCCACATTGGACAATCCTGTCATCCCAGGGATTGGTCTGGTGAACCTTCATTGCATTCCCTCCATGGCAAGTATATCCTTCTTTAGGTAAGGAGACCAAAACTGTACACAATATTCCAGGTGTGGTCTCACCAAGGCTCTATACAATTGCAGCAAGACATTTTTACTCCTGTACTCAAATCCTCTTGGAATAAAGGCCAACATACCATTTGCCTTCCTAAGAAAAGGAAGCATTTGTAAGGGCTGGAAGGCTAGGAACAGACGAATCCCTTGAGGAATATAAAGACAGTAGGAAGGAACTTAAGCAAGGAGTCAGGAGGGCTAAAAGGGGTTATGAGAAGTCATTGGCAAACAGGATTAAGGAAAATCCCAAGGCTTTTTATATGTATATAAAGAGCAAGAGGGTAACCAGAGAAAGGGTTGGCCCACTCAAGGACAGAGAAGGGAATCTATGTGTGGAGCCAGAGGAAATGGGTGAGGTACTAAATGAGTACTTTGCGTCAGTATTCACCAAAGAGAAGGACTTGGTGGATGATGAGCCTAGGGAAGGGAGTGTAGATAGTCTCAGTCATCTCATTATCAAAAAGGAGGAGGTGTCTTGCAAAGCATCAAGGTAGATAAGTCCCCAGGGCCTGATGGGATCTACCCTAGAATACTGAGGGAGGCAAGGGAAGAAATTGCTGGGGCCTTGACAGAAATATTTGCATCCTCATTGGCTACAGGTGAGGTGCCAGAGGACTGGAGAATAGCCAATGTTGTTCCTTTGTTTAAGAAGGGTAGCAAGGATAATCCAGGAAATTATAGGCCGGTGAGCCTTACCTCAGTGGTAGGGAAATTATTAGAGAGGATTCTTCGGGACAGGATTACTCCCATTTGGAAACAAATGGACTTATTAGCAAGAGGCAGCATGGTTTTGTGAAGGGGAGGTCGTGTCTCACTAATTTGATTGAGTTTTTTGAGGAAGTGACGAAGATGATTGATGAGGGAAGGGCGGTGGATGTTGTCTATATGGACTTTAGTAAAGCCTTTGACAAGGTCCCTCATGGCAGACTGGTACAAAAGGTGAAGTCACACGGGATCAGAGGGGAGCTGGCAAGATGGATACAGAACTGGTTCGGTCATAGAAGACAGAGGGTAGCAGTGGAAGGGTGCTTTTCTGAATGGAGGGATGTGCTGTTCTGCAGGGATCAGTGCTGGGACCTTTGCTGTTTGTAGTATATATAAATGATTTGGAGGAAAATGTAGCTGGTCTGATTAGTAAGTTTGCGGACGACACAAAGGTTGGTGGAGTTGCGGATAATGATGAGGATTGTCAGAGGATACAGCAGGATATAGATGGGTTGGAGACTTGGGCGGAGAAATGGCAGATGAAGTTTAATCCGGACAAATGTGAGGTAATGCATTTTGGAAGGTCTAATGCAGGTGGGAAGTATACAGTAAATGGCAGAATCCTTAGGAGTATTGACAGGCAGAGAGATCTGGGCGTACAGGTCCACAGGTCACTGAAAGTGGCAACGCAGGTTGATAAGGTAGTCAGGAAGGCATACGACATGCTTGCCTTCATCGGTCGGGGCATAGAGTATAAAAATTGGCAAGTCATGCTGCAGCTGTACAGAACTTCAGTTAGGCCACACTGAGAATATTGTGTGCAATTCTGGTCGCCACACTACCAGAAGGACATGGAGGCTTTGGAGAGGGTACAGAAGAGGTTTACCAGGATATTGCCTGGTCTGGAGGGCATTAGCTATGAGGAGAGGTTGGATAAACTCGGATTGTTTTCACTGGAACAACAGAGGTGGAGGGGCGACATGATAGAGGTTTACAAAGTTATAAGCGGCATGGACAGAGTGGATAGTCAGAAGCTTTTTTCCAGGCTGTAAGAGTCAGTTACTAGGGGACATAGGTTTAAGGTGAGAGGGGCAAAGTTTAGAGGGGATGTGCGAGGCAAGTCCTTTACACAGAGGGTAGTGAGTGCCTGGAACTTGTTGCCGGGGAAGGTGGTGGAAGCAGGTACCATAGAAACGTTTAAGAGGCATCTTGACAAATATATGAATAGGATGGGAATAGAGGGACACGGACCCCAGAAGTGCAGAAGGTTTTAGTTTAGGCAGGCATCAAGATCGGCGCAGGCTTGGACAGTCAAATGGCCTGTTCCTGTGCTGTACTGTTCTTTGTTCTTTGTTCTTTTGTAATTGCTTGCTGCACCTGCACGTTAGCTTTCAGTGACTTATGAACAAGGACACCCAGGTCCCTTTGGACATCAACACTTCCCATTCTCTCACCATTTAAGAAATATTCTGCATTTGTTTTTTCCTGCCAAAGTGCATAACCTCACATTTTTCCACATAATATTCCATCTGCCATGTCTTTGCCCACTCACTTAGCCTGTCTAAATCCCCTTGAAGCCTCTTTACATCCTCCTCACAACTCACATTCCCGCCTAGTTTTGTGTCATCAGCAAACTTAGAAATATTACATTTGGTCCCCACATCCAAATCATTTATATAATTACGAATAGCTGGGGCCAAGCACTGATCCTTGCGGTACCCCACTAGTCACAGCCTGCCAACCTGAGATTGACCCGTTTATTCCTACTCTCTGTTTTCTGTCCATTAACCAGTTCTCAATCCATGCCAGTATATTACCCCTAATACCATGTGGGATCTTATCAAAAGCCTTCTGAAAATCTAAATACACCACATCCACTGGTTCCCCCTTATCTATGCTGTTAGTTACATCCTCAAAAAACTCCAACAGGTTTGTCAACCTTTCATAAATCCATGTTGACTTTGCCCAATCCTGTCATTATTTTCTGAGTGTCCAGTTATCACATCTTTTCTAATAGATCCTAACATTTTCCCCGACTACTGGTGTCAGGCTAACAGGTCTGTTGATCCCCATTTTCTCTCTCCTTCCCTCCTTTTTAAACAGTGGGGTTACATTTGCTACCTTCTAACCTGCAGGAATCATTAAAGAATCTAAAGAAAATTGGAAGATGATCACCAACACATCCACTATCTCTACAGCCACCTCTTTCAGAACTCTAGGATGTAGATCATCAGGTCCAGGGGATTTAACAACTTCCAGTCCCATTAATTTCTCCAGTACCACTTTTTTTACCAATATCAATTTCTTTCAGTTCCTCATTCTCACTAGTCACTTGGTTCTCTAGTATTCTTGGGAGGTTTTTTTGTATCTTCCTCAATGAAAAGAGTCAGTTTCTCTGCCATTTCTACATTCCCCATTATACATTCTCCTGTATCTGCCTGTCGTGGGCCCACATTTTCCTTTACTAATCTTTTCCTTTTTACATACCTGTAGAAACTTTTACAGTCTTTTTTAATGTTTCCTGCTAGTTTACTTTCATATTCTATTTTCTTTTTCTTTATCAGGTTCTTGATCCTCCTTTGCTGAATTCTAAAATGCTCCTCATCCTCAGGCTTACTATTTATTTTGGCAACTTTATAAGCCTCTTCCTTTGATCTAGTACAATCTTTAACTTCTCTTGTTAGCCATGGTTGGATCACCTTTCCTGCTGAGTTTTTGTGCCTTCAAGGAATGTAAATTTATTGTAAACCATTTAACTTGTTAAATGCTAGCCATTGCCAGTCTACCATCATACCTGATTATCTAGTTTCCCAATCTACCACAGCCAATTTGCCCCTCATACCTCCTTAGTTTCCTTTGTTTAGATTTAAGACCCTAGTTTTGGATTGAACTACATCACGTTCAAACTTAAAGTAAAATTGTATCATATTATGGTCACTCTTCCCTAGAGGCTTCTTTACAATGAGATTATTATTTAGCCCTTTCACATTGCACAATACTAGATCTAAAATAGTGTGTTCTCTAGTTGGTTCCTCAACATACTGTTCTAGAAAACCATTTCATGTACATTCCAGGAATTCATCCTCCACAGCATTAGCGCTAATTAGGTTTACCCATTCTTTACCCAGGGTGGCGTAGTGGTTAGCATCACAGCTCCAGTGACCCAGGTTCGATTCTGGGTACTGCCTGTGTGGAGTTTGTAAGTTCTCCCTGTGACTGCGTGGGTTTTCACCTGGTGGTCTGGTTTCCTCCCACAGCCGAAGACTTGCAGGTTGATAGGTAAATTGGCCATTATAAATTGCCCCTAGTATAGGTAGGTAGTAGGGGAATTGTGGGGATGTGAGAGGGTAATGGGATTAATGTAGGATTAGTATAAATGGGTGGTTGATGGTCAGCACAGACTCGGTGGGCCTGTTTCAGTACTGTATCTCTAAATAAATAAATAAAATATGTGTAGATTGAAATCCCTCATAATTACTGCATTACCCTTGTTGAATGCAGCTCTAATTTTCTGGTTTATACCATGCCCTACATTACCACTACTGTTTGGTGACCTATAAACTCCTATTAAAATGTTTGCTGTCCCTTGCTGTTTCTTAGCTCCACCCAAACTAAATTCTACATCTTGATCTTTCGATCCAAGATCCTCTCTCACTAATGTACTGACCTCATCCTTTATTAACAGCACTACCCCACCTCCTTTTCCTTTATTTATCCAATTCTCTTGGAAAGTTACTCTTGAATCTGCTTCCACCGCCCTTTCAGGCAGTGCATTCCAGATCACAACTCGCTATGTAAAAAAAAAGTTTCCTCATGTCACCTCTGGTTCTTTTGCCAATCACTTTAAATCTATGCCCCCTAGTTACTGACCCTTCTAGTACTGGAAACAGTTTCTCCTTATTTACACTACCAAAACTGTTCATGCTTTTGAACACCTCTATCAAATCTCCTCTTAATCATCTGCTATAAGGATGACCACCCCAGTTTCTCCAGTCTCTCCACGTAACTAAGTACCTCATCCCCAGCATCATTCTAGAAAATCTCTTCTGCATCGTCTTTAAGGCCTTGACATCCTTCCTAAAGGGCTTTAACTTTCCAAATATCGACTGGAAATACTATAGTTCGAGTACTTTAGATGGGTCAGTTTTTGTCCAGTGTGTGCAGGAGGGTTTTCTGACACAGTATGTAGACAGACCAACCAGGGGCGATGCCACATTGGATTTGGTACTGGGTAATGAACCCGGCCAGGTGTTAGATTTAGATGTAGGTGAGCACTTTGGTGATAGTGATCACAATTCGGTTAGGTTTACCTTAGCGATGGGCAGGGACAGGTATATACCGCAGGGCAAAAATTATAGCTGGGGGAAAGGAAATTATGATGCGATTAGGCAAGATTTAGGATGCGTAGGATGGGGAAGGAAACTGCAGGGGATGGGAACAATCGAAATGTGGAGCTTATTCAAAGAGCAGCTACTGCGTGTCCTTGATAAGTATGTACCTGTCAGGCAGGGAGGAAGTTGTCGAGCGAGGGAGCCGTGGTTTACTAAAGAAGTTGAAGCGCTTGTCAAGAGGAAGAAGAAGGCTTATGTTAGGATGAGACGTGAAGGCTCAGTTAGGGCGCTTGAGAGTTACAAGCTAGCCAGGAAGGATCTAAAGGGAGAGCTAAGAAGAACAAGGAGAGGACACGAGAAGTCATTGGCGGATAGGATCAGGGAAAACCCTAAGGCTTTCTATAGGTATATCAGGAATAAAAGAATGACTAGAGTTAGATTAGGGCCAATCAAGGATAGTAGTGGGAAGTTGTGTGTGGAATCAGAGGAGGTAGGGGAAGGGTTAAATGAATATTTTGCGTCAGTATTTACAGTAGAGAAAGAAAATGTTGTTGAGGAGAATACTGAGATTCAGGCTACTAGGCTAGATGGGATTGAGGTTCACAAGGAGGACGTGTTATCAATTTTGGAAAGTGTGAAAATAGATAAGTCCCCTGAGCCAGATGGGATTTATCCTAGGATTCTCTGGGAAGCTAGGGAGGCGATTGCAGAGCCTTTGTCCTTGATCTTTATGTCGTCATTGTCGACAGGAATAGTGCCGGAAGACTGGAGGATAGCAAATGTTGTCCCCTTGTTCAAGAAGGGGAGTAGAGACAGCCCTGGTAATTATAGACCTGTGAGCCTTACTTCGGTTGTGGGTAAAATGTTGGAAAAGGTTATAAGAGACAGGATTTATAATCATCTTGAAAAGAATAAGTTCATTAGAGATAGTCAGCACGGTTTTGTGACGGGTAGGTCGTGCCTCACAAACCTTATTGAGTTTTTCGAGAAGGTGACCAAACAGGTGGATGAGGGTAAAGCAGTGGATGTGGTGTATATGGATTTCAGTAAGGCGTTTGATAAGGTTCCCCATGGTAGGCTATTGCAGAAAATACGGAAGTATGGTGTTGAAGGTGATTTAGAGCTTTGGATCAGAAATTGGCTAGCTGAAAGAAGACAGAGGGTGGTGGTTGATGGCAAATGTTCATCCTGGAGTTTAGTTACTAGTGGTGTACCGCAAGGTTCTGTTTTGGGGCCACTGCTGTTTGTCATTTTTATAAATGACCTGGAAGAGGGTGTAGAAGGGTGGGTTAGTAAATCTGCGGATGACACTAAGGTCGGTGGAGTTGTGGATAGTGCCGAAGGATGTTGTAGGGTACAGAGGGACATAGATAGGCTGCAGAGCTGGGCTGAGAGATGGCAAATGGAGTTGAATGCGGAAAAGTGTGAGGTGATTCACTTTGGAAGGAGTAACAGGAATGCAGAGTACTGGGCTAATGGGAAGATTCTTGGTAGTGTAGATGAACAGAGAGATCTTGGTGTCCAGGTGCATAAATCCCTGAAGGTTGCTACCCAGGTTAATAGGGCTGTTAAGAAGGCATATGGTGTGTTAGCTTTTATTAGTAGGGGGATCGAGTTTCGGAGCCACGATGTCATGCTGCAGCTGTACAAAACTCTGGTGAGACCGCACCTGGAGTATTGCGTGCAGTTCTGGTCACCGCATTATAGGAAGGATGTGGAAGCTATGGAAAGGGTGCAGAGGAGATTTACTAGGATGTTGCCTGGTATGGAGGGAAGGTCTTACGAGGAAAGGCTGAGGGACTTGAGGTTGTTTTCGTTGGAGAGAAGGAGGAGGAGAGGTGACTTAATAGAGACATATAAGATAATCAGAGGGTTAGATAGGGTGGATAGTGAGAGTCTTTTTCCCCGGATGGTGATGGCAAACACGAGGGGACATAGCTTTAAGTTGAGGGGTGATAGATATAGGACAGATATGAGAGGTAGTTTCTTTACTCAGAGAGTAGTAGGGGCGTGGAACGCCCTGCCTGCAACAGTAGTAGACTCGCCAACTTTAAGGGCATTTAAGTGGTCATTGGATAGACATATGGATGAAAATGGAATAGTGTAGGTCAGATGGTTTCACAGGTCGGCGCAACATCGAGGGCCGAAGGGCCTGTACTGCGCTGTAATGTTCTAATTCTAATTCTAACCAATATTTTATAATGGTTCAGCATAACGTCCTTGCTTTCTAGATTTCTAGGCCATAATTACATTTATAAAGGCCAGGGCTCCTAGCTTTTTCTTGCCCCCAGCAAGATGAGAATGAGTGCAATTTAATTGTCAATGCCTGGTTAGAAAGTCTGAGG
Source organism: Heterodontus francisci (assembly GCF_036365525.1). Taxonomy (NCBI): domain Eukaryota; kingdom Metazoa; phylum Chordata; class Chondrichthyes; order Heterodontiformes; family Heterodontidae; genus Heterodontus; species Heterodontus francisci. Next base: position 21,300,360 of record NC_090373.1, read on the forward strand.
AGCAACAGTTGGAGAGGAAATTCATGAAGTGGAGTGCTCTCACTCCAAGCGAAGGATTGGCCAACTCCTTACCTGATGGTCGCACTCCATTTCCCTGAGAAATTTCACATATTAGCCCATCAGTGAACAAGGATAAATTACTGTGGTGGACAGAAGGAGGGAGAAAGGGATCCTGTTCCTCCTCCCCAGGGGTAGGAGAAGGAAGCCATTCAGAAAGTCCTTGTACACAAATTAAGGTAAATTAACATGCAGGTACAGCAAGCAATGAGGAAGGCAAATGGTTTGTTAGCCTTTATGGTGAGGGGGTTGGAATATAAGAGTAAGGAAGATCTGCTGCAAATCTATAGGGCTTTGCTGAGACCACACCTGGAATACTGCGTGCAATTTTGGTCTCCTTACCTAATGAAGGACTTGCTTGCCTTAGAGGGGGTGCAACAAATGTTCACTAGACTAATTCCTGGGATGAAAGGTTGTACTATGAGAAGAGATTGAGTAGACTAGGCCTATATTCTCTGGAGTTTAGAAGAATGAGGGGTGATCTCAATGAAACATACAATAGGGTAAATGCTAAGAGGAGGTTTCCCCTGGCTGTCGAGCCTAGAACTAGGGACAATTGTCTCAGGATATCTCGGTCATTTATGACTGCGATGAGGAGAAATTTCTTCTCTCAGAGGGTTGTGAATGGTTGGAATTCGCTAACCCATAGGGCTGTGGATACTGAGTTGATGAGTATGTTCAAGACAGAGATATTTTCACATTTTTGGGCACGAAGGGAATCGAGGGATATGAGGATTGGGTGGGAAAATGGAATTGACGTACAAGTTCAGCCACTGAATAGTGAAGCAGGTTCAAGGGGGAGTATGGCCTACTCCTGCTCCTTTTTCTTCTATTATGTTCAGGCAACCCTTCTGTCGCAAGTGGGAAGCTGTCGCTGAGAAGGTCAATGCCAGGAGTGTAACTGCAATGCCAAAAGTAGTTTAATGACCCCAGTGTTGTTAAGGGAAGAATCTAACATCGCACGTCATCTACTCTCTGCTCACACCTGCACCCTCTTGACTTTCCACTTCCCGATCTAAAATAGGACCTCTTTGCGTATGGACTTTCCTGGAGCAGTTAATTGAGTTTCCTCTTTCGATCTGTTGAAGCCATTGTGGGTGGGTCAGCTCTTCTCTGGACTTTGAGAGCCATGGCCTCCCTTGAAGAGGAAGCTCCTTATGATGTACCCCATGCTTTGTTTCAACACCAACCCCCACCCACCCATTTGGGTGCTCTGAATGCACACAGCAGTTAAAAACATGCTTAGGCTATCACAACACACTTCACAGCCTATGAACTCCTTGTGAAGTATAGCTACATTTGTTTTATAGGCACACACAGCAGCCATTTTGCACACAGAAAGATACTACCAGCAGATAAGATCAATGACCAATTCACCCATGTTTGTTTCGGTTGAGGAAGGAATCGTGACCGGACAGGACACTGAGGAGAACTCCCTCATCGTCTTTGAAGAGCCCCATGGGATCTTTGATTTTCATGTGTGACAAGTGTTACAAAGGCACAGAGGGCAGCACTAATGCCTCTGAGTCAGAAAGCTATAGGTTCAAGACTCACTCCAAAATCTAGTCTAATGCATCAATTCTGCTGAGACATTTTCCCTTTTAGGTGAATGTAAAAGATCCCATGGCACTAAATCAAAGAACATGGGTGTTCTCCCTGGTGACCTGGGCCAATATTTGTCCCTCAACCAAAACATATCATCACATTGCTGCTTGCAGGACTTTGGTGTGTACAAATTGTTTGCAGTGTTTCTTACATTACAACAGTGATTGCTCTTCAAAATGTACTTCATTGGCTGTAAAGCAATTTGGGGTGAACAACACTATATAAATGCAAGTTCTTTCTCTCTCTAACCAAACAGGCAGAAGATTAACATCTCATCGGAAAAATGCAGCGCTCTCTCAATACTATAGTCTGCCTAGATCATATGTCCTTGGGTGGTGCTTTAATCTATAAACCTCTGGCTCAGAGATTAGAGCTCAAACAACTGAGCCAAGTTGACACCATAGTTAGGCTGGAATGATTGGAACCTGTATCAGAACTCTGAGTTAGGCTTTACATGTTACATAGAATTTACAGAAAAGAAACAGGCCATTCGGCCCAACTGATCCAAGCCTCTGATAATGCTGCACACAAACCTCCTCTTACCTCTAACCCTATCAACGTATACTTCTATTCCTTTCTCATCACTTTTATGCTCGATTTCCACTAAACTGCTCTTCATCTATAGGCATTTAATAACTATAGGCATACCAGCGTGATAGACAAAAAAGTAATTTTTAAAATGTTTCTCATTTTAACAGTGGAAGAAATCATCTCATTAACTTGTGGGAAAAATATGAAATGGCCATGGACCTTTTAAATTAACCATAAGATGTACTTCTCAGCAATGAGGTGAAATAATTGCACAGCACTAATTGGTGTTTGTTACGTTCATACAATTAACATCAAATAATTTACTCAAGAATTCAACCGTTGGCATTTGATCAGGATTTATACATAAAGATTTAAAGGAATTCTCATCCCACAATAATTTTTTTAGTTAATAGGATGTGGGTGTCACTGGCTAGGCCAGCATTTATTGTCCATCCCTAATTACCCTTGAGGTGGTGATGGTGAGCCACCTCCTTGAACCGCTGCAATTCCTGTGGTGTAAGTACACCAACAGTGCTGTTAGGAAGGGAGCTCCAGGATTTTGACTGAGTGACAGTGAAGGAGCAGTGATATAGTTCCAAGTCAGGATGGTGTGTGGCTTGGAGGGCAACTTGCAGGTGGTGATGTTCCCATGCACCTGCTGCCCTTGTCCTTCTAGTTGGTTGAGGTCGCGGGTTTGGAAGGTGCTGTCGAAGGAGGCTTAGTGAGTTGCTGCAGTGCATCATGTAGATGGTACACACTGCTACCATAGTACAAAGGTGGTGGAGTGAATGTTTAAGGTGGTGAATGGGGTGCCAATCAAGCAGCTGCTTTGTCCTGGATGCTGTCGAGCTTCTTAAGTGTTGTTGGAGCTGCAGCCATCCAGGCAAGTGGAGAGTATTCCATCACACTCCTGACTTGTGCCTTGTAGATGGTGGACAGGCTTTGGGGAGTCAGGAGGTGAGTTACCTGCTGCCGAATTCCCAGCCTCTGACCTGCTCTTGTAGCCACAGTATTTATATTGCTGGTCATTGGTGACACCCAGGCTGTTGATAGTGGGAGATTCAGCAATGCTTATGCTAACATCTAAGGCCAAGCCTGAATGTTGTCCAGGTCTTGCTACATTCGGGATGGACTGTTTCAGTATCTGAGGAGTCACGAATGGTGCTGAACATTGTGCAATCATCAGTGAACATCACCACTTCTGACCTTATGATGGAGGAAATCTCATTGATGAAGCAGCTGAAGATGGTTGGGCCTAGGACACTACCCTGAGGAACTCCTGCAGTGATGTCCTGGAGCTGAGATGATTGACCTCCAACAACCACAATCATCTTCCTTTGTGCTCTGTATGACTCCAACCAGTGGAGACTTTTCCCCCTGATTCCCATTGACTTCAATTTTACAAGGGTCCCTTGATGCCATATTCAGTCAGATGCTGCCTTGATGTCAAGGGCAGTTACTCTCACCTCACTGCTGGAGTTCAGCTCTTTTTCCTGAGTAAATGCTGCTTGAAAGTACTGACAATGAAACCTTCCATTACTTTGTTGATGATCGAGAGTAGACTGATGGGGCAGTAATGGGCTGGATTGATTTTTTTCCTGCTTTTTGTGGACAGGACATACCTGGGCATTTTCCACATTGTCAGGTACATGTCAGTGTTGTAGCTATACTGGAACTGCTTGGATGGAAGTGCAGCTAGTTCTGGAACACAGGTCTTCAGTAGTACAGTTGGCATGTTGTCAGGGCCCATAGACTTTGCTGTATCCAGTGCCTTTAGCCATTTCTTGATGTCATGTGGAGTGAATCGAATTGGCCGAAGACTGGCATCTGTGAGGGTGGGCACCTCAGAAGGAGGCCAAAATGGATCATCCACTGGTAGAAATTAGGAAAATTAGAATATTTATAGATGATATTTATCTTGGAATAAGGTAGAGGATTCGATTGATACTATAAGTTTCATTTTACTAGAAACAGTTGGAATGAGTATTTTTACATATGACAATTGCCCCGGGTACAGGGGAACCAATAACCCAGGAGATAGGGCATGGACAGATGATACCTCTGCAATAGTGGCAACGTAACTGGGTAGACGTCTAAATAAACAACCATATTATAGAATTGTGTTAGATTGTCTTTCAACCTTGTTTAACAAAGCTGTTTGCTAAAATGTACAAGTTAACCAGTAAGAGAGTAAAATAGGAGTATTTTTGAAACAGTGAATCATTCGATGGTAAAATTGTTTGATAAGGGAATAGAATAGTCAGACTGGACAACTGGCCCATAAACATCTCAAAGCAATAAGCAACTGATAACAGACAGAAATGAACCATGGGGATGTTGACTAAGTTTGAAAGCTGCTGTGTCTCTCGAAAACTGTGAAACTGATCAGGAAGACAGCACAGAATTGTTCATGAGGAAACAATCCAGCCTTACCTCATGGATGTCCAGTTTGAGCAGCTGGATATGTTCTGAATTGATCCCATTCAGCACGGTGGCAATGCCACACAACATGATGGATGGTGCCCTCAATGCGAAAATGGGACTGCATTTCAACGAGGACTGTGTTAGGACTAAGGTGGGAGAAATGCACTGCTAATTCAGCCCCACTTCTCCACAAGTCACAGCATATCAATGAATTTTCCCACCGACCGAAGAACAGCCAAATTAGTCACGGTATTGTTCCCCCAGAATAAAGCACACCAAACCAGGTTTCTTTAAACAACATCGACTATTTAGAAGAAAAGAAATAATAAGTCTTAACTATTAATGAGATATATCTCTATATATGAGAAGTTCCTTAGTCCTCATGCACACACACATATATTCCAAAAACAACCAGTTAACTAGGGAAAAAGGATTTTGGTTTACAACTGTTTCTTAGGAAGAGAAGAAATAATAAAAATAAATCAGTTTGTCACATTCTGGTGGGAAATCTTTGGTTGGGTGAGGTGTCCCAGAGTCGAATAGTTGGATGCTCTAGTGGGTCTGTCCTGCTGGTGGGACAGGATGTACCCAGGGATGGTGGTGGAGGAATCTGGGACATTGACTGTAAGCTATGATTCCATGAGTATGACTAAGGCTGTTGCTCGACTAGTCTGTGAGACAGTTGTCCTAATTTTGGCACAAGTCCCCAGATGTTAATGAGGAGGACTTTGCAGGATTGACTGGACATGGTGTTCCTTTATCCTGTCCAGTGCCTTGGTTGATGCTGAGTGGTCTATCTGGTTTTATTAGACTTGTCTGTAGTGGTTTGATACAACTGAGTGGCTTACTTGGCCATTTCAGAGGGCAGTTAAGGGTGAACCACATTGTTGTGGATCTGCAGTCACATGTAGGCCAGACCATGTAAGGACAGATGTTTTTCCCCAAAAGAACATGAATGCATCAGATGGATTTTATGACAACCTGGAAAAGGTTATAAGAGACAGGATTTATAATCATCTTGAAAAGAATAAATTCATTAGAGATAGTCAGCACGGTTTTGTGACGGGTAGGTCGTGCCTCACAAACCTTATTGAGTTTCTCGAGAAGGTGACCAAACAGGTGGATGAGGGTAAAGCTGTGGATGTGGTGTATATGGATTTCAGTAAGGCGTTTGATAAGGTTCCCCATGGTAGGCTATTGCAGAAAATACGGAAGTATGGATGGGGTTGAAGGCAATTTAGAGCTTTGGATCAGAAATTGGCTAGCTGAAAGAAGACAGAGGGTGGTGGTTGATGGCAAATGTTCATCCTGGAGTTTAGTTACTAGTGGTGTACCGCAAGGATCTGTTTTGGGGCCACTGCTGTTTGTCATTTTTATAAATGACCTGGAAGAGGGTGTAGAAGGGTGGGTTAGTAAATTTGCGGATGACACTAAGGTCGGTGGAGTTGTGGATAGTGCCGAAGGATGTTGTAGGGTTCAGAGGGACATAGATAGGCTGCAGAGCTGGGCTGAGAGATGGCAAATGGAGTTTAATGCGGAAAAGTGCGAGGTGATTCACTTTGGAAGGAGTAACAGGAATGCAGAGTACTGGGCTAATGGGAAGATTCTTGGTAGTGTAGATGAACAGAGAGATCTTGGTGTCCAGGTGCATAAATCCCTGAAGGTTGCTACCCAGGTTAATAGGGCTGTTAAGAAGGCATATGGTGTGTTAGCTTTTATTAGTAGGGGGATCGAGTTTCGGAGCCACGAGGTCATGCTGCAGCTGTACAAAACTCTGGTGAGACCGCACCTGGAGTATTGCGTGCAGTTCTGGTCACCGCATTATAGGAAGGATATGGAAGCTATGGAAAGGGTGCAGAGGAGATTTACTAGGATGTTGCCTGGTATGGAGGGAAGGTCTTACGAGGAAAGGCTGAGGGACTTGAGGTTGTTTTCGTTGGAGAGAAGGAGGAGGAGAGGTGACTTAATAGAGACATATAAGATAATCAGAGGGTTAGATAGGGTGGATAGTGAGAGTCTTTTTCCTCGGATGGTGATGGCAAACATGAGGGGACATAGCTTTAAGTTGAGGGGTGATAGATATAGAACAGATGTCAGAGGTAGTTTCTTAACTCAGAGAGTAGTAGGGGCGTGGAACGCCCTGCCTGCAACAGTAGTAGACTCGCCAACTTTAAGGGCATTTAAGTGGTCATTGGATAGACATATGGATGAAAATGGAATAGTGTAGGTCAGATGGTTTCACAGGTCGGCGCAACATCGAGGGCTGAAGGGCCTGTACTGCGCTGTAATGTTCTAATTCTAATTACATGGTCACCATTACTTATACTAGCTTTTTATTCCAGATTTATCTAATTAACTTACTTTGAATTCCCCCAGTTACTCAGGTGAGATTTGAGCTTATGCCTCTGGATCATTAGTCCAGTATTATAACCAATATGCTACAGTACCCCATGCATGAATGAAGTTATGTAAACATTTTGTATTAACATTCCTTCACCTTGCTTCCCATACCTTAGCGTCTGTACATGCAGTTCACATTTGTTTAACTCCTCTCCTCTTCATCAGTGTGCATTTATAATATTTTAATAACCCATTGAAGGTCATCTTTACCTAACGCAAATTAAGCAAGGCATAGATCATCAATTATTAAATATCCATAGGGATTCCAAAAGGTTTTTTTAAGTAGGCAATTATACTTGAGACTGTTCTGTGTGCAAGATCTCGAGTTTAGCCACCTATTAATTTAACAATCCATGACAAAGTAGTCTAATTAATACCAATGAAGACAATAACACATGCTGTCCTGTTCATAACTGTCAGGATTGTGCTGGCTTGCTTTTCCTGTTTATGAGTTTCTAACCTTTAACCTTTGGTCAGTTAGCTATATATCAGCTGTGGCTTTGTGGGTAGCACTCTTGCCTCTGCATTAAAAGGTTCTGGGTTCAAGTCCCACCCTTGAGCAGGTGATCTAACCTGACAGTGCAGTGAAATACTGGTGGGGGTGTACTTGATGGCCTGGTTAATGTTTAGCCCTCAATCGCCATCACTAAAAACAAACCAGATGATCTGCAAAGCATAGGAAATAACAAGATAAAAAAGTAGTACGAACACTAAACTTGAGTTTCAATGAAAGAAATAGCTTGCATTTATATAACGCCTTTCACTTCCACAGACTGCCCCAAAATGCTTAACGTGCAATTAATAACTTTTGAAGTGTGATCACTACTGGTTGTCAGGCAAAATAAATCCAATAGGGAATTCGGGAGAACCTTCTTCACTCAGTGGTTAGAATGTGGAACTCATTGCCACATAGAATAGTTGAGGCAAATTGCAATAGATGCATTGAAGGGAAAGATAGATAGGTACATGACAGAGAAAGGAAAAGAAGGATATGTTTATAGGAAGGGATGAAGTAAAGTGGAAGGAAGTGTTGGATCCCATTAGTTACAAAGAGAGACGAAGTCCGACCATAATGTTTAGAAACTTTATTGCAGTATATGGTTGTTACATTGCAAGGATACAAAAAACAAAACAAAAGAACATGTGCTCACTACAGCAAGCCTTTCTTATAGTTATTCAAACAAAACCAGTAACGCCGCCCCCCACCCCCCCCTCCTTGTTTCTGAGTGGTTTACAGACTTCTGTTATCAGTGCATGATTGGTTCATTCGGCCCAGCATTTTATTTCAGTAGTTTCACATCCCCCCTCCTTGAACTGTTAGGCTGATTATTAAGCAATAGGCTACTATTAAGCTATCTGCAGCTGTCCTGTTAGCTTCTGCTTGTTATTTTTTATAAATTGGCTCCACAACTCCACAGTTAGTCTGTTAGCTTACTTTTGATCTGTCCCCACAGGAAGTTTGTGTGGAACATAAACACTGTCACAGTGCAGTTGGGCGGAAAATGGCATGTTTCTGTGCTGTAAAATATTATGCAAAAAAAAATACAGTGCATGGTTTGCCAGCTTGGCAAAATCCCACACACAGCACTCTAATGTGATGTAACCAGTCACTCTGTTTTGATGAGATTAGGAGAAGGGATGGGGTTAGAGGGAAGTGAAGGGGAAGAAAGATCTGGAGCGGTGTTGGTATCCATGAGCTGCTGGAGCTTGTGTTCCTTAACACCTGAAAGGAAGAGAGGAAGAGAAGAAGTTTTTTGTTAATGTTTCGGACAAGACGAAGGTTGAAATGAGACTACAGAGCAGAACAGCTTTGAGATCGGGTGAGTCGTTGCTTCTGGAGAGAGAGGCCAAGTGTGTACATGTGGTTTTTTTTATTATTCATTCATTGGATGTGGGCGTCGCTGGCCAGGCCAGCATTTATTGCCCTTAAGAAGGTGGTGGTGAGCTGCCTTCTTGAACCGCTGCAGTCCATTTGGGGTAGGTATACCCACAGTGTTGTTAGGAAAGGGAGTTCCGGGATTTTGACCCGGCGACAGTGAAGGAATGGCGATATAGTTCCAAGTCAGGATGGTGTGTGACTTGGAGGAGAACTTGCAGGTGGTGATGTTCTCATGCATTTGCTGCCCTTGTCCTTCTAGTTGGTAGAGGTTGTGGGTTCGGAGGGTGCCGTCTAAGGAGCCTTGGTGCATTGCTGCAGTGCATCTTGTAGATGGTACACACTGCTGCCACTGTGCATCGGTGGTGGAGGGAGTGAATGTTTGTGAATGGGGTGCCAATCAAGCAGGCTGCTTTGTCCTGGATGGTGTCGAGCTTCTTGAGTGTTGTTGGAGCTGCACCCATCCAGGCAAGTGGAGTGTATTCCATCACACTCCTGACTTGTGCCTTGTAGATGGTGGCAGGCTTTGGGGAGTCAGGAGGTGAGTTACTCACTGCAGGATTCACAGCTTCTGACCTGCTCTTGTAGCCATGGCGACTCCAGTTCAGTTTCTGGTCAATGGTAGCCCCTAGGATGTTGATAGTGGGGGATTCAATGCTGTTGAATGTCAAGGAGAGATGGTTAGATTCTCTCTTACTTGCCACTTATCAGCCCAAGCCTGGATATTGTCCAGGTCTTGCTGCATTTCTGCACGGTCTGCTTCAGTATTTGAGGAGTTGTGAATGGTGCTGAACATTGTGCAATCATCAGCGAACATCCCCACTTCTGACCTTATGATTGAAGGAAGGTCATTGATGAAGCAGCTGAAGATGGTTGGGCCCAGGACACTACCCTGAGGAACTCCTGCAGTGATGTCCTGGAACTCAGATGATTGACCTCCAACAACCACAACCATCTTCCTTTGCACTAGGTATGACTCCAACCAGCAGAGAGTTTTCCCCATGATTCCCATTGACTCCAGTTTTGCTAGGGCTCCTTGATGCCATACTCGGTCATATGCTGCCTTGATGTCAAGGGCAGTCACTCTCACCTTACCTCTTGAGTTCAGCTCTTTTGTCCATGTTTGAACCAAGGCTGTAATGAGGTCAGGAGCTGAGCGGCCCTGGCGGAACCCAAACTGAGGGTCACTGAGCAGGTTATTGCTAAGCGAGTGCTGCTTGATGGCACTGTTGATGACACCTTCCATCACTTTACTGATGATTGAGAGTAGGCTGATGGAGCAGTAATTGGCCGGGTTGGACTTGTCCTGCTTTTTGTGTACAGGACATACCTGGGCAATTTTCCACATTGCCGGGTAGATGCCAGTGTTGTAGCTGTACTGGAACAGCTTGGCTAGGGGCACGGCAAGTTCTGGAGCACAGGTCTTCTGTACTATTGACGGAGTATTGTCAGGGCCCATAGCCTTTGCAGTATCCAGTGCCTTCAGTCGTTTCTTGATATCACGCGGAGTGAATCGAATTGGCTGAAGTCTGGCATCTGTAATGCTGGGCACTTCTGGAGGAGGCAGAGATGGATCATCAACTCAGCACTTCTGGCTGAAGATTGTTGCAAATGCTTCAGCCTTATCTTTCGCACTGATGTGCTGGGCTCCCCCATCATTGAGGATGGGGATATTTGTGGAGCCACCTCCTCCAGTTAGTTGTTTAATTGTCCACCATCATTCACGACTGGATGTGGCAGGACTGCAGAGCGTAGATCTGATCCGTTGGTTATGGGATCGCTTAGCTCTGTCTATTGCATGCTGCTTATGCAGTTTGGCATGCAAGTAGTCCAGGGTTGTAACTTCACCAGGTTGATACCTCATTTTGAGGTATGCCTGGTGCTGCTCCTGGCATGCCCTCCTGCACTCTTCATTGAACCAGGGTTGGTCTCCTGGCTTGATGGTAATTGTAGAGTGGGGGATATGCCGGGCCATGAGGTTACAGATTGTGGTTGAGTACAATTCTGCTGCTGCTGATGGCCCACAGCGCCTCATGGATGCCCAGTTTTGCATTGCTAGATCTGTTCGAAATCTATCCCATTTAGCACGGTGATAGTGCCACACAACACGATGGACAGTATCCTCAATGTGAAGGCGGGACTTCGTCTCCACAACGACTGTGCGGTTGTCAGTCCTACCAATACAGTCATGGGCAGAAGTATCTGCGGCAGGCAGATTGGTGAGGGCAAGGTCAAGTATGTTTTTCCCTCGTGTTGGTTCCCCCACCACCTGATGCAGACCCAGTCTAGCAGCTATGTCCTTTAGTACTCGGCCAGCTCGGTCAGTAGTGGTGCTGCTGAGCCACTCTTGGTGATGGACATTGAAGTCCCCCACCCAGAGTACAGTTTGTGTCCTTGCCACCCTCAGTGCTTCTTCAAAGTGGTGTTCAACATGGAAGAGTACTGAGTCATCAGCTGAGGGAGGGCGTTAGGTGGTAATCAGTAGGAGGTTACCTTGCCCATGTTTGACCTGATGCCATGAGACTTCATGGGGTCCAGAGTCGATGTTGAGGACTCCCAGGGCAACCCCCTCCCTACTGTAGACGACTGTGCCATCACCTCTGCTGGGTCTGTCCTGCCGGTGGGACAGGACATACCCAGGGATAGTGATGGTGGTGTCTGGGACATTGTCTGTAAGGTATCATTCCGTGAGTATGACTATGTCAGGTTGTTGCTTGACTAGTCTGTGGGACAGCTCTCCCAACTTTGGCACAAACCCCCAGATGTTAGTAAGGAGGACTTTACAGGGTCGACATGGCTGGGTTTGCCATTATTGTTTCCGGTGCCTTGGTCAATGCCAGGTGGTCCGTCCGGTTTCATTCCTTTTTATTGACTTCGTAATGGTTAGGTACAACTGAGTGGCTTGCTAGGCCATTTCAGAGGGCATGTAAGAGTTAACCACATTGCTGTGGGTCTGGAGTCACATGTAGGTCAGACCAGGTAAGGACAGCAAATTTCCTTCCCTAAAGGACATTAGTGAACCAGATGGTTTTTTACAACAATCGACAATGGTTTCATGGCCATCATTCGACTAGCTTTTAATTCCAAATTTATTAATTAAATTCAAATTCCATCTTCTGCTGTGGTGGGATTTAAACCCATGTCTCCAGATCATGGGGGTAGCACATGGCACTGAGTGTGGATCTCGGGATGCGGCAAGAACAGCATTCCGAGGAATGTTGTATTTCTCGGCGATACCTGTAATCCTGGGTGGATTCAAAACATGAAGGATGGAACTTCAGTTGGAATCCATGTGGAATAAGTCAGAGCCAGAGACAGTTGCTGAGGAAGGAGATGTGGCTGTGAAAAGGAATTTTGGTAGACAACTGATCAGACACCAGGAGGGAAATGGAAAGCAATGAAGGTGAACAAGGTAAAAGAAACAAATGGAAATCCTGGACAGAAGAGCAGAACTTCAAGGTAGGCATTCCTGGAAGAGAAGTGGCAGTGAGTTACACACTAAAATAAAGACAAAATACTGCAGATGCTGGAAATCTGAAATAAAAACAAAGTGCTGGAAACACTCAACAGGTCTGGCAGCATCTCTGCAGAACCAGAAAGCTCACTGTTTCTCCCTCCACAGATGCTGTCAGACCTGCTGAGTGCTTCCAACACTTCAGATTTCCAGCATCTGCAGTATTTTGCTTTTACTCTGTTTTGGTGGCCTTGCATGGAGAAATAGATGTTGGCCAGGATACCTGGCCACCTCTGCCAATCTTCAAATAGTGCCTCAGAATCTTGCTCGTATACCTGAGTAGGTAAGTGGAGCTCATTTACATCTCCTGTGAAAGAATACACCCCTATGCTGCATTCCCTCAGTATAACACCTATGTCTGATTATGTGTTCATCCCCCTGGAGTGTTGGCTGTGGCTCAGTGGGTAGCACTTGCACATGTGTCAGGCTGAGGCTCCATGCAGTACCGAAGGAGTACTGCACTGTCAGGAGTGATGCTTTTTAGATGAAATGTTAAACTCATCTCTCTACGCTCTCACAAAAGAGCTCATGACACCATTTTGAAGAAGAGCAGGGGCGTTATCCCTGGTGTCCTGGCCAATATTTATACCTCAAAGGGCATCACTAAAACAGATGATCTGGTCTTTATCTTATTGTGGTTTGTGGGAGCTTGCTGTGTCAAAATTGGCTGCTGTGGTTCCTACATTACAACAGTGACTCCACTTCAAAAGTACTTCCTTGGCTGTAAAGCAACTTGGACATCTTGAGGTTGTGAAAGGTACTATATAAATGCATGTTCTTCCTCTTCTTCCTTTATTGGTGCTTGAACCCACCACTTTCTGGTTCAGAAGCAATGGTGCGACTCACTGAGTCCAGCTGAGCAGAGATTGCAAGAGGAAGGGATTACTGAGGGATGGGAAAGAGCTCCTCGGTTTCAAATGATGAGACAGTACTTCCTTGAAAAGAAATTGAAATGAAACTCTGGATTGAACAGTGAAATTGCAGACTCCCTAACAGCTTAAAACTAAATTCTAGGCAAGGCAGCTTAACCTCGTTCATTTTCTTTCTGGACTCAACTGAGTACTAACCAAACATCACACGTACAGCAAGTAGATCGGCATTTGCTGAGGCCAATCTTATCTTTAAATAGATACAGTGAATGGGACATGCTCAATCATTGTCGAACACTGTTTTCAAACTGTCATGAAACTCTTAACATACACTAATAGTCATTTTAAAAGTAACAAACCACCATTGTCTTGCCACACTTCCATCTTGTTGAGATAAACAGCTCTGGCTGTTAAATCATTATGGGTTGTTAAAAACACAAGACATTTGGATTTTCTCCTAACCAAGATGGATTATACATGGTAGGAATAGTCTCTTATTGAGAGTCAGCTAATGATTTCTTATCCCTCACTAAAGGGCACTGTTGGAAATCTGTTCTGCAGGAATTGCAACAAACAATTTCAAATAAATTACTAATGCTAGAAATTGCTAAGAAAAAATAACTGACAGAATTTGGAAGTGCTGAAAAGATCAGGCAGCAATTGAAAGAGGAAGTTACATTAAACAATCGGACTGGGTCCATTTTTTTTTCTTTTACTTTCTGCTCTGTTCTGTTGTTAATTCTTTCAAACTAAGCTTGAACAAGGGAGGCCGTTCTAAAGAATTGCTCGTTACTTCCTACTAAACTTGTGTTTATTTGGTTAGGGGCCTAGGCAGAAACTGCACCTGAGACAAAAGAATCACCACGCCCCAGTTTGTCAGCAAAATTAGAACTATCCTGCGCATCTCTTGCCGTTATTTAAGCACCTCCAGCACTGCCTTGATTAACCTCCATGAATGCTCAATCACACCTTATGCTCCCTTTTTACCCCCAGCTATTCACACACAACTTACAACACAGAAACAGGCTATTTGCTCAAATGGTCCATGGTTAATGCTCCATACGAGCCTCCTCCCATCCTACTTCATCTCACCCCATCTGAAAAACTGTCTATTCCTTTTGCCCTCCTGTGTTCATCCAGCTTCCCCTTTAAATACATCTACACTATTCACCTCAACTACTCCTTCTGACAGCGCATTGCACATTCTAACCATTCCACAGGTAAAGAAGCTTCTCGTGTATTCCCTATTTAATTTATTAGTGACTATCTTATATTTTTGGCTCCTAATTTTGGTCTTCCCCCACAAGTGGAAACATCTTCTCTACATCGAAGCCTTTCATAATCTTAAAGATTTCTGTGAGGTCAGCCCTTTTCTAGTGAGAAGAACTTTTAATCACACCTTGCTGAGATTACTCTCTTTCACCTCTGGAAGATTGGTCCTTTACCCCACTGCCTCCCTCACATCTTCATCATCACAACACTCGATTTCTTACCCAGCCTCCCCTTTCCCCATCCTTCATGAATTTCAGCTGATTCAGAATACCACAGCCCAATTCCTCCCTGTTAGCAAAGGGTTAATCACGAGGGACAGCTATTGATTGCTTTTTTGTGTTAATTCAAATTTGTTCAATAACTTTTCAATTGCAACTGATCTCATTCACAGTTTGATTGATTCTTTGATGTGGACAGATTTTGTCACAAGACATTGAGGGGTGTGTGGAGATGAGTGGATATGTAGGTGGAATGTCATCTTGTAAATTATACCCCTGTTAACTTCACAGGGACAAAAGGGACAATTATATGGTGGGTTTGTGTCTGTAAAGTTGAAGGTAGTTATGTATTGATGCATGAATAGCTGTATGCAAAAGTCACTCTGGAAGGCAACATCTGTTGAAAGGAATGCGGTCTAGGGTAATGGAAAGGTAACACAGGAGTGTTAGGAGGTTTTTTATAGCTCATGAAATGCGGCAACTGTCTTCATCCTAAGGAACTGATTGACAGTTTAATCAGGATGCGTAAAACTGAAGTTATTGACAAGGGACATGAACGGAACATTCGGTAATACTAAGGATTAAAAGGATTGGAGAGAAAAGGTGATATAAAAGAGTAGCTGCTGGAAGACTGACCTCAGTATTCAATGAGACCTGGTCAACCAACAATTTTGCTGTTAACATGTGGATTCTTCACTAGAAATACGCAAGGTTTTTCCATAAGAGTTGATGTTAACTGTATGTTTAATTATTGTCAATAGCAACTTGTTATATGGCACCTTTAATGTAATAAAACACCCAAAGTCACTTCACAGGAGCATTATGGGAAAAATTTGACAATGAGCTACATATTAGAGTAGGTGACCAAAAGCTTGATCAAAGTTTTAAGGAGCATCTCAAAGGAGGAGAGAGAGGTAGAGAGGCGGAGAGGTTTAGGGAGGGAATTCCAGAGCCTAAGGTCCAGGCAGCTGAAGGCACGACTGCCAATGGTGGAGGGATTAAAATCGGGGATGGTCAAGAGGCCCAGATGAGAGGAACGTGGATATCTTGGAGGGTTGTGGGGCTGTAGGAGATTACAGACTTAGAGAGGAGTGTGGTCATGGAGGAATTTGAAAACAAGGATAATTTTAAAATCACTAAGTTATCAGATGCTTAATAAATTTGTGCATATCTACCTAAAATGCTGCAAACCCTTTTATTTTGAGCAGTACATTATAAGAACAAACATCCAGCCTCCAATATATCCACCAGCTTCCTGCGTCCCAGTCAATCAACTCCAAGAAGTTTAGTCTGGTTTTCAGATTGCTACATGATCATGTGCTCCTGTATTTGGGAAGATTTTTAACCACTTAACCTAGTCTGCACCCTGTTGTGTGATTGCCTTTAAGAGTAATGTACCTTTAAGATCTTAGTATGCTAATGAGCTGAGTATCAAGATGCAGTCATGTGACCACATACCAGTCTCACTCTGCTACTGTAACACCAAGAGGCAAGACCTGTAATAGTTTGCTATATAGTATATACTAATTAGCTGTTTAATAAACCTTTATTTGAGATCTTCAAACAACCTGAACTCCACACATCTCACATATGTTGCATCAGACAACATAAAAAAAGGCTTCTCATTACATACCCTATGTTCCCTTGACTCCAGATGAATGACCTACCCTCGAATCACTCCACTTAAAGCCAATTCTTTACCCATCATGGTGTTGTTGCCATACCAGTTTACTTGCCTCTCTCTTTGCCTTTCTAAAGTCTGCTAACAACTATGTTCTTGAACTGTGACTTGGGTCTCTCCCTTCTGTTTGGCATCTCCTGCATGTTAGCATAGGAAATTAATGGGCAGGAAAAACACCAGCTTGTCCATCAAACCTGCACCACATCACTGGAGCATCATGACACAAGAGTTCTTCCCTCCCCCACCTCCCCTTCCACAACCCTGATATTTCATGGGAAAGGAAAAAAAACAAGAAAAAACCCAGGCCATTGAGGTTGATTGCCTCAGGTGATCAAAACCAGTCCAGGAGATCACATGGACCAAAGGTTATCGATAAAGACACTTGACAGGAACTGGTCCAGCTCCCTCTTGGAGGTGAGCAGTGAGTCAGCACCCATCACAGCAACCGGTAATGCATTCCAGACACTGACTACTGTCTGGAAACAGAAGAGCTGGACAATATCCAGTCTATTCCTACTCCCCCATGTTCCCTGGTCTTCCACGACCTGTTAAACTGGAAGAATCTATCAATAGATACACTATCCAGCTCTTTAATTATTTTGTAAACCTCCTTTAGGTCTACACCGCTCTAAAGTAACTAGATCAAGCTTTTTCAATTTATCTGAATAGCTGAGGATCTTTAAGCTGGGAAACATTCTTGTGGCTCTACTCGTGCCCCTTTTCAAGGTCTTTAGACCTTGCTGTACAAATATAAATTGTTATTTAAGGGCGTGTAGAAACTAAGAGGCAAGTGATTCAGTCGCTGCCATTCAAGAGGATGACTGCATTGTCAGAAGAATGCAAAGGGTTGGATGATGAGTGAAGGACGGATGACCGTCAATTCTCATTTATTTTCTTCTTCCTCACGTAAAAACTGTTTGTCTAGGAACAAGGCTCAGCAGTGATATTCGATCATGAATTACAAACAGCATACTGGAAAAGAGGTGGCCAGGCCATCATACAGCATACTCAGTGAATAAATTCATCACTTATCCATCATCCTGTTTCATATATCTGGTCACTTTGGAAGATTGCCTAATCCGAGCCAATATCTATTCTCAATATGGATGGTAATTTCCTTCATTTTTGAAACCCTTTATTTTGCTGAAACATTCCAGAATACTTTGGTTATCACGCAGCTAATCAAACAAAGACACAACATGCAGAGTTAAAAGTGTCACTCTAACTCGAATCCATGATCACTAGCAGCAACAACTTGCATTTCTATGACGCCTTTAACATAGTGAAATGTCCCGAGGTGTTTCACAGCAGCATGATCAGACAAAAGAGATATTAGGACAGGTGATCAAAAGCTTGGTTTAAGGAGGGTCTTAAAGGAGGAAAGCGAGGTGGAGAGGTTTAGGGAGGGAATTCCAGAGGCTAGGGCATAGACAGCTCAAGATAGAAGATCGAATCAATAGTTTCTTAAAAACCTACCTCTTTAACTAAACTTTTAATCACCTGTCCTCATCCCTCTAATATCAAGTTACTGGATGTAGTTGTTAGACACTAATTCAATTGAGGGATATGGGAATAGGGCGGGAAAGTGGAATTGTGGTAGGTCGTCAACAAGGACCTTACTGAATGGCAGAGCAGGTTCAACAGGCCATTTAACTACTCCTGCTCCTATTTCTAATGTTGTGATGTATTTTATGGCTCATAAGATTTCAGTCAGTCTTGGACAGCAGGAGAGCACTGCAAGATACAGTCGGCGAAAACAAATACCAGACAGGGTTTATGGTCCATTTCTTGGGCACTTTATCAAATGCTTTGCTAAATCTCAAAGCAAGGACAAACATCAAAGATATGGGGAATTTTAGATGTAATGAGGCACAGGAGCCAAAATCATCCGGGGCTCGAAACTTAGAAAAGACGTAAAAATATACAACCATCTCAACAGCAACTACTTGCATTTATATAGCAACTTTGATGTAGTAAAACTTCCCAAGGTGCTTCACAGAAGCATAATCAGATAAACTTTTACACCAAGGCACAAAGAGGAGATATTAGGACAGGATGACCAAAAGCGTGAGTGTGGGGGGAAAAGGGAACTTACAGAAATATATTCTTGGTCCATATGTCTGGCAACTTGTGTCAAGCCAGCCCTGATCAATGTAATTGTTAAAAGCTCCAATAAGGCAGATAATAGGGTAGAATTAAAGAAGATGCTTGTACTTATGGGGGGGGGGGGGGGGCATCAAAAGCTGTGGATCATAAATATAGGATAGTTACTAATAAATCCAGAATTCAGAAGAAACTTCTGTACCCAGAGAGTGGTGAGAATGTGGAATTCGCTACCATAAGTAGTTCAGGTGAATAGCATAGATGGGTTTAAGGGGAAGCGAGACAAAAATGAGGATGAAAGAAATAGAAATACATGCTGATAGGGTTAGATGAAGACGAGTGGGAGGGGGCTCATGTGGAACATGAACACCAGCATAGACTAGTTAGGTCGAACGGCCTGTTTCTGTGCTGTAGACTCAACGTAAAAAAAAACTTAACACATGTGGGTTAACTAAATCAATGATTTAACAAAGAAACTTTTAAAGGCTATGCCAGTAGTGATCAGGCACAGAGATCCGAACAGAAATAAAACATTCAAAAACGTTATCTAGTAAATTAAATCTACACTTTTATTTTACATCGCACAGCATATTGCATTTGTGCCCAACAAAGCAGTGTGAAATATTCAAATCAGGCTAAGCAGACGAATACTAAAATAGCTACCTCAATTACAGCCAGTTAGGTTTTTACCCCAGTATTTTACAACCATCCATGGAAAAAAGAATTGTAAATTATACATTTAATTGCTTTTTCATTTTATTTGTACGGCACTAATCATGATCTTTACATCCAATACTTTCAGGAACATGGGGAAAGAGCAGGGGAAGTAATTAACTGGATAGTTCTTTCAAAGAGCTGGCACAGATACAGTGGATCTCTTTCCATGCTGTGCGATTCTATGTATAACCATAAAATGTCACTGGCTTATTTTACATTGCCTGGTAGATAGTATTTTATAGCCGACAGATGAATTGTCAAACCAATAACCAAATAAATTGGCCACTTGCATGAAAGTGCTTAGTTTATGCTAATTTCCCTGATGAAAGGTCACAGACCTGAAACATTGACTCTGTTTCTCTCTTCTCAGATGTTGCCAGACCTGCTGACTATTTTCAGCATTTTCTGTTTTTATTTCTGATTTCTGGCATCCGCTGTATTTTGCTTTTGCGCAAAAAGTAGTCTGTTCTTTTGGGATCCAATAGAAGTACTTCTTTTGCCTAGTCACTTTCAGCCTATTTCACCAAAATCACTCCCAAGTGCAGTCCTCCCCTACCAAATAAAACATTTGGAGAAGCAGAATTTGCTTTTATACAGTGCCGTTCATGATTTTGGAACGTCCAATTGAGTACTTTTGAAGTGTAGTCGCTGTTATAAGTAGGAAACACTGCAGCTAATTTGTGCACAGCAAGATCCCACAACCAGCAATATGATAATGACCAAATAATTTTTTTATTAGTAATGTTGGTTAAGGGATAAACATTCTTCTTCAAATTAGTACCATACAACCTTTTCAGTCCACCTGAGAGCAACTTGGTTTTCATGTCTCATTCGAAAGGCAGCACCTCCAGGCACTGAGCCTGAATTTTGTGCTCAAGTCACTGGAGTGGGGGTTTGAACATACAACCTTGTGAATCAGAGTGTGTAAGTGCTACTCACTGAGCCACAGTTGATACTGATGCATTCTATAACAGGTATTGCCTTTTCATTATGTCTATGCTGTAGCTGCTTGTTCTGAATGTTGCTTTTTTGTCCTTACAGTCCAGTTCCTCATAATAAAGGAGTCTGGTTACAGTACAGTAAAAAATGTCTCCCATAGCAAATTCACCCTGACCTGATTTCAGTTTGTACAACAATCCTTATTCTTGGTTCCCTTGGAAATAACGTGGTACATTCTCTTAGCACAAACTAATGTGATATAGGGCACTACATCACAAGCTAGTACAATGCACGTTTATCTAAATTTGTTCCACACATGGAGATTCACATGGGTGCTGCTGAACAAATGCTGGACACTTCCCCATAGGGAGGGAAAGCAGGGAAACGATAAGTGAAAATATGAATATTTGACTTAACAATTGGTTTCCATGAGGTTTTGTAAATTTGCATTGACCAATTAATAGTTGAGTGCTGTAGAGTAGAAATATTAACATAATGGAACGTTTAGAAGAACTAAGTTATTGGCTGGAATCATCGTTGATGAAGGAAGCTGCCTGTTTGCAGGGGCTGATGCCATTTCCAAAGGGCTTGGAGCCTTTCCGGTATTTTTAAAGAAATTAGGAAACATTTTTAAAAACAATTAAAAATGATAATATGCACCTCTCCCACTATCTTCCCCCCTATACCCACAATATTAAATACTTTGCCCGCTCCATCCCAAAACACTTAGGTTTTGCAACTGACCTTCCCCTCCCCCCACCTCAAATATATAAACTATATATTTTACCCCTTCCCACCATCTCCTCCACCAATGAGACCTTTATTGCTGCTCCCTCCAACACAGAAAAAATTACCTTCTCCCCCCTCCCAACCAGTGTGGTGCCTCGATTCCCCGGAATGGGGATCGGCAGGGGCGGGAATGCCAGCCAGTTGCATGAAGATCGCATCAGGCCCGGAAGTGGGCTTGCAATTAAGTCAGATATGTAAATTTATTTGAATATTTAAATGCAGGGCCCATCGCCAAGCGGTGGGGGTGCCGCCATGAGGCCTCGTCACCTCTGTGAAGATCGGGCCGTTCCCTCACGGTGTCAGGGGCGGGCCTCCTCCTGAGCGATCTTCAGGCCTCCCCCTCCACAGATCCCGATGCCTGGGGGGAGGGGGGCAACAAAATTCAGCCCTGTGTGTGTGAGATGTTGCATGTGAGACACTGCGTATACCCAAGTAAGGTAGCAGAATCAGAGACTATGGTAATCAAAAGGTTGAATCTCAAGAATACCAGAAGGGCGGACTGAATGGCCTTCTTCATACCTTTGATATTAACATATGTTTATTTTTTAAAATAGCCATTTCTGGGAGATACTGTTAGATGGCACTCAAACAACTGCACCTCAGTATGAGATAGTACCCTCAGGTATGGAGCAGAGGAAATTGGGGAAATATAGTTAACTTCAGGGAAATGGGTCAGTACATTCATCATAACTGTCTTTTATTTGTCTTGATCTTAGGGGTTTTTAGAATGAACACAATGTAGTGGCCATTATTTAATCCCACCACTACTCATTTGGTCCCAAATGGCTCCTCCCAACTCTCCATTTCTTCCTCGCTCACTGCTACTACCCCTTGCCAGCACCCAGCTATCTTTCCAACTCTCTGATTCTGACTGCGCCTCACCTGGATGCCCTTCAGTGATATTGACGAAATATTAAGGCAGAAGACCACAACACTGTGCAAACCTTGAAGTGCATTCGGAACTGACATAACCGATAGATTTGCAATTTTATGGAAACGGGTATTTGGACTGGCTGAGCAAATATCGGATCTTACATTCTACAAGTGAGAAATGAAGATTCATTTTGTGCCATCCCAGTAAGGTAGCAACAAAAGCATCCCATCCGAAATACTGCAAGAAGTTCAGATCCACTCTGTTCCATTTTTACACAAAAAAGCCTTATTGGAATTTACTTCTCATCAGTGTAACTCAGAATTTGTACATCAGTTCCCTAAAGAATCCCTCCCATAAAACTGCAAACTAAGATTTTACAGCATCTGCTATAAGCTAAGTAATAAGAGGCAACCTCAAGTATTGTATTGGGGAATTCAGGACAGACAGTCAATCTGACGGATGAGTCCTTCAATCCTTCTGCTATCCTCAATTTCCCAGTGCAATACAGGCACAACTCAATATTACCCTTCTCAGTATCTCAAACTTGAGTCACAACCTTGTTTTTCTCATCAATCATAGCTATCAGACACCACTGACGGGGATAAAACAGTAGCACAGCACTCTCCACTGCTGCTACTGAGGGTGATTGGTTGGCACCCTGTTGAGGGCCAAGGATGTGCAGTGAGGATATTCTGAATTAGAACGAAGTGCCCTCATTCATGGCAACTATCAACCAATCAAAATATTGTGAACAACTGAAGATCAGATTTAAATGGACAAAGAAGCAAAAGAGGAAACAAGATAATAAATCGAATCCAACTGAACACTATGGAAATCAACCGTACTGCAGTTTGCTAGGATACTGCCAGACTAATCAAAGCACACAACCATAAGGAATGTGGGGGAAAGCCATTGGAACAAAAAAAAAACAGAGGGAACTGGCTGAAAATTTCATCACAATACAGACACACTGGAATGAATGTAGAGCCAAGTCTAGTGGATCAGGATCCCTGGGGAGGAGGCAGAATAAAAGGCAGAGAGTACTTTTATACAGTGCATGGTAAAATTACTCGAGTAGGCTATTCATCTCTCAGAACCCAATCACCTCGCAAACACACAAACCCAGCAATCGACAGTGGCTGGAAGCAGAAACAAAAGCAATGAAGAAATCCTCCAAAATATGGCTGAATGGCAATCGCAAATCTTTTTGTTGATGCACTTTCATCCTCCAGAACGGCATAGATATCCACCTAAACCCAAAGCAAAATACTGCAGATGCCTGAAATCCAAAATAAAAGCAGTAAATGCTGGAAAACGCTCAGCAGGTCAGGCAGCGATTGTGTTAATGGCTGGAATTTTACACTCCCCCCGCCCCCAGGAGTGGGCTGGTGGCGGGAGGGGGTGTAAAATAGAGTGGGAGGTGGGGGGGGTGACGTTCCTGCCACCTTCCCGCCCCGCTGCAATTTTAAGCTGGGCAGCGGCGGTGAGAACGGGCCCGTCCACCCCATACCAATCAAGGCCCTTAAGTGACCACTTAACCGCCACTTAAGGGCCCTCGCCCACCTCTACGGGTATTTTACCCGTAGCAAGTGGGCCCGACTGAGGGCCGCCCCTGCCTCCCAACCCACCCCCGCGACCCAAGACGCCCCCTCCCCCCAAACGACCACCCTAGCCTCACCAGGGCATGACCGATCCTCCTGGTGAGGCATGCCCAATTTACCCACTCTCTAGGGTCGGCTGGGCTGCAGTCCCAGCAGTGGCCACTGCTCCCGGTGGCGCTGCTGGGGCTAAGAGCTGCCGGCCCACTGATTGGCCGGCAGCTCACTGAGGCGGGACCTCCTCCCTCAAGTGAGTGGAAGTCCCACCTCGGGACAATTAAAGCCTGGGGATCCGTAAAATATAGGACGGATCCCCGGGCTAGGTGGAAGCGGGTTTGCCACCAACTTTTGCGGCGGTGGCGAATTCCCGTCCACCTAGGCTAAAATCCAGCCCAAAGTTTCAGGCCTGTGACCTTCCATCAGAACAAAAGAACTAAAAAAAAAAAAGTGCTTTTGAAGCATAGTCACTGTTGTAATGTAGGAACTGCACAGCCAATTTACGCACAGCAAGTTCCCACAAACAGCAATATGGTATTGACCAGATAATCTGCTTTTTAGTTCTATTGATTGAGGAATAAATATTGACCAGGACTCCAGGGGGGCAGGATGGGGTGGGGGGACAGAACCTCTCCTTTTTTTGAAATAACGCCAGTGAAGTGAATTATAATCCTAGGCCCTTTTTGGGACCATCCCAGATCAGGTGCACTCCCCAGATCATCACTCTCACTTAAGGTTGAGAAAGACAGATCTCTCAGACACCTGAATGGGTCTGAAGAACTGATCTAACTCTCCACAAAGGAAAGAAAGTAGCAGAGGATATTACAGTTCACCAGCTAGCCTATTTAACAAGTTTTAGCCAGATTATAACAACCCAGATATTATAAGGGTCCAGGCATCTCTCCTCAATAATGTACCTCCCCATTGAAGAGTGTATGGAGATGGGTTCTCGAGTTTGGGATACAGAAGACTATATGAGACAATATATTTTCTAAATGATATAAAGTTTATTAAAGAACTGAAAATTCAATTCACATTTGGTGGGAAATTCAATCGTAATGTTAATAGTTCTAAGAAAGTATAATGTTGTTCCTGGTAGGGAACCCAATTATTAAGTCTAAATATTGTTACAGTAAATATTTAAGATATCCATGAACATTTAAAGTAATATTTACCTTAAATCCCACGTAGAAAGCTACAGAGTTTAGTGAGATACCTCAATCCCAATTAAGGGTAGAACTATCATCGCCGCATCACAGTAGCTGTACCTTTACTGTGAGAAACGCTAGAGTGAATCCAATGATTCTAAAGAGCCACTGTGTGGTTACAATATTTATACTGTTTCTAAGCTGCATAACTTTTTAAAAAATGCATGGAGTGTTACCTCTTTGCAAGTAAGTTCGCCCCCCCCCCCCCTCTATTTCCCAAATAAGGCTGTATAACTGTTAATTTCTAGTTAAACATTGTTTAATTTCTAAGAAATGTCTGAGCCAGCAGGAAGCGTTGAGCAGAGATGCTGGTCAACATTCTTAGAGCCAGCAGGATGCTGGAAGATGCAAATGGTGGTAAACTTCCTAGTCACTCAATTATGCTTTAAGATTATAAATCAGTTTCCTCGATTCAGTTGAGAGATTATTTAGGTCCATTCGTAGATATTCATGACCACAGAAACTTTAACTGGGTCAATTCGTTATGCTGTGGTCACTGATAATGATTATTTATGAAACCTGTATTATCAGTGTCTTGCTGAGGTGATGATGTTCATGACTTTCTAGGAGCGAGCTCCTGTTTTCAGAAACCACCGCTGTTTTCTCAGAAGAGGCAATTATGCTGCGTCCTTGACCCACAGGGGCATGTTACAAGCATGCCATGGATCAAGTTCTGCAAATGTTTTAATCCCTAATTCATAGGAAAATACTCCAGCTTATAACCTCTTATTATGGCCGATTCTTTCACACTGTGGGATCCTTTACAACCACCTGAGAAGGCAGACAAACCACAATAAAAAGCTGAATGAAACATGGTAATGATGAAGATCTAAGGGTGTAATGGATACATTTATCTGCGCTAAACAAACATTAAAACCCCAGGTATTGTTGGTATTACAGGAGTAGAATGGACATCCATTAATAAGTGTTGGTCAGACTCTATCTGAAATACAGTGCGCAGTTCTAATCATCACACTGTAGGAAGAATATTTATACCCTGGCAAGGTTAGGGACGAGCAATAGTGATGATTGGGAACTTAAACTGAGATTAAAGTTAAGGAAATTCAATTTGTTCTTTTTGGAAAAAAAACAAGATTGAATTGACCCAATTAAAGTTTCTAAGGTCATCTATAAATTGACAAACTGGTTAAGCTGTTTGCAAAGGGTTCAAATGCTGGGGACACAAAACAGATAGATTTAAAGGCTTTTTCTCTGTCCCTTAAAAGTCATATTATTGTAACATAGTTAATATATCAAATAAATTTTGTTGTAAATGAAGCACTGATCAGAAGGGAAGTCCATTCTTTCCAAACCATGAAAACAAATGGCTTTGAGCATAGGTTAATCAAGATGGTTACATTTTAAGTAAGGGAATTAATGTTTATGAAAGCAGGTTGGGTAAACTGAGTTAGATACAGATCAGGCATGATTTAATTGAATGTTGGAATAGGCTCAAGGGGTTAAATGTCCTCCTCCTGAAAAAGCATGGGAACATTGTTTCTACTAGGTGTGGGAGGACAGGGGGGGTGGTGGTGTTACAACCAGGTGAAGAAGGGGTCTCAGACTCCCCTTTAGCCCCTTTTCTGGTTTGACCGTAACAGGGTTTATTCTCTTAACACAGTGATTTTAGCTTACCACCTCAACGAGCCCTTACTCCTGTTCCTCTAATATAATTACAAATGAAACAGACAGGTTTTCTTGAGTTTAAACAAGAAAGATGTAAGTTTATTAACCTCATCAAACTAAACTGGTTAAAATTACTAAAATACGCAACACATCCAAGCTCACATTCATACGAGAGGCGCACACACAAAAATAGATACAGAGGGGGAAATAAAGAGAGTTGAGAGGTTGACAAAAAGTCCATAATAAATGGAATTCAAATATTGAGTTTCAATGTCCTTTGTTGAAGTTAAAGTCTTGAAGTCCTTGCTAGGGCCACGTGCACAATTCAGGCTTGCTTCTCTGGTTCTGGAAGGCTGAAGAGAGGCTTTATCCATCCTCTTGGTTGTTGTCTGTAAGGTTTGTAGTCTTGAGGCTTTGTAGCTGCCATTGAGCCTTTCCTGGGACTTTGCTGGAGAGACAGAGAGGGAGGTGCTTCCTTCTTGGAGTTCAGTTACAATATCTTCCTTTCTGAGGCACAACTCACAAAACTCAGTGTTACACCAGCAGGTATATCATATGACCACCTCTTTGTTTGATAACAGTAGTTTCTGGAAGGTTGTTTCAAATTGCAAGTTCTTCAGACATACTTGGTGGGGGGGCTGGGGGGTGGCGGTTGTGGATCGCTCTTTCAAAATCAAAGTGTGTCAATGGCTTTTGATCACCACTATTTACAAAACCATTCTCATTAATTGAATCAGGGAACATCCCCAGTGTTCTAACTAGACTCAGTAATTTACCTCTGTCTCTCAGCCAGCCTTTTGGCTTCTCATATACAAATTGTGCATGACCATCTTTAGCCATTCTGTTTTTTTTTTAAGTTATTTGTAATGTCCAGTAAAAAGTCTCAAGCAGAGTTCCAGATGACGAAATTAATACTTTCCATTTGGCATGTGGGGTTTCCGTCACAGGGGAATACAAACCTGTATTCCAACAAGCGAGCAGGGTTTTTATACATATATTGATATACATACATATGTTCACAGAATGTGCGCGTCACTGACAAGGCCAGCATTTATTGCCAATCTATAATTGCCCTTGAGAAGGTAGTGGTTAGCTACCATCTTGACAATCAAGTGGCTGGTTAGGCCATTTCACAGGTCAACCACATTGCTGTGAGTCTGGAGTCACATGTAGGCTAGATTGGCTAAGGACAGATTTCCTTTCCTAAAGGAACCAGATGGGCTTTTATGACAATCCAGTAGTTACAAGATTAATTGCTGAGATTAGCTTTTTATTCCAGATCTATTTAATTAACTGAATTTGAATTCCCCAGCTGCCTTGGTATGATTTGAACTCATGTCTCTGAATCCTTAGTCCAATAACGAGGCCATAATGCCACCCAGAGTCAGGAACATCACATGAACAGAAACAACTTAAAGAAAGGTTGCCCATGATTCACGACATGACGATCCTGGCCTGGCTCAATGCCACTGTGAAGAGTGCTGAATGAAGGATCTTTCTGTTGTCATGAAGACCCCACCTACCAAGAATGAGGCATATTAATTTCATATGAACATTAATTTTAAACTGTTGCTGGACTGAAAAGATGACTTGTTTAAAGAGATAACAGCAGCAGCTGGGAACATTTGCATTCTAAGAGACAGTTGCCTAGAAAGACAATGGATCTGCTCCCTGATCCAATTAACCCAAATGGATTTTGATCACCAAACACTGGATGTGTAGTGTAACAAGCCAGCATTCCATCCACGCACCTGCACCCCCCCCCCCACCCCCCACCACCCCTCCACTGAGGGTGTCTGCTAAGATGGAGAATCCACAAAAAAAGTTTGTTGAAAAAACTTAGTCACATGACTAACCTGCTGGCCAACTTGGAGGTTTTAATTCTGGTCACAGGACAGTTTGAAGACAGAGACTGCTTTGAAGACAAAAGAGAAGGAAGGTCTCTCTCCCTGGCTCTCTCGCTCACGAATTTCCAGATTCACTGAAGCCACTTAAACCTCAAGAAAGAAGACTCCTACATTGAAACAAGTTTGAAAGCGTTGACTGGGCCCAAACGAAACGGCAAGATTTAACTGCAATCATGGTCTCTACATCGAACTCAAAGGACAGTAAATGAACTCCAGCTATTGATTCAAACTTTCCCCTTTATTCTTTCTCCTTTTCTGTCTCTATCTGCATGTGTGTTTATTGTGTGTGCATGCTACTGGAGTCGCGTCACGTATTCATAGTAGTATTAACCGAATTAGAGTTTTAAAGTTAATAAACTTACACCGTTCTTGTTTAAATCTAAGAAAACCTGTCTGGTTGATTTCTTTGCCATACAATTGGAGAGTGGTGAACAAGGATTCATTGAGAGGGAGCTAAAAATACAGTGTTGTAAAAATTAAACCCCGTTATGGTCAAACTAGGCAAAGGCTGAGAGGGAACCCCTAGACCCCTTTCTCACCTGGTCGTAACAGTCTAAAGAATTTAACTTTTAAGGCCTGGTAAAATTCTTCTCATAACTGTTGATTGAACATAGAAATATCCAAACACCTTTCCATTCACTCACACCATTGAAACTTTTTGCCCCAACAGTTTGTTGCGAGGATGGGATTTTAACATTTTTAAAAGCCCAACCAATCTCTCTCTTACCATGGTGACCTCCACATGTTGCCTGACATTTATAAAAAGATTAAGAACTTGGTATTTGAACCAGTCTACTGTGGGGCATGGGATAATTTGGGTGACATCCAGTCGTGAGAGCATTGCTGCATAAATCATTTACCCACAAATAATATAGGATCCTGCAAGATAAACACCTAAGTTGGTTTTTGCAACTAGAAGGGCATAACTCTCCAACAAAGCTTTCTGCTTCAAAGATGCATGCTTCCTTCAATTCCTTCAGACACATTTAAAGGGAAGCTAGATAAACACATGAGCAAGAAAGCAATAGGTTACATTGATGGAGTCAGATGCAAGGATGGGAGGAGACTGACGTGGAGCATAAACATTGTTATGGCCAGGTGGGTGATGGCATGATTGGTTTCCACTGTTCACCTTCCAACTGACCAGAGACAGTGTTTTTGTGTTACTAGTGTTTCAACCCAAGTATTTTATTTGCCAAATAAACAGAGTAGACAGGTTTTCTTGTCGATTTAAAACAGAAAATTAACTATTTTTTGAACAATATTCATTCCCCGAAATGTTCACAACGCCACTCACGCACACATTCACACTTACATGCACTCCCGAGAAGCTAGATAGAAGGTAACGGCTAAGAGTTCAAGATGTGGTAGGCGTTCGTGGCTTATGTAAACCTGTTGAATATTCTAAGTAGGACAGTCTCTTTTAAAGATGCAGGCCTTGGTATTTGTAGTCTTGAATTTGTTGAGGTGTTGTAGATTTCTGGTGGTTAAGATTTCAGACTGGAGGTGGCAGTCACCGAGTTCTCTGCTGTGTCAAGTTCAAATGTAGAATTAGCAGCAGGGCTTCTTCCTGTTTCAGTTGGATCTTTCCACAGCCCCTGGCTGGACTCCTTCTGTGATGTTGCTGTGATCTCTTTCTCTCCAGAGGGTTACCTGTTATGGCCAAAAATCCATCTTAGCATTTCCGTTAGTTGACATGTGGCCTTCTCCCCTAGTGTGACCACACAATGGATCAGGATATGGAATTCATGACAATCTAGTAATGTCTGGATGAGTATCATTTCTGTTATGATGTGGCTACTTCACACCTTCTTTGTCTCAGAGGAAATCCATTCAATTCAGGAATGTTACTTGATGGTTTGGGATGTGTGTGTCAGGCAAGCCCCCACCTGCCAAGAATGAGGAAAATTAATTTTGCCACGTGAACATTGATTTAAAACTGTTGTTGAAGAAAGAACTAGCTTTAAAAAAACTGGACATTTTGGCTGGAGAGAGACATTAGCATATCAATAGATAGTACTTCAAAGGACAAAGGGGCTATTCCCTGCTCCAATTTAATCCACAATGGACTTTTGATTACCAGATGTTGAAGGTGAAAAGACTAGCATTCCAGTTAACTGGCTGGGCAACAGGAGACAGAGAGTAGCAGTAGAAGGGAGTTTCTCAAAATGGAGACGTGTGACCAGTGGTGTTCCACAGGGATCCGTGCTGGGACCACTGTTGTTTGTGATATACATTAATGATTTGGAGGAAAGTATAGGTGGACTGATTAGCAAATTTGCAGACGACACTAAGATTGGTGGAGTAGCAGATAGTGAAGGGGACTGTCAGAGAATACAGCAGAATATAGATAGATTGGAGAGTTGGGCAGAGAAATGGCAGATGGAGTTCAATCAGGGCAAATGCGAGGTGATGCATTTTGGAAGATCCAATTCAAGAGTGAACTATACAGTAAATGGACAAGTCCTGGGGAAAATTGATGTCCAGAGAGATTTGGGTGTTCAGGTCCACTGTTCCCTGAAGGTGGCAACGCAGGTAAATAGAGTGGTCAAGAAGGCATACGGCATGCTTTCCTTCATCGGACGGGGCATTGAGTACAAGAGTTGGCAGGTCATGTTACAGTTGTATAGGACTTTGGTTCGGCCACATTTGGAATACTGCGTACAGTTCTGGTCGCCACATTATCAAAAGGATGTGGATGCTTTGGAGAGGGTGCAGAGGAGGTTCACCAGGATGTTGCCTGGTATGGAGGGCGCTAGCTATGAAGAGAGGTTGAGCAGATTAGGATTATTTTCATTAGAAAGACGGAGGTTGAGGGGGGACCTGATTGAGGTGTACAAAATCATGAGAGGTATAGACAGGGTGGATAGCAAGAGGCTTTTTCCCAGAGTGGGGGTTTCAATTACTAGAGGACACGAGTTCAAAGTGAAAGGGGAAAAGTTTAGGGGGGATATGCGTGGAAAGTTCTTTACGCAGAGGGTGGTGGGCACCTGGAACGCATTGCCAGCGGAGGTGGTAGATGCGAGCACGATGGAGTCTTTTAAGATGTATCTAGACAGATACATGAATGGGCAGGAAGAAAAGAGATACAGAACCTTAGAAAATAGGCGACATGTTTAGAGAGAGGATCTGGATCGGCGCAGGCTTGGAGGGCCGAAGGGCCTGTTCCTGTGCTGTAATTATCTTTGTTCTTTGTTCTAAGATGGTCAAATACACATAGACATGGTCAGACCAGTTTAGTCACATGACTAACTGACTGTTGGAGTTTTTTGAATTACAACAGGGAATTTGAACTCAGAAAGTTGTTTTGCTCCTGAACTGAACATCTCTTTCCTGTCTGCTCTCACCAGCTTTGGAAACCATTGAAGACATATGAATCCCAAGAGAGAACAGTCTCCAACAGTGAACAAGGTTTAAGAAGAATACAGGGCCTGAACGAAAAGCAAGACTACCTACAATCAAGGACCCTACAGTGAGCTCGAAGCACAGTAAAAAAAAAACCCTCTTCAGAGATTGCCTCAAACCTCTCCATTTATTTTTCTTCTGCTCTTTTCTGTCCCTGTTTGCGTGTGTGTATCACGTGCGCATACTAGCGTGGACACGTCTTATATCCATAGGCATTAACTGTATTAGACTTTAAGTTTAATAAATTTCAATTTTCTTCTTTAAACCTAAGAAAACCTGGTGTACTCATTTCTTTGCCTTATAACTGGAAAGTGGTGAACAAGGATTCATCAAAGGGGGAGCTCAAAACACTGTGTTTAAAAATTAAAACCCTGTTACAATAAGACCAGGTGAAGACAGTAAAAGACCCCTAGACACCTTTAGCAACTGGTCGTAACTGAAATTTGGGTGCTAATGTCCAGACATTTACCCACAGATGAACGGGAAATTGGAAGTGGGAAGTCAAATTGTTCCCAATAAAAAAAAGAGCAAGATTAATACAGGTTGTGTGTAATTGAATACTATCATGTCTGCAATTGAAGCTAGTAGCTCCTCAAGCCAGGGTGAAGTAACTTGGGATAAGTTAAAAGCAGTGTTTATGGAGGAGTTGAGGAAAAGGGCTGAGCACTGTGGGATCACTGTACGTGGCAAGGCTAGGAAGTCTGAACTCTGAAGACTAGTGGCCAACCATTTTTCCCTTGAATCTGAAGAGGCAGAAACAGGGTTAGAAGCAAAATCCGACAGGGTATTGTTAGCAAAGATACAACTGGAACAGAGGAGACTTGAATTTGAGGAAAGAGAGGATGAGAGAGAGAGCCTTCCAGAAGGAACGGGAAGAGAATGAAAGGCAGGAGACAGAGAGAGAAAGAATATTCCAGAAAGAATCATGAGAGCACGCTGTAGCGGCTTGAGTTAACTAGGGGGCGATAGATTAACCCCAGTGAAGGCATGGCCAATATGGAAGAGCAGAATTCAGGGCTGGGTACAAATTGCTAAAACTCACTCAATTAATTCCAAAATTCAATGAGGAAGATGTGAAAGCATTCTTTTGTGTCTTTTGAGAAACTGGCAAGGCAGCTAAAATGGCTAGCTGAGATCTGGTCCCTTTTAATACAAAGCAAACTAACTGGAAAAGCCCATGAGATTTATTCCTTGCTTTCAGATGAGAGTTCATCAAATTATGAACTGACCAAAAATGCTATCCTCGGGGCATATGAATTAGTACCCGAAGCCTATCCTCACAAGTTTAGAACCCTCAAAAAGCAAGCTAATCAAACTTATCTGGAGTTTGAAAGAAGCAAGCAGCTGGCTTTTGACCAGTGGCCGAGGGCTTTAAAAATACAGCTCAGCTATGAGAATCTCAGAGAAGTAATTCTCATAGAGGAATTTAAAAACTCTCTCCCACTCTCAATAAAGACACATGTAGAGGAGCAGCTGGTTCAGAAAGCCCGGCAAGCGGCCGTTCTGGCCTATGAGTTTGCTTTAATTTATAAGTCGGTTTCCCAGGGGAGAACCTTTCCTAATCACCCCCACAAATCCAAAAAGGACAAAGGGTGGGAAGGTGATAACTGCCCAGGCAGTCCTGGAAGAGAAAGGAAAGCAGGCGACACAGGGCCCACCCCCCCCCCCCCCCCCCCCTCCAACCAACAAGGAAGGTGCTGTGAGCAAGAGTAAGACCCAGAGACCTGTGTGCTTCCATTGTAATAAAGCAGGGCATTTAAAAGCTGACTGCTGGAAATTAAAGGGGAAACCTGTAGGGTTAATCAGGACATATCCGTTCAGTGAAGACGGGAACCTGATGCTAAGCACAGCAGAACAAGCTGTGGCTTTAACTGCAGTAAGAGTGCAACCCAGGAAGCTTACTATGGCCAGTGCAGGAAAGGTTAATAGGATTCCTGAAGGTTGTCAGGGTTTTGTGTCTGAAGGGAAAGTAACCCCATACCCTTTGAGTGGGGCAAGCAAGCCCGTAGTGATTCCCAGGGACACAGGGGCTGCTCGATCCCTTTTACTGGGAAAAGGCCTGACCTTTCCCCCTGAGAGTGCAGTGAACAACAAAATAGTGGTGAATGGTATTGGAGGGCAGTGTATGCCTGCACCTGTACACTGGTACACCTGGACTGTGACCTAGTTTCGGGACCAGTGACTGTAAGGATTGTCCCTAGTTTGCCTGTGGACGGGGTTGACCTGCTCCTAGGTAATGATCTGGTGGGGGTGAAGGTGGTAGCCCCCCCAGTAGTGAAAGAAAGACCGCAGGAGGTCAGAGAGACAGGGCAGTGGCAGGAGACGGTGCCCTGCAGAGTCCCTGAATGGGTAGCAGGTTTCGCCACATGAACATTGATTTTAAACGGTTGTTGAAGAAAGAACTTGCTTTAAAAAACAATCGGAGACTTTGGCTAGAGAGAAACATTAGCATAACAGACAGTACTTCAAAGGACAAAAGAGCTATTCCGTGCTCCAATTTAATCCACAATGGACTTTTGATTACCAGATGTTGAAGGTGAAAAGGCTAGCATTCCAGGTTAATAAAAACAAGAAATGCTGGAACCACTCAGCAGGTCTGGCAGCATCTGTGGAAAGAGAAGCAGAGTTAACGTTTCGGGTCAGTGACCCTTCTTCGGAACATTCCAGGTTAACTGCTAAGATGGCCGAATACACAGATGGGTTCAGACCAATTTAGTCACATGACTAACTGGAGTTTTTTTTGAATTTGAACTTCCAACAGGGAATTTGAACTCGGAAAGCTGATTTGCTCCCGGACTGAGAACATCTCTCTCCTGTCTGCTCTCATCTCGCTCTCACCAGCTTCGAAAACCATTGAAGACATATGAAACCCCAAAAAGAGAAAATCTCCTACTGTGAACAATGTTTAAGACAAATACTGGGACCCAACAAAAAGCAAGACTACCTACAATCAAGGACCCTCCAGCAAGCTTGAAGCACAGTAATAAAAAACCCTCTTCAGAGATTACCTCAAACCTCTCCTTTAATTTTTCTTCTCTTTTCTGTCCCTATTTGCATGTGTATCACGTGTGCATGCTAGCGTGGCAGCGTCGCATTTCCATAGGCATTAACTGTATTAGAGTTTAAGTTTAAGGTTTAATAAATTTCAATTTTCTTCTTTAAACCTAAAAAAAACTGGTGATGCTCATTCCTTTGCCTTATAATTGGAAAGTGGTAAACAAGGATTCACCAAAGGGGGAGCTCAAAACACAGTGTTTAAAAATTTAAACCCTGTTACAATAAGACCAGGTGAAGACCATAAAAGACTCCTAGACACCTTTCTCACCTGGTCATAACAGGTGTATTCGACACCTGTCTTTTTGTCCTTTTGAGTCAATGAGGCAATTTTTGAATATTCTGGCCACGTTATCTGACCTTCAGCAGCCATTTTGCAGCATATTGTCCACTTTTTAAAAGGAAAAGTCCATTTCAAAGATTCCACATTGAATAGTTTTGTATCTTAGAAGTAGGACTATGATATGCCTTTATTGGGCACGGTAACTGGCATAGACCAGTTGGGCCGAATGGCCTGTTCCTGTTCTGTAATGTTAGATTCTATATTTATAGAGGAACCCCAAAATCCTCCCATTTCCATTACAATAATTTTAGTCCATTAAGAGATTTAACCTCCTGATTACCAGTATGACATTTGTATTTAATTTGCATCGTGCGGAGAATATTCTATCCCAGTTTGTCTTCACATTTCTTTCAAAAAAAGGACCTGTATTACACTGCACCTTTCACAACCTCAAGATATCCCAAAGTGCTTTACAGCCAAGGAAATATCAACAAGGCAGTAAAATATTTTGACCCAGTGCCTCTTGATCCTTTGTTATTTCTGCATCCAGGCTAGCTTGTGTATTCATGAAGATAATGCAGAATACTTACAATCCTAGAATTCTCGAGTAGCAGTTTAAATGGACTCTTATGCCTAATGTTCAATATTATATGGAAGTTTCCATAGTGGGGAAAAAGCTTGAACATTGACAATAATATTCGACACCTAGATTGGGATAAAACAGCAATAAACAACTTGCATTTACAGCAATGAGAAACATCCCAAGGCACATCACAGAGGCATGAAAAGAAATGCTGAGCGAAAGATGAGATATTACCAAAAAGGTGGTGAAGGAGTTATTTATAAGGAGGTGCCTGAAAGGATGAGTGGGAAGTGGAGAAGTGAAGAGGTTTAGGGAGAGAATACTGACACCACCAATGTTTGGGATGAAAAAAGTGGAAGTTAAGTGGCTGGATTCAGAGGAACAGAGTATTTAGCAATGGAAGGGGCAGATTTAGGGCTAGAGGTTGTAGGCAGGGAAGAACAAAGCCTTGAAGAGATTCAAAGGTACTAGTTTTAAATTCATAGCTTTTGGGGATTAGGATTGAATATAAAGCTCACCAACAAGGACAGCATAGACTAATTTGAGGATATGCGAGGGCTTTGACAGCAGAAGTGCCAAGATTGGGGCAGAGCCGGGTAACATTATAGAGATAGAAGTAGATGGGGTCTTTGTGATAGAGCGAATATATGGTTTGAAGCTCAACCCACAGTTAAACAGGATACAGAGGTTGAAAATAGATCAGTTCAGCCTGAAACAGAGACCAGGATGGAGGATGAAGTTAATTGCGAAGGAGCAGATTGTCATGGGGCCCAAAGATGGTCCAAGAGCTGGTGGTCAAATTGGATACCCTGGCAAGGATTTGCTGTATCTGGATTTATTGGGGTATAAGTGAAAATTGATGCTTGGTAACAGTCAGATTCCACATATACACCAATGACATCCTGCTCAATCTTGTGCTTCCCCATTGCTTCTGCACTGTTGAGCTGCTTGTCTGATATGTTGGGTGAGTGTCGACTTCCTCCAGGTAGATTGAGCAGGATGCCATTTGTGTATATGTGGAATCTAACAATGGATGTCACCAAGCATCAATCACTTTTACCCCAATAGATCCAGACACAGCAAATCCTTGCCATGGTATCCAATTGACAAATTTGGACAAAGTTGAATGCAACATGACATAGCGATGTCACTAAACCAATATGTCTCTTCATTGTTTCAGACTTATTATTGTTCACCAGTAGCCACATTTTTGCTTTACTTTAGTATCAATGGGGAAAATGTGGTATTTCATGCTCCTTTGGCTGGAGTTCATCAATAGACGGCTGGCACATTTGTTCAAACCAGAGTGGCTACAATTGTAAACTCCATACTTCAACTACGACTTTATCATTTTATATATTTTGACTTCACTAAAGCAGTTCCTTTGCTCCCATTTGGACAAGTTTTATTATAACTTTACACTGGCTGTGAAATTTTCGTATATCTGCGTGTATTTCATATTTTGTCAGATTCCGCACCTTGGGACAAGTTACTATGTCAAAGCTGCTATACAAATGTAAATTGTTGTGTACATACATGCATATATTTTACAAAGGTATGATACATGTGTGTACATTCTCTTAAGAAGCCACTGGACATACAGATTTTTAAAAAAATCTATGTTTAGCTATACAATCACATTTTGAGATTGAATATTTCTATTCATAGTTTATGAAGTCACTGTGCATTCATTTGCCACATGGAATGTATAGCCAGATGCGGCTGCTTGCATTGGGAGCAATGTGGGTTGGGAGTGCAAAGGAGCTTGTTTGGCTCTGCACTCTGGAGCGTGGAGTCTGTGGGGAGGGGGCCTGCATATTGGTGGTTATAATAGTTAGCGTTGGTGGCCCTTCTGGCTGCTTTCTCGATTCTAATGTTGGCAATTTGAATTAATAGACTAAAATTTTAATATGTGGTGTTGGTCATGCCTCACTCTTGCCTCTGAGACACAAGGTTGTGGCTTTAAGTCTCACTCCAGAAATTTGAGGACAAAATCAAGGCTGACACTTCCAGTGCTGGACTGAGGGAGTACTGCACTGTCAGAGGTGCTGGATAAGAGATTAAACCGAGACGCCGTCGGCTGTCTCAGGATGACATGAAAGACTACACTTCAAAAATTACTTCATGGTTGCAAAGTGCATTTGGACCTTGAGGTTGTGAAAGGTATACATGTGATTGTATAGCTAAACATAGATTTTTTAAAAATATCTATGTCCAATGGCTTCATAAGAGAATGTACGCACATGTATAATACCTTTATAAAATATACGCATGTGGGAGCAATTTTGCTGAGTTTTGCTTCTATACCTATTATTTTGTAAGTAGATTAATATAATCCTAGTGAGAACGTATACACATATTCTCTCTTATATGAGTTGAAAGTATAGCCACATATTGATACAAAATGGAGTTTTAGCCCGAGGCACTGTGGGACAGATTTAGTGAGCTCACAGTTGGAGCTTGGTACAGCATAACACAGATAACGAGAGGGGGCCCCTCTTATCAGTGAATCTGCAGACTGCCCGGCACCTTCAGGAATGCAGGCCCATTTAAAGTGACAATTGGGAGACTTCAGGACAATGGATGGGACCTGAGCTCATCAATTGATGATCAGGGGCGGCATAAGCTGATCAGGTCGCCACATGATGCCTAATCAATGATTTAATTGGTACTATGTGTAATCAATAACAATTCTGATTGGATTGTGTCCAGCCGGGATGGGCTGAGTAACTGTATATCCGTTGTGGATTTCCTTTGTTCTAGAGAGTAACACTGGACCGCTTTTAGGTAAGGTGTGCTCTCCATAATATCATGAATAAAGTCTGTTTATTCTCAAAGTCTGAGTCCGGAGAATTTGTTGAATCATTGGGTTTTAACTGGATTTTCTCCAACAACGCATATATGTACACAACAATTTGCATTTGTATAGCAGCTTTGACATAGTTAATTGTCCCCAGGTGCTTCCAGGTGCAGAATCTGACAAAATATGAAATACACGCAGATATATAATAGCTTCATAAAACATGAGCGTACTTTCTTAAAACTCCAATAAAAAAGTTAAGAAAAGCTTCATTTAATTTGAACATATTCTTTATTTTATTTCATATCAATAGCTTTTAAGCAGAACTTTACAAAATCCTTAAAAAAGTAAATGAAAACAAGTGAACTGTATGGATTTATAAAAATAATTTTGGTAACACTGAATACTTGTAAAGCTTTACTTCTTCAGAATTCATTGCTGATCCATTACACGTTTAACCTGAAATTTTGTTAAGTTGCATCTTGGACTGTCATGGTAAGGAAAACGAGAAAGAAATGGGGAAAATCAGACAAAAAGCACCAACAAAGTTATGTTATACACATACACTTGCAAGAAATGTTGCGGTGAACTTAGGAGAGCGGGGAGGATCATTTTGTAAAAGGAAAATCAAGAAGTCCTCTAAGATTGGAAACTCATTAAACACAAGCAGAAGCTGGATCTGCAATCATACTCACAATACAGAGTCATTCTTCATTAATTCTAGAGCAATTAAGAGTTGTGTGTGTTAAATCAGGATCTTGGCTTCATAGCCCATCTGCACTGGATGGACTCTCTCAAATGTCCATCAGGGGTCCAAAAGAAATTACAAGTCAGCTTAAAAAAACCCCGAAAATTCACTATTTGTATTAGCCACCCCAAAGTTCACAATATTTGACTCTTGAAGCTGTCATGCAGTGTGTTCTCTGCAATTTCTCTTCCAATGGTGATCCAAGCATATATTGATACTTCCCTTCTACAAAGGTGAGGAGAGCTGTAACAATTTAGGACAGCACCAATATGAAGCTCTCTATTGCTATGTGCTACTCATTTGCCCCTAAAACGGCAGATCCAAGGACATTCCAGACCTACTAGAAATGGATTCACAGTTTGGCCATTTATGTTGTACCTATATTTACCACAAAGCCTTCTTCAGGAGTGTTGCATGTGAAGACTTGACAAAACATGTAAAGTCAAGGCCCACTGCAGCACTTTATACTATGGTGATTCCATGCTCCTTTTATTCTATGGAGCGCACATCTCAGGTAATCAGCAGACACTCTCCACTAGAAACATGCAATTACAAAATGAATTACAGGGGTCATTCCATGGGGAGCACATCTTCGATAATTAGTGGACACTCTCCATTATCACCCCTTATGTTTGCACCACGCAAGCAAGCAACAAGCACAATACTGACTGCTCCTCTGATGCAGAATAAATACCAATGCTTCATAAATGACTGTAATTCAAGTATTCTAGCCTTCTTTCACACTTCACTCCAGAATGAAGCAAAAGACAACTGACACTTAAATTTGTGCTAATACCAAAGGGTGGACTGAAACTGCAAACTACATTCTCAGAGAGCAGCTCGCACATAGGGTTGCCTTAAGTGAACAAGGGAGCTTTTCTGAAGTTTGAAATAATCCGCTTTAAGATGGTGTTTGTGAGTTGCTTTTGAAATTATGCCCCTGATAGAAAACATTGGTTAAATATTGAGGAAAATTAGCCCTTGTAAATATTTGCTTTTCCATTGATTTATTTTGCTGCCAGACAATCCTCAACACAAAAAGGGACTATGAACATTAAAATAGATTCAGATGTGCTTCTTTTCAGGAAATCTGCTAGTATGACACAAGATGTAATATAACATAACTTACGCTTCACCTGATGAGCAATGAGAAAGAACAGATCACATTACAATGCAATGAAGCCTATAATATAGCTAATGATGGTGAAGCCATTAACAATAGAACACAATTGCAGTGCAATGTTGTAGATTAGTGGAGAAGAAAGGGACTGCTTTGTCAAATGCTACCAAGTGTGTAACATCAAAGTATTCACCAGATTACAGTAAGATGGGCTTGAATATTTCTTCCCTTACAATACATTTTGAAAAAGTATCCTAAAGAGGCATATTATTAAGACACTGCACCACATATTATACATCTCTTACTAAATGTAAAATAAAGTGGAATGAGACCATTTTCTAGCCCAAGAGTATCACTATGCCTTGGACATCTTGTATTAACTACACCATTCATTCCCAGGGAGCTGGCACGACATCTGCAAACCACAATATCTAAGTAAT
Organism: Heterodontus francisci; assembly: GCF_036365525.1. NCBI lineage: Eukaryota > Metazoa > Chordata > Chondrichthyes > Heterodontiformes > Heterodontidae > Heterodontus > Heterodontus francisci. The sequence goes on from NC_090373.1 coordinate 21,340,998, forward strand.
AATATAAAGTCTTGTGGGGTTTTTTTGGTGGTCATATTTTCATCAAGTTAATATATTGGTCTTCAGGCCATTCTGGAAAGCATCCAATTTGAAGGTTACTCATTTGGCAGGGGGGTGGGTGGGGGAGGTGGAAACTGGATCACAAGGATATGAGAGAGTCACTTTAGGAAGTGTGGTAATCCAAAATGCTCGTCATTGGATACCAATGTCATCAATAATCACTCTGTGTATCCTTCACTGAGAAGCTCTTCTAAATCCTCCATGTCAGCTGACACTGGCTGGCTCGCAGGTTTGGAGATACAGGTGTTTGTTCCTCTTGTAGGCTGGCTGCTTTGGCTACACTGAGAACTTTCTGGCTGGCTGAACTCTTTCTTTATATCTCGGCTGCTGTTCAGGAGTTTCTGACTCTCAATGAAATAGTGATTTGGATGATTTAGCGAAAATCCTACTTCTTCAATCTAAAAGGCAGAGTAAAGCAAAATACGGAAATTTGAAGACTTAGGTTGTACATTGTGGCTTAAAACAAACAAGTTTCAAAATGAAAACACCAAAATTACACACCAAATCATTAAGCACATTAATCATTAAGAGTGGAAGGTTAATATTTCCAATGTGAAAATTTAATTTTAAAATGTTATTTAAAAAGAACTCAATGAGGATTAGAGTGAGATTTCGCTACTTGGACTCCTGACCATCCCAAGAACTCTAACTTTCAAAGGGGAAAACTCTATCTTTACACTGTTCCACCACCTTAGGCTGCACATATGCAGCCCTGTTCTGATCATCTAGTCGTAAATTATCCCATCATTTGAGCTCTGGTTTAGCAGACTACAGCATGGTTTGTGGCCTCTCATCTTGCCTCAAGACACAGTTTATATCTCTCACAAATCTGAGTAAGACTCCATTATCTAAGGACTAGTTACTATATGTCGGTCAAGACTTGAGCGAGAGAGGTTTCTCATATTGGGTCTGTGGGTCTTCAAGCCAGCAACTTTAACTTGTTTAGGTACAGGTTACTGCTTCACCTGGGAGTTATCGACAAAAGAAATGTCCACATTCGCTATCTCTAAGCTTTACAAAGATTCCATCTCTACCCACTTCCTTCATAGTCACTCTCAGGCTAAAATCCTAGAATAACGTAGGTTGGGATACTTGACTATTTAAACCACTTCAAAATATTTGAACACGCAGCTCTCAAGGTTGGGAATCCAGAGAGAGAACGTGTCTAAATAGATGACTGAGGAAAGGAATGATGGGGTTGGGTTGGGGGCAGGGGGAAATGACTGGCAAGAAAATGAATTTTACAGGAACTTCAATGACTGTTAATTCCATTCATATAGAGTCTCAAGGCTCAGGGACAAAGCAGTTGCAAGGTTTTAGAGTCAATGGGGAGTAAGCCTGCCAATTCTGGTTAGACATATTTCTGGAGGTTTCTTCACATCTTGCCTCCAATTGTCCTGCCCAACACTTCCATCCTCAAGGTGCACCACCTTCCAACACCAACTGGATAGTTATTACTTGATTGGATGATTCTTCACTGTCTGTCAACGGCCTTATTTCCTGGTTAAATATTTTTATAACTAGCAAACTGAAGTGTTTGAAGAAAAAACATTTTTTTTTTAAAAAAAAGAACACCCCTATGATTTTTCTCCTGGTCACTTGTAGTTCTGGAGTTTAATCTTTAATTCCTTGATATTCCAGGACAATCCTAAAGAGTTAGAAACCCTATTGACGAAGGAGGAGAAGAGCACGGTCTTGACAGGGAGAGCTTTCGCCAATCAGTGTTTAAAAAAAAAAGGTTTTGTCTTGTTAAATCAAGAAAAAATATAAGATGTAACTACTATATTGTGGCATTACCCACTGAGGTAGTCTGGGACCTGCCATCACCGTAAATAACAAATTTACTGAAGCAATGCATCATGCCTAACATAAAGCAAGAATATTACAAAAATATTGCTAATACCCAAGCAATATCTGTAATACTATTTATCTACCACTTTCCAAAATGGTCCTCTTCTACAAATTATTTATATTATTTATACGACTGTAGAACATTTTCTTCCTCCTCATTTCCCATAGTGGATAAGTACTTCTTATTGAATTGGTTTTTGCAGTGGGACTTCCCAGGGAAACTTGCCCTACTGTCGAGTCTCCAGTGATCAAAACTTGAACAGGTTGCTATGTTCCAGATCTAGTTGATTCACTGTTTGAGCATCAAAATGGCTCGTTAAACTTTCCCCTCTCAGCTCTCCGTAACAAAAACAAAAAAAAAATTCCAAGCAATACCATCTCAATTTTTATTTAATGCTTTAAATGGTATTCAATGTTGATAAGAATAGCATTTTTATTATGTTATTCCTTTTCAACAATACACACTTTTCAAAACCCTGATACTTTTCTGCCTGTCATAATGCATTCTTGGATTGTTGTTTCACAAGAATGGAGTTGAAAGTATGACTCCCTTGGTGCATTTTTCTTGCACAGGAAATGTCTATAAAGCAGCTGAAATTTCCCAGCACTCAAGTCCAGGTGAAACTTTGTGCTCAGGCACAAGGGAAAGCCGATGTGGATAAAGCTTGATGGAGGCCTAACAGTAAAGGACTAATTTTATGGGTACATTCAGTGATTTTCCACCCCCACCCCCACCCCCCACTGTGATTTACATAATTTATTACATAATTTTTAGCTGTATATGCTGACCTCAGCTAATTAGGAAATTGCTGGAAGAAAAGAGTGAAGAAATTATTTGACTGACTTGCTAGTTGTGAATGCTAACTTCAGGAAAGAAAAAAGGAGAATTTGATAGCATGCTACCCCCTCTCTCCTCCTTCAAGATCAGGTCCATCTCTTTAACCAAGCTTTTGGTCACCTGTCCTAATCTTTCATGTGGCTCAATGTCAAATTTAGCATTCTGTTCAAGAGTGAAGTGGAACATAATCCTTAGAATTCCCAGTAAAAACGTTTGTCATTTTCATAAATGGTCTAGCAAAAGGTTTGTGCGATTTAATTATCTATTAACATAAAATGTGATCTTAGCTGACTGTAGATAATTGTAGTTTTAACTCCTTGAATCAAAATATTGACCTAACTAATGTATCGGATTTTAATGTATCGGATCAATTTTTTTCTTTGCCTCCAAAAATCGTATGCTATAAAATGTTTTGAACTACTAAATGCAAGGAGCTGTGCCTCAGTAACTAGACTGTAAAAATTAACAAATGATGACAGCTAATGATGGATGTGAGTACTCGTGACACTAACTTTTATGCACCAGTTATAGTCACTTCCCAAGGCTAACAAAGCCACACATTACTGTGCAGTGCAAATTAAACATGTCCTTACATTGTGGGTTAGCTCAAAGTATTTCTGACAGGCCAGCTGGTAATGCATCCCCTTGACTAGATCCAGAATCTGTAAGGGGAGAAAAAGAGAGGGGCTTATTGAGAAAACTCAGCTCATCCAATTTCTAGATTAATGCATAGCAATAATAGACATTTAAAAACGCCATAGTGCTAGTGTAAATATAGCAATCACAACTGGTAAGAAAAAAACAAGGCATATTGGTCTGATGTATCAGAAGGAATCACATATTCTACCTTGTAGCTGAAACCCAACTACAACGAACACCATTTAATTTAGTGGAGACAGCAGATAACGGGAATATTGTGTGGGATTTCTGCTATTCCTATGATTCTAATAACTTCACCCTTACAAAAGCTAAACAGGACAAGGGAATGAATGGCCCCAGTCTGAGCAGCTATTACCAGCGTCACTGTAGCTTTTGTAATGCACTCTGTTTCCTAATTCAAGCTAAATTTAATCTATTTGCCTTTGTATAAACTGCCATTCTTATCGGTTTTCTGCAACACCGGCTGGGATCGGTTATGTTGTGCCTTAATTATGCAGTTTAACTGAATTTCCACTCAGTCCGCACCAAACGTGCTCCAAATTGGTGAATTGAGAAGATAACCATCCTCTTGAAAAATTCTGAATATTTGTCGATTTAAAAAAAAAATCAGCAATGCCTGCACTGTCAAATGCGAGCACCGTTTGGATTTCTAACTCCTGGTACTCGTCATTGAATATCAGTGTATAGGTATTGGCAGGTGGCTCTACCAATGTCACTTAGCAGAAGATCAAAGCAATGACATTGTTAAACCTTTGGCTAAGCCTCATCCTTTCGCTTCAATGTTATCGCCAATTCTTTCAACACAGCTGCCTTAGATTAAAATCTTTCCATTATTTTAACTGTCAATACAGATGTTCAAACCTCTCAAATTCTTTAAATGTTTGACCTGCATGTTCTCTCCTTCATATGCGAGGTAGCAACCAAATGAAATCCATCGTAAGATGATATGCCACATGCCCACGAGAGGAATAAAATCTGCTATTGCTTTACCTTTAATAAAGTGAAGGTAAAATAAATTTCACACCTCTCCCTTGTTTCATGTTATGCTAATACCCTGAAGACAGTTCTTGGTCTGCGGGCGTGCTGCTAAATTAAAACACAAGCACCACATTCCCGTCAACACCTCTGGAATGCAAATGCAGAGAGGCATAAATGCCAACAGTCATTTCAAGCCTCATTCATTTTGTGCTGTGTTGCAAGCACAAGATTTAAAGTGATCCTTACTTGAGGACAAACAAGGGAATTTGCATTGTTTTAACACGTTAAGGCCTATAAGGCGGGTGCTTACTCAAAACAGGACTGAACGGGCAGTGTACTCAGAGTGCAACTATCCTGGCTCTTTATATATAATATATATATGAAAAAAGTATGATGTTTTTTCATCTCAAAATCACATTTATATGATTAGCACGTTTTGAAATACATTTAGAAATGCACAAGAAAATGCTGTGCCCTGGAATAAGGAACACAGGCTCACCCCTGAAATGCCTTACAACAGCGAGTTCTTGAGTGCGGACACATCGTTGTGGGAAAGTGGCCAAGTGGAGGTCCTGTGCATCCACTCAAGAAGGGACGAGGAAGCCACTGGCCAATGGAATGCATGCTCATTGATGAGTCAGAAGATTGAGTTCAAGTCCCACTTCAGAGACTTGAGCACAAAAGCTAAGCTGACACTCCGAGTGCAGTACTGAGGAAGCACTGCACTGTCAGAGGTGTCATCTTCTCAATGAGAGGTTAAACCGAGGTCAAACTGAGGTCCTGCCCGTCATTGGTGGATATAAAAGATCCCATGGCCAATATTACGAGTGGGAAGTGAGTATTATCTGGTGTCCTGGCCAATATTCATCCATGAACCACCATCACTAAAACAGTGGTCATTATCACATTAATGAAAGGTCACAGATCTGAAACTCTGTTTCTCCCTCCACAAACTGCCAGACCCACTGAGTACTTCCAGCACACACTGTTTTTATTTCAGATTTCCAGCTGATTTTGCGCCGTTATCATATCGATGTTTGGGACCTTGCTGTGTGCAAACTGGCTGCAGCATTTCCTACATTACAAAAAACTTCAAAGAAGTTCTTCATTGGCTGTGAAGCTTTGGGACATCCTGAAGACATGAAAGATGCTATAGAAATACAAGTAATTTTTATTGGCCAATTTTTTGCACCTGGTTCTGAGCACATGGGATTAGTATAGGATTAGTATAAATGGGTCGTTAATGGTCGGCACAGACTCGGTGGGCCGAAGGGCCTGTTTCAGTGCTGTATCTCTCTAAAACACTGGGAGAAGCCCGGGCCTGGGCTTGGCCCCTATTGGTTTGTGGTTTGGAAAGAAAAGTGAATGGGTGGAAATAAAGGGAACCTCAATTTTAACTGGAAGTGAAAAAAGGAAGATTTTATGATATTTATTTTCCAGCAGCAGAATTTCCTTAATCTATTGCTTTAACATTTTCAATAAAAAGGGCAACTGGTTGGTGCAACAGAATGATACAGCGCAGAAGAATACCATTCAGCCCATCATGCCTGTGAAAGAACTATCCAAATAGTCCCAACTCCCCTGCTCTTTCGCCATAGCCAGGCAATTTGTTCCCCTTCAGGTATGTATCCATTATATATCCATATCTATTTTGAAAATTATTAAATCTGCTTCCATCACCCTTTCAGATAGCACATTCCACATCATCATAACTCGTTGCTTAACATTTTCCCTTATGTCACCTCTAGTTCTCTTGCCAATTACTTAAAATCTGTGTCCTCTGATTACTCACCCTCCTGCCACTGGAAACTGTTTCTCCTTATGTAGCAAAGCACCATGTAGCACTATAACCCAGCCAACATCATTGGCCAGGATTTTGCAGTCAACAGCCAAGTAACAGTGCTTGCCATTCACTACACTGACAACCAGCTACTGTTTTTGCAGGCTTTTGAGCGTAGACTTGCTCTAATTGGATGTCTGATGCAGCATGGCACCCTCTACAGGGCATCTTTGGCATGTGTGAGCAAAGCAAGAAACTGCGACGCTCTTCAACCAAGAGACACGCAGAGTCTAAACCAGGAAATATAAGCCAGGAATTGTAAGTTAGCTTCAAATCATGTACAGAAATCAAAATAAAGTTTGTGAAAGCCAGGTGGATTAATACAGAGAGATAAGAGACAGTAAAAGTAACCTTTTAAAAATCTCCAATACTAATTTTCTTCACTAACGTTTTTCTGAAGGAACGAAACTCCACACTTGCAAAATTAATTACCTCCCTGACACTGAAAAATGATCACTTATGGCGTTCAAAAACTCACTTACTCCTGAATGCACCAGCCCCAACTTTCTCCACCATCTTTAGTGTGGAACTAGTGGGCAAGTACAACAAGTTCACAGCATTGCACTGATTTCAATGTTGGGTCTATTGGTAAAAACAGCACAGCCTGTGGAGGAGCAGGGTATCTAAGCGCAACCTCCAGATTCTGTATTACCTGCGCATGGTGCAGATGCCAAACGTTGCTGTTCGATTTATCCCATTACAATGGTTAGTGCTGTTAGCCTCACTATAACTCATCGCAAAATCTCACCCAATATCCTTACAACAGAAGGGGAGGGAGAAAATTGGTAGAGAGAATAAAACTAGTGAGAAGAAAAATGACTTCGACAATTACAGATTTAGATGGGATATTGATATCATGCAAGGCCCCACTGGACTTGGAGAGGTTTGCCACCTCCAAAATTAGCTGGAACCTGTCTGAACAACTCAGCTTATTCTGTAGCGTTGTCAGCAGCCCTACCATTGGGAATCAAATTTGATATTGCTGGCAGAGGACACCTGACTTAAACGATAATTATTCTGTCAAAAGTGTTGCCCATTAATAACTGCCATTTTCAATGTGAGTTTTCAGAAGAGCCACCAGCGCCTCCAGCAATGCTGTTTACAAGTCTCATATACAGTGGTATCGGCGCATGCTGTTAATAATTCATAATGCATTTATTATTTTCAACACAGACTTTTACAGTGAGACAACTGCAAAGCTGGATCTTCATATCCTTTTAAACATCAGGATCTTAATAATTATCCTTAGTGGGACTTGTCTATTGCACAAATCAACATTGTGGGAAGCAAGTTGTGTGATCGGGGTGAGATGACAGGAACAAAACACTAAAGCAGGAGAAATTAAGACATCAAGTCAAAGCTTCAAACTTATTTTCCAGAATGTGGGAATTTATCAAACGAAATGGCCAGATTTTGCTGCCAAAATAAGAGAGTTCAATAGTACCCGCTGTTATTAATGTATAAATCAGTCAGCAACTTGTGCAAGAGATACCCTGTATCAGTGTGGGTAACTAATTGAGCTTTGGGTGAGGGGGGTACTTGGGTCAAAGTAATATTTTCTATTACTTTTATGGACCATGTTTCCCATTTTGTTTTAAATCTAAACATATTGATCCCTTGTCAGATGCAGCAGAGGTCAGAATCATAAACTCACCACCAAAATATCACCAAGCCTGCTTCATTCTTTTGTCCACTTTCTTCTATGTTTTACTTTCTCACTCCAAGAATTACATGGAATTTAACAGCACTGAAACAGGCCATTCAGCCCAACTGGTCCATGCCATGTTTATGTGCCACACAAACCTCCTCCCATCTTTCCTATCAGCAGATCTTTCTATTCCTTTGATTCTCATGTACTTTTCTAGCTTCCCCTAAAATGCATCTATTGTTATGCTAGTCACCCGACTAATCAGCCCTGACTGGCAAATTGATTTGTCAGTCTATTTTAGCATTGTGTTCAAATAAATAACTCCTTAAGATTCATAAAGATCAGTAGCTCAGCAATGAATTTCCATATTTATATCATACACCATTCGTTTTTTTCCCTATTGTAATCTTCACTGTTTCAAACCTTTGTGCTTGATGAAAAAAAAAGTCAAAATAATCCCAATATTGAGACCCTTAACTCGGTAAGGACTGCACCAAATGCGCACACAGGAAAAATTCACCATTATACTACTTTCTTTCTTTTGGGCCTCCTTATCTCGAGAGACAATGGATACGCGCCTGGAGGTGGTCAGTGGTTTGTGAAGCAGCGCCTGGAGTGGCTATAAAGGCCAATTCTGGAGTGACAGGCTCTTCCACAGGTGCTGCAGAGAAATTTGTTTGTTGGGGCTGTTGCACAGTTGGCTCTCCCCTTGCGCCTCTGTCTTTTTTCCTGCCAACTACTAAGTCTCTTCGACTCGCCACAATTTAGCCCTGTCTTTATGGCTGCCCGCCAGCTCTGGCGAATGCTGGCAACTGACTCCCACGACTTGTGATCAATGTCACACGATTTCATGTCGCGTTTGCAGACGTCTTTATAACGGAGACATGGACGGCCGGTGGGTCTGATACCAGTGGCGAGCTCGCTGTACAATGTGTCTTTGGGGATCCTGCCATCTTCCATGTGGCTCACATGGCCAAGCCATCTCAAGCACCGCTGACTCAGTAGTGTGTATAAGCTGGGGGTGTTGGCCGCTTCAAGGACTTCTGTGTTGGAGATATAGTCCTGCCACCTGATGCCTATACTACTACCACTATCAAATGAAACGAAACAAAGCACAAAGCTTTCAAAATACAAGTACTACTTGGTATTGGGACGAGATTATCCAAACCTGTTTTGACATAGAACATAGGAACAGGAAGAGACTATTTAGCCCCTCGAACCTGATCCAATGAGATCATAGCTAATCTGCAAACTAACTCATATATACCGACCTTTGCACCACTTATTAATCTCAGATTTAAAATTAATTGATGTAGAACCAACTGCCATTTGCAGAAGAGTTCCAAACTCCTATCAGCCTTTGTGTAACTTCACTCTCGAAAGGTCTGGCTCTAATTTTTAGGTTGTGTCCTCTAGTCCTAGACTCTCCAACTAGTTTCTCCCCATCTACCCTATCAGTTCCCATTAATAACTTGAAAACTTCAATCAAAATACCCGTTTAACTTTCTAAATTCCAGGGACTACAACCCCAGGTTTGTGTAATGTTTCCGTACTATGGAAGCAGCTTGACCTGTTTAAGACTTCCCTACGGATCTACTAACCCTCCTTAAACACCACATTTACTTAAAATTACATTCCCTGAACAACTACAGCAGGTGACACTCGTAGTAATCAACCTGATTTTTGGTGATTTTGGTTGAGGGGTTGATGTATGTTGGTCAAGGCATCAGGAGAGCTCCCTGTTCTTTGAACACCGGCATAAGTTATTTTTTTTAAATGTCCAAACAGGTAGACTTCATTTAAGGTCTCAACTAAAAGGCATTGCTTCTGATAATGCAGCACTCGCTGAGTATTGCTTTGAAGTGTTGAACTGGATTTTGCACTCAAGGCATGGAGTGGGACTTGAACCCAAAACCTTCAGTCAAATATGATCGTGATAGCATATCAGCTAAGAAGACACTGATCATAGAGCCAGATCACAGCAATACATATACCAATCTGTTACTGTCGACAATAGTTATGTAGCTTATCAAAATGTTGACCCCACCCTGCCCAAGCAGGAAATTTGGACTCAAGTTTCCTGTTACTCAAACTTTCTTGGCTGGGTTGAGTGAGCTGCAAGTTCTGAGCTAGCCCGATCACTGAGCAATGATACATTCCGTTCAAAGGAGGGAAGAATTAAAAGGGAGACAAAACAGATAAATTCTATTCAATTCATGGTCTCTGATCTCCTGCAGAAGGGCAACATTCGTAAGATCCTGTTTATAGGACCAGCCTACCTCTCTAACTTGCAGGAGAATCATAGCGATACAAAGCACCCATGTGCAGAAGTGGGAACACCTCACCACAGTCACAAGTTCCAAAAACAGGAACACGAGAATTTTAAGGCACATGGACAGGCCATTCGGCCCAAGTGGTCTATGCTGGTGTTAATGCTCCACACAAGCCTCCTCTATCAGCACTTTTCTGAAAATGGTCCAAATTATTTGAAAACAGCAATAATATTTTCTATAGTGCTACAACTTGGAGTAATCAGGTTTGTACCTCTACGTTAAGACTGAATTGGCTGAAATTGGCACTGCATGATGAATTGACCAGAGAAGGAAAACATTGACAAATGCCAGAGATAGTAATCAACAAAGACAATGCACTCCAACTTCTGAGGCAACTGATTATGAAAATAAGCTGGAAAAAAACAAATTTTCCCCCCAAAAAATGGGCACTGCAACTCCAAGCTTCCAAGGGAAGAAAATAAATTCCCAGAGGAATTTCTGATTAAATGTATTTATTTTCTCTATGCTTCCCCACACACTTGGGGATTTGATGGTTTGCTGCTAATTATTTCTGAAAGATGGAACCCTTTATTGCTCTTCAGGGTCACCAAAGCAGCAGGATGCACAAGAAACAGCTGTCCATTCACAGCACTTTCAGCCTTTCTCCCACAAGATTCACAGTATCTGTGCTCCAAAGATTAGACTTGCCTCTTCAGAAGGTAATTAGCAGTGGAACCTGTCACAATGGGTAAGTCACTGCAGTATCAAATCATGCCCTTGCGCACCAGAACTGGACTTTCAAAACAAATTTGCTGAAGTTAATGATAGTCATCAAAATACAGAAAGAGAGGACTAGGCTGTTCAGCCCCCAAGCCGATTTCGCCAATCACTGATCATACAGATCGCTGATCTGTATCCCAACTTTAGCTACCTGTCCTGGTCTGTAAAACTTGCCTAACAAAAAGCTATCAATTGCAAAGTTGAAATTTTCAACTGACCCCCACCCTCAACACCTTTATTGTGCCAGGGTGGGGAAGAGTTCCAGATTTCTACTACCGTGTGTGAATAAGTGCTTCCCAACGTCAACGTTGAACGGCCTAGCTCTAATTTTAAGATTATGCCCCCTTGTTCTGGACTGTCCAGACTAGAGGAAATAGTTCCTCTCTATCTACACGATCAAATCCTTTAATCATCTTAAACACCTCAGTTAGCCCCTTAATCTTCTCTACTCAAGGGATACAGTGCTTCAAGCCAAAAGAACAAAAATTGTCTCTTGATGGGGAGGAATCTTCACTGAACTAACAGCTTACAGAACAATCCCACCCATCCCAGCCACTATGAAAAGAATGGACACCTTGACTCGAACTTTGAATATTCTCCCTTGGAAAGGGGTAGCACTTGGGTCCCAATTTATACCCTTTTCCCCAATATCTCCAAGACACCTTGGTGACTAGGGACCTGTGGGTTAAAGGTATATTCAACACTTGCACATTATGGCAGCATAAGAAAGTATTGTGTGCGGAGTGATGAAAGACAAAGTAAAAGAATAGAGGTTTAAGTTTGTTTGCAAGGTTCTTTTTCAATATTATACAGCAGCGTGCACAGCACCTAAAGGATTGATCAGAGAATGGCAATACAGAGCAGACATATATACAAACATCACAGGTTGCTGGTCGTGCAGTGTAATCACTCACCTGATTTATTCCTGCAGGAGGAATTTTATAGGACTGCAGCTTTTGCTTCAGAAGTTCAGGATCACTGTGGCGGAAAGGACAGCCTGAAAACAAGAGCATTGTAGAAAGGATATTAAATAATCAGTAATTGGTTATAAGCTAATCATTAGAAGGCTTATTGTACTTACACTTCAAACATTCAATTATCGGATCAACAAACAACTTGCATTTGTATAGTACCTCAAACAAAGCATCCCAAGGCTCTTCGCAGAAGCATACTCAAACTAAAATGGCTACCCAGCCAAAGGAAGAGATATGTAGGAGTCATGACCAAAAGCTTGGTCGAACAGGTGGGTTTTAAGGAGAGGTGGGAAAAGCAGAGGGGTTCGAGGGAAGGAATTCCAGAAAAGGGGAGCTGGTGGCTGATGACAATTTTGCCAATTTTGAAACAAAAGGAAAGAGGAAAGCACAAGGGTTCAGAGCCAGGAATGTTGGAAGTGACAGAGATAGGATGGGGCGAAGGATTTAAACCTGGGATAAGAATATTAAATTTGAGACAGAGGAGAATTAGGATGATGATTCAGTGAAACCTGAACCTATATGCTTTTGAAGCCTCTTTGTGTCCTCCTCACAACTTACTTTCCCATGTAACTTTGCATCATTATCAAACTTGGATACATTACACTTGGTCCCTTCATCCAAGTCATTGATATAGATTGTAAACAGCTCAGACCCAAGCAGTGATCCTTGCAGTATCCCTCTAGTTACAGCCTGCTAACCCAAAAACAACCTTTTATTCCTACTTTCTTTTTCTGTCCATTAACCATTCCGCAATCAATGCTAATAGATTACCCCAATTCCGTGTGACCTAATTTCATGCAATAACCTCTTGAATGGTACCTTATCAAATGCTTTTTGAAAATCCAAATACACTATATCCACTGGTTCTCTTTATCCACCCTGCTAGCTACAACCTCAAAAGACAAACATGATTTGTCAAACATGATTTTCCTTTCATAAATCTGCGTTGACTTTGTCTAATGTTACGGCCGAGGAATGCACTGTCTTTCTCTCATTCCACTAATCCACTGGCCACAACATATATTTAGATGTTTTACCCAGTTATCGATACTTTAACCAGTTATGGATATGGCCAATTATGTACTTTTATCTCTCCGTTTCAGAATACAAATCCATGGAGGTTTCTTTAACAAAATTATTTGTTTTATAATAAATTAAGATGCAAAGCTTATTAATACATCTATAGAAATATGAAAATATAAATATATTCCCATCCAAATAACCCAACACACACGCGCGCACACACACCAGTTAAAGAAAACAATAAAGAAGCTTTCTCTGCAGGGATCAACTTTACAAAAACAAAAATACTTTGGCCAAATACTTGTTAACTCTTGAAGAAAAAAGGATATGACAGGAAATATTCCGGATGACCTCCCATCTGGCATCCGGGTACATGTAGACGGCTGTCACAGGGATCTTTTCAGAAGCAGATCGTTCAAATGTCGAGAAGTAGTCTTGTAGGCTTTTTCAGGAGAATTGCTGCATCTGTGGCTTCAGCTATCACACTGGATTCTCAGGGTTTCTCATGTACGTAGAACAGAATGAGTTGGGTGGCTTCTCCCTTAGCAGGATACACACAAACTGCCCATTCAAATAGTTCAAAAAGGAAACCAAAACCTCCTGACCACCCTAAATCTAGACTTATGACTTCTCTGTAAACAACTCCAAATAGTTACATAGTCCATAAGGCTCCAGTTGTTTACGTAACTTAAGACATGTGATTTCCAGTAAGTGTTTGTTTTTAAACAAAGTCCCAAGTTTCCTTCCAGTGACCCTTTCAGAAAAAACAAGTTCAGCATCTCCTCAGGTATTTTCCACAGCCTTTTAAACACAAGTCCTCAAAAAATAATAATGGAAGCACGTTCATGACACTAATCATATTATGATTTTCTAAGTGCCCTTATATCACGTCCCGAATAAGAGATTCTAGCATTTTCCTCGACGACATGTGTCAGGCTAACTGGCCTATAGTTCTCTGCTTTATCTCTCTCCTTTCTTGAACAGCGGGGTTTCATTTGCTACTTTCCAATCCGGGGACGGCACAGCGGCGTAGTCATTAGCACCGCAGCCTCACAGCTCCAGCGACCTGGGTTCGGTTCTGGGTACTGCCTGTGCGAAGTTTGCAAGTTCTCCCTGTGACCGCGTGGGTTCCCTCCGGGTGCTCCGGTTTCCTCCCACATGCCAAAGACTTGCGGGTTGATAGGTAAATTGGCCATTGTAAAAATTGCCCCTAGCGTAGGTAGGTGGTAGGAGAATTGAGGGAAGGTGGGGATGAGAGAGGGAAAATGGGATTAATGTAGGATTAGCATAAATGGGTGGTTGATGGTCGGCGCGGACTTGCTGGGCCGAAGGGCCTGTTTCGGTGCTGTATCTCTCTGACTCTAATCTATGGGACCATTCCAGAATCTAGCGAAATTCTGAAAGATCAAAACCAATACATGCACTACCTCCACCTTGGGTGTAGGCCATCAGGTCCTGGGCATTTGTCTACTTTTAGCCCCATTAATTGCTCCAGTACATTTTTTTTCTTACTCATACTAATCTCCTTTAAATCTCTCATTTTCATTAGACCCTTAAACCGAGGCCCATCTGCCCGCTCAAGTGGGAGCAAAATGTCCAACAGCACCATTTTGAAGAGTAGAGTTCTTCCCTGTACCCTGACCAATATTTATCCCTCAACCATCACTAAGAACAGATTTACTGGTCATGATCACACGACTGTTTGTGGGATCTTGTTGTGTGCGACTTGGTTGGCTGCATTTTCTACAACAGTGACTATGGTTCAAAAGTGCTTCAATGTCTGTAAAGCACCTTTGAGGCCATGGAAGGAGTTATATCAATGCAAATCTTTTGCTTCTTGCTGACATTCGACAAACATCTCTCCAGTATTCTAACCTCCAGGTATTTAGTTGCTGCCATGAGTCTCTCAAGTAAGCTATTATGACCGAGGTGGGAGGAGTGCAGTTTTTTCTAGTTCCACTTCTCCACAGGTCACAACATATATTTAAATATTTACCCAGTTACCAATATGGTCAATCATATACTCTATTTTTATCCCAGAATAAAATACATCAACCAGGTTTCTTTAATAAACAACAAAATTATCAGGTTTATTATAAAACAAGACTTAATCAGTAAGGAAGCAAAGCATTAACACAGATTGAAATATGGAAGCTCCCTTTTTACCTTTGCCCCTAACACAGACACACCCCGGTTACCTGAAAAATAGAGATTTTCTTTTAAGAGCTCGGTTACAAAAAAAAAGAGACAAAAAAATACTTTGGCCAAATACTTTCTAATTCTTGAAGAAAAAAAAATATGGAAA
Source organism: Heterodontus francisci (assembly GCF_036365525.1). Lineage (NCBI taxonomy): Eukaryota > Metazoa > Chordata > Chondrichthyes > Heterodontiformes > Heterodontidae > Heterodontus > Heterodontus francisci. The sequence goes on from NC_090373.1 coordinate 21,356,228, forward strand.
GATGTCAGTTGTCCCTTTTTGGTCTTGTGTCTCAAATATGCGTAGACAGCTGTCTCCGGGATCTTCCTATAACAGTTCTTTTCTGGTGACACTGAGGATCAGTTTGGCAGCCTTTCTAGGAGTAACGCGGCAACAGGGGTTTCTGGCAGGCTTTTCAGCAGGAATGCAGCATCAATTTCTCTATTTCTTAGACTCGCTTTTAAGAGCTTCTCGAAGAGATGGAAAAGCTAGCAGGCTTTTCAAAGAAATGAAAGAGGGCGCTGATGGTGACTGCTCTCTTGGCTGGTTTTCGCCAACTGCCTTCAAAACAGTTCACACTCCAACACACTGTCCAAACCGAAACAAGAAATATCTCACGAGTGAAGCCTCCTAACCCCTATAAATCTTGATCTGTCACTTCCCTGTAAACATCATTTCCAAGTCAAAAAGCCTCTGCTGGGTATTTATCTGAAGACAGGCGATTTCCAGTAAGGGTTGTTTGCAAATCAAAACTTCTGAGTTTCCTTTCAATGACCTCAGTGAAAAAAAAACATGGAACCTTTTTCAGTTTTCCCAAATAAAACAATGTCCATAATTATAAAATACAAGTCATCAAAAAAAAATACTCAACAAAAAATACAGAAGCATCATCACACTATGGATACAGTAGAATGCTCTTCAATGGCAAATAATGGCCACTATTTCCATGGGCCAACTTAATTTTTCTATGATCTTTATTTTATTTAGAAAAATAGTTCCTCAATCTCCAATCCCAGCAATAAATAAAAAATCCTATGGCAGCAGATATGTGAAATTTCCAACCATTCCACAAAGCTGCTGCATAAAACTGGTCTTAAGACTAAAACTGATGTCAACAAAATGTTCCTATCTAACGTTTCATACCAGTTTTCTTCATAGTACTTGGTTTACAAAATAAATATGCAGTCTAAGATCTCCTGAAATTCTAGGCTCTTGCGCATTCCTGATTTTCACCACTTCACCCTTGATAGCCGTGCCTTCAGCTGCCTGGGCCTGAAGCTCTGGAATTCCCTCCCTAAAACTCTCTGCCTTTCTACAGTGGTCCTCCAAGTCCTCCTTAAAACAGCTCTTCAACCAAACTTTGTGTTTAGGTGTCAAATGCTGTTTGATAATTTTTTTTGTTCAGAGCCTTGGGATGTTTTACTACATCAATTGCAGTATATAAATGAAAGTTCTTGCAGCAGAATACTATTCTTTCACCACTGCATTTGGGTCAGAATATTCTCAGCTGCAGTGACATGCAAGAACACAAGAAATTGGAGCAGGAGTAGACCATATGGCCCATCAAGCCTGCTCCGCCATTCAAAGTGATCATGGCTGATCTTAGGATTCAACTCCACTTTCCTGCCCGCTCGCCATATCCTTCGATTTCCTGAGACACCAAAAATCTGTCTACCCCAGCCTTCAATGTATTCAACAGTGGAGCATCCACAACCCTCTGGGGTAGAGAATTCCAAAGATTCACAACCCTTTGAGTGAAGTAATTTCTCATCTCAGTTGGTGTGCAATACAATAAGACGAGGCGATTTCAATCTTGTTCGGAGTGGATGGGTCCACGATACTAATCTAAAATCCTTCCATCCCACCAGGAGTATTGGTGCAGCTGACTGCGGCCTAAGGTTGCTCTCAAGGTCAAAGTTTATCCAAATGGTTATGCAGAAAGGTGCTTTATGTGGTATTTGGGGTACTCTTAGGAACACTTGATGAGGGTGCTGGATACTATTTCCCCCCCACTAGCCCCCATCCAATGTCAGGTTGACAGGCAAAAAAATTACTGTTATGCTACTGGAAGGAATAAATTGGTCAATGTCAAATAAACCATGCTACATTTCAGTAAATTTAACATATACCATATGGCTCCCTCATGGCTTTTACTAAGACACCTGTCTGTGCCAGAAAACATCTGCATGATGTCCATCTCAAATATGAGACACCAGCAATAAAACAGTACTCAGCAAAGTGCAACCTGAATGAACGCCTCTTGGCTGACCTCGTTCAGCAGCAAGGAAAAGCCAAAAGTGTAATGGAGCAGAAGCATGACAGTGCTGACTGGCACAAGCTGCACATTCGACACACCTGCTGGCAATCCAGTCAAACAATCAATTTTCCATTCCTACCGTCAAGGTCCTTTCACATAACGGGAGACTGTGACGAGCTTGTGAACTCACCGTGATAGTCCCCTTGACTTGGCGGGTTTGACAGAATGATCTTCATGCAGCTGTATGGGGTATAGTCGGTCCTCTTGCCTTCCTTTCCAAAGCTGTGCCGTATATTGTAGGCATATAATTTATCAAACTAGATGACAAAGCAGAATAGAAATGTGTGCATTATTCATTATTCGGTGTAGTGCACGCTAATAAGTAAAACACCCATGTCTGGAATATGGCGGAAAATACAGATGAATGAATTATGGATGTTGCTGCAGCACACAATGATGCAGGTTCTTAGGATACATATCTAAAGACTGTTACTCCTAGGATTACATGACCATGAAATATTTATATTTTTTAAGACACTCGGATGTTTTCAAAGAATCAAAACAAGATATATCCATTTGGACCAGCTACTTCCTATCATGTACCACAGTCTACATTAGAACAGTTCCAAATTAATAAAATATTTCATATACTTAGTAACTTTATTGCTTTTTTAAATTCCACACAAGCAATTTTATTAAACTAACCAAAATATTTTAAAGTATCACAACATAAAACATAATGAAAACTGAAACCAACACAGGCAGGTAGGATGATTTGAGATTTGACCTGTGCTTAACTGCAGTTGGATAACTGGTCTCAGGATGGTCAGACCTAATACCCACTACGATCATCTCACAATGGCGGCGGTCAGAACCCCACTCGGACCATCTCACGTATGGCCGGGGTCAGAACCCCACTCGGACCATCTCACGTATGGCCGGGGTCAGAACCCCACTCGGACCATCTCACGTATGGCCGGGGTCAGAACCCCACTCGGACCATCTCACGTATGGCCGGGGTCAGAACCCCACTCGGACCATCTCACGTATGGCCGGGGTCAGAACCCCACTCGGACCATCTCACGTATGGCCGGGGTCAGAACCCCACTCGGACCATCTCACGTATGGCCGGGGTCAGAACCCCACTCGGACCATCTCACGTATGGCCGGGGTCAGAACCCCACTCGGACCATCTCACGTATGGCCGGGGTCAGAACCCCACTCGGACCATCTCACGTATGGCCGGGGTCAGAACCCCACTCGGACCATCTCACGTATGGCCGGGGTCAGAACCCCACTCGGACCATCTCACGTATGGCCGGGGTCAGAACCCCACTCGGACCATCTCACGTATGGCCGGGGTCAGAACCCCACTCGGACCATCTCACGTATGGCCGGGGTCAGAACCCCACTCGGACCATCTCACGTATGGCCGGGGTCAGAACCCCACTCGGACCATCTCACGTATGGCCGGGGTCAGAACCCCACTCGGACCATCTCACGTATGGCCGGGGTCAGAACCCCACTCGGACCATCTCACGTATGGCCGGGGTCAGAACCCCACTCGGACCATCTCACGTATGGCCGGGGTCAGAACCCCACTCGGACCATCTCACGTATGGCCGGGGTCAGAACCCCACTCGGACCATCTCACGTATGGCCGGGGTCAGAACCCCACTCGGACCATCTCACGTATGGCCGGGGTCAGAACCCCACTCGGACCATCTCACGATGGCCGGGGTCAGAACCCCACTCGGACCATCTCACGATGGCCGGGGTCAGAACCCCACTCGGACCATCTCACGATGGCCGGGGTCAGAACCCCACTCGGACCATCTCACGATGGCCGGGGTCAGAACCCCACTCGGACCATCTCACGATGGCCGGGGTCAGAACCCCACTCGGACCATCTCACGATGGCCGGGGTCAGAACCCCACTCGGACCATCTCACGATGGCCGGGGTCAGAACCCCACTCGGACCATCTCATGATGGCCGGGGTCAGAACCCCGCTGCGATCATCTCACAATGGTCAGAGAAGATCCCCATTCTGATCATCTCAATGATCAGTCCAGAATGCCACTCTGATCATCTCACGATGGCTTGCACTGTCCAAACTCTCAAATGAAGCAGTAATTGCCACCTATGGGAAAAGATGGTTTTGGGGTTTGTCATGATTTAGGAATCATGCAGCAAGATATCCTGTTTATAAAGAAAATATTTACAATTATCCCAGAGAAAATCTCTCCCTATACACCCTTTTCATATGTAAAGGGAATTGACCATAGGAAAAAAAATCTATGATGTTGCTGTCTTAGTTCATGTGTAATGCAGCCAGTTACTTTGCCTTTATTCTGAGAGAATCAGGGCCCTGGCTAGATCCTGCATATCAAATTGTATACTGTAATATGAAAGCCCAAATTCACAAGACTGCTGAGAATGGAAACTAAGAACATCAAACTTGTTCCCTCATAGATTGAAGGCCTAAGACAATAGAAAACAATATTCAAAATGTGTCCTTGAGCACAGTAGCTCTTTAATAGCCAGCTGGAAAACAAATCTAAGACAAATCAGAGGCAAAAACTGCTTCACGTTAAAGTTTAAATGCAGTTCATAACTTGATGGACGCTGAAAACTGCTGGCATCTTGATTAATGAATTCATTCTCCCTCATTTCATCACCGAGAATAATTAGAAGCCAAACAGATTTCTTAGTGCAAAAATATTTTTTAAAAAGCACACAAGTCCCTTTAAGTAGTTTTGCCAAAAGACGTTGTTGATACCGTTCAGGTTTGTGGATTCAAGAACCCTGCAGCTACTTAACATTTACTGAGGTGCCAATACCTCAGCAGGGAGCAGGATACAAGATCGGAACCTAAAATTACTTCTTGTGACTTGGAGGCGTCAACAATTCCACAAAATTATTGGTACAGAATTACTAGTAATCACAAGTGATGCATTTTCCAAAGAAACCTTCCTACTTTGGCACCCAGCATAAATCAGTTCAAATCTAGCTACTTATTATTTTACATCAAAGGTGAAAGAGAAGACAATATCTCTATACTTCTGTTCTTGAGTGAAAATCCTATTAGTATAGGAACCTTTGAATTTAAAATTCTATCGTCATGTGGCATGAATAAATGGATCATCATAAGACAATGATGTCTAAATGTAGCTGCCTAGGCTCTAAGCTCCGCAATTCTTTTCCTAAGCCTCTTTCCCCTCTTTTAAGACTCCATGCAACCTTTCTCTTTTGACAAAGCTTTTAACCGCCTGTCCTAATACCTCCTTAAGAGTAAAATTTTGCTCGATAACGCTCCTGTGAATGGCCTTGGGAGTTTACGTTAAAGGCACTATAAAATTCAAGTTGTTGCTGTATTACATAGACTTTACATGGCCCAAATAGCCTTTTTGCTTCACACAAGCCTCCTCCCAACTATCTTCATTTAACCCTACAACAACTTATATTTATATAGCACCTTTAAGGTAATAAATTTTCCCAAGACACTTCATAGGAACATTACAAAACAAAATATGACACCGAACCACGTAAGGAGATCTTAAGTCAGATGATCAAAAGCTTGGTCAAAGAGGTGGGTTTTAAGGAGGAAAGTGAGGTGGAGCCTTGGAGAGGTTCAGGGAGGTAATTCCAGAGCTTAGGGCCTAGGCAATTGAGGACACGACAACCAATGGTGGAGCAATTAAAATTGGAGATGCTCAAGAGGCCAGAATTAGAGGAGCGCAGATATCTTTGCAGGGTTGTGGGGCTGGAGGAGATTACAGAGATAGGGAGGGGCGAGATCACGGAGGGATTTGAAACAAGGATGAGAATTTTTAAAATTAAAATGTCACTTGACCAGGAGCCAATGCAGGCCAGCGAACACATAGGTGATAGGTGAACAGGACTTGGTGCAAGTTAAGTCATGGGCAGCAGAGTTTTGAATGATCTTAACTTTATGGAGTGTAGAATGAGAGACACAAGCCAGGAGTGCATTGGAATAGTCAATTCTAGAGGTAACAAAGGCATGAATGAGGGTTTCAGCAGCAGATGAGTTGAGACAGGGGCGGAGACAGGCAATGTTACGGAGGTGGAAATAGATAGTCTTAGTGATGCCATGAATATGTAGTCGGAAACTCATCTCGAGATCAAATGTGACACCAAGGTTGCGAACAGACTGGTTTAATCTCAGACTATTGGTTTGTAGAGGGATGGAGTCGGTAGCTAGGGAATTAAGTTTGGAGCAGGGACCGAAGACAATGGCTTCAGTCTTCCCAATATTTAATTGGAAGAAATTTCTGCTCATCCGGTACTGGATGTTGGATAAGCAGTCTGATAATTTAGCAAAGGTGGAGGAGTCGAGAGGGGTGGTGGTGATGCAGAGCTGGGTGTCGTCAGCGTACATGTTATAACTAATGCTGTGCTTTCGGATGATGTCGCCGAGGGGCAGCATATAAATGAGAAATAGGAGGGGGCCAAGTATCGACCCGATCAGCATACCCTTCTATTCCCCCATGTGCTTACATGTCCCCTTAAATGCATCTGGGCTATTTGCTCAACTACTCCTTGTGGTAGTGAGTTCCATATTCTTACCATTATATAAGTCTTTCATGTATTCTCCAAGCCTTTTGAACAAGTGCAGACAACATAACGGCAACTGGATCCTGGAGGCAATTTCATAATCAGAAAAAAGGAATATCTTCCTTATATTTTCAGCATGTCCTCCTGTCTTTTTCAATAAAGAACTACTTGCTCTACACACAACAATGACAGAACTATCACTTTGTAAGGAGATACTGCTGAGAGGCACATTCAGACATCATTGTCTGATGATGACCCAGTCTATCACCACGTGACTGGGTAGAGTTTTAAATTCAAAAGGTATCTTCAACATCTGTTACTGTACTAATAGAATTTTCACTCAAGCACGGAGGTGCAGCGAAATTCCCTTCTCTGTTCAATCTTTGATGCAAAATAATTTTTCAGAAGACAATTTGAAAAATGAATCTTTGCCAAAGATAATAATGATAAATATTTAAATGGTTGGATTGATATACTATATACAATTCTAACATCTGACAGAAGGACTATTTTATTTTAAACAAGAGGGGTTGTGTGTGTGAACAAGAAAAATGACAGGCTACTGATTACCCAGTTCTAGCTTTTGTTGTGCCTTAAAAGTGAATAATGGACTGAAATGTGCATTTTGATTCCAAAGCACAAGTAAAAATCCCAGAATACATAAATTTAAAACGCGGAATTTAATTTATTCAATCCGTAAATCAATGGCCGATTTATTCTGCATGGGACATAAATACCCCAATTGTTATAAACACTGCACTTTGACTCTGCAGCAATATTATGCCCAGTTCCCAACCCTCCTGGATTGCCCTGGAGTCTCCTAGAATGGAACATGAATCTCAGAGGCACTGTGGCTAGAAGCCGCAGGGGGATTGTTGACTTAACCCCCCCAACCTCCCCCTCCAACTGGGAACAATAAATAACACTTGCTGCTGTCAAACCGCCAAGAGTACCTCCAACCATAGCTGGCAACCCTAATGGGAAATCTAACAGCGATGTAATATGAAAAACCTTGCAGTTATGTGCATTTCTTGTTAATACTTCTAATTCTAAAACCCTATCCCCTCTTTATGATGTGCTGTGACTGGCAGGAAGGTGCAATTATAGTATGACAAGATTAGACAAGCAGTTTGCAATAAAATATGGGCATAGGAAATTGTAATGAATATATATAAAAATAAGAATACAATGCACAACTTCAAAATGGGGACGAAATTACACCTAATTCAGGGACTATTGCATGCTCTATATGCAACATCAGTCTAGAATTTATTCTGATTTGGTCTGTAGCCACTTTCCCACTTTTCCTGCCAAACCCTTCCTCACCCATCATCTTCCCCCTGAACTGCTCTGAGCCCTTTCTGCCCAGTACAGATTTTTACAGTCAAAAAATCCATTGCATAGGCTTCACAATAGGTCATTTTCCAATCTTGACCACTTGAGTGACATGGGCCATAGTGATTCCTGTCCTCCATGACACCTCTGGAATTTTCTCGGAGGCCTTTTGGCTCTGCTGTCCTGACACTAAAGATTGTGGCGGTCACAACCACCAATCCAGAGACTGCAGGACTATGGGTACCCGCATTGGTCCTAGTTATGCCTGTCTTTTTGTGGGATATGTCGAGCATTCTTTGCTCCAGTCCTACTCAGGCCCCCTCCCCCAACTCTTTTTCCGGTACGTTGATGACTGTATCGGTGCCGTTCCCTGCTCCCGCCCCCAACTAGAAAACTTTATCAACTTTGCTTCCAATTTCCACCCTTCTCTCACCTTTACATCTCTGACACTTCCCTTCCTCGACTTCTCTGTCTCCATCTCTGGGGATAGGTTGTCTACGAATATCTATTATAAGCCCAGACTCCCACAGCTACCTCGACTACACTTCTTCACACCCTACCTCCTGTAAGGACTCCATTCCATTCTCCCAGTTTCTCCGTCTCCCACGCATCTGCTCTGATGATGCTACCTTCCATGACGGTGCTTCTGATATGACCTCCTTTTTCCTCAACCGAGGCCCTGTTGCTGACAGAGCCCTCAACCGTGTCCGGCCCATTCCCCGCACCTCTACCCTCACCCCTTCCCCTCCCTCCCAGAACCGTGACAGGGTTCCCCTTGTCCTCACTTTCCACCCATCAGCCTCCATATCCAAAGGATCATCCTCCGCCATTTCCGCCACCTCCAGCGTGATGCCACCACCAAACACATCTTCCCCTCCCTTCCCCTGTCAGCATTCCGAAGGGATTGTTCCCTCCGCGACACCCTGGTCCACTCCTCCATTACCCCCACCACCTCGTCCCCGCCCCATGGCACCTTCCCCTGCAATCGCAGGAGGTGTAATACCTGCCCATTTACCTCCTCTCTCCTCACTATCCCAGGCCCCAAACACTCCTTTCAGGTGAAGCAGCAATTTACTTGTACTTCTTTCAGTGTAGTATACTGTATTCGATGCTCACAATGTGGTCTCCTCTACATTGGGGAGACCAAGCGCAGACTGGGTGACCGCTTTGCGGAGCACCTCCGCTCAGTCCGAAAGCAGGACCCTGAGCTTCCGGTTGCTTGCCATTTCAACACTCCCCCCTGCTCTCATCTCTATCCTGGGATTGCTGCAGTGTTCCAGTGAACATCAACGCAAGCTCGAGGAACAGCATCTCATTTACAGCCTGTCGGACTGAAAATTGAGTTCAATCATTTCAGAGCATGACGGGCCCCCCATTTTACTTTTATTTATAGTTATTTTTTTCTTTTTTCCATTTTTTAGATTTTTTTTAATGTTTCTTTCATTTCATCTTAGTTTGTTCAGTTTGCTTATCCACTTTTTTTTTCATGTTTGCACTTGCTGCTGTTCAATATTCAGTCCGTTAACACCCTAAATGTACTAATACTTTGTCCTTTAACACACCATTAACATATTGTTTGTCTTGCTCCATGACCTTTTGGTCAGCTATGTGGTCTTGTCCAATCTACACCTTCTCCTTTGTTATCTCTTGCCCCACCCCCACCTCACTTGCTTATAACCTTTGACATTTCTAATATTTGTCAGTTCCGAAGAAGGGTCACTGACCCAAAACGTTAACTCTGCTTCTCTTTCCACAGATGCTGCCAGACCTGCTGAGTGGTTCCAGCATTTCTTGTTTTTATTTCAGAGGCTGCAGGACTCATTCTGGGACCGTTCTTACATCTCTGTGCTCTGGTATCTCAGGTCTTTTCTCTCTATAATGCCCAAATGGAGCTTTTCTGACCAGATCTTCAGCTGAAGTGCTTCCACTCCCCTCTCGCCCCACTTCTATTTTTAAATTACAGAATTATGAGGGGTCTTGATATGAGTAGACAGGCAAAAATCTGCTTCCACTGGCAGCAGGGTCAGTTACCAGAGGATACACTTAAAGTAACTGTCAAAAGAATCAAAGGGGAGCTGGGGACAAATTTTTTGATGCAACTGAATAATGATCTGAAGACCCTTATTGTGTGAGTCAATCTTAAACAGATGGAGTTTGGGAAATTCTATAAAATGACCATTTCACTCCTTTAATCTTATGGATTTTCCCACCTCATCCCTCCGACCCCGTTAAAAAAAACTGGAACAGAATGCTTAGCTGATCAAGCACTGTTACATAACCTGATCAGGGACACAATTGCTTGCTGCTGTTATCTATGCTGTTGAGAAGCTGCCAGTTTGAAGAGCCTTTGATTGGCAGCTTGACAACTATGGATAACACCCATATTATAAAACACAACAAATAAAAATCTGAATTGGTTCCTACTAAAATAAACTGCTACATTGCAGTTTGCATGACTTGTAGGAAGGCATATTTCCTTCCCTGTACGGGATTTCTGAACCCGTTGAGCTTTTATGAGTCCGACAGCCTCACAGCCACTTTTACTGACACCAGCTTTTCATTTCCAAGACTTTTTTAAAACTGAATTCAAATTCTCAAGCTGCAACACGTGGGGTATTTAAACTCATGATCTCCAGATTATTAGTCCAGGGCTTTGGATTGCTAAACCAGCAACATAACTGCTACACTGCCATATGCAATTAGCTCCAATGTGCATTCCTGAAGTAAGTTTAAATGTGTCGCTTATTCCCCAAGATAATCTTACAACTGAAGCACATCAATCCCACAATACAGACTGTGATTCAGTCCTGACCAGGAGTACATGACAGCTGACATTTCAGTAGTCCCCAGCAGCACTGTGTTTCCATACAACATTTAATCTTCTATGTCTCTATTTGCCCTTCTAGCCTTCAATCCTGTTCTTAAGACATTTTCTAGTTTCTTTTTTAAACCAGTAATCATTTTTGCTGGAAAACTACTAAACAGATCAACCCGAGAGAAAAAAAAAATTCTCCTTTTCTCTAGTCTTGCTCGAGGCTTGTTGATTTTGTACTCTTATTTTCCAGTTCTCTTGTATGAAGCTACAACTTAGTGTATTAAAGGCCAGGATCAATCATCTTCTCAAGACGCAATCCTGAGTTGCTCTTTGTAATCTACAGCCGTAGGATCCATACTCTGAAATCAATCTCTAATCCCAACCAATATCCTACTGAAGGTAGCTAGAATGCCCAATCCCCAGATAGTACTTTAAATGCGAGCTATACAGGGGTAACACCCAACTTTAAATACTCTTCCAAAATATCCCGGGATGCGATTAACCTTTTTGATAAGAGCATACTGATTAGCAATTCTGGTCTCTTGTATATTCCTGAATTTCATCGCCTCCACCATTGTTGGCCGTGCCTTCATGTATTTAGGCCCAAGCTCCAGAATTCCTCTGAAAGTGTTCCTCTTACTTTGCAGTTGTATTCCGGGGCACTGTCGCCCCCTTCCTGCCCACTCTCACCCGCTTCCCCACCCCACCCCCCCACCCCACCCCCCCCACACATAAAAACAGGACTTATCTGCAAGCTACTGTCGGCCTTTTCTCACTCCCTTCCCATTCACTACACCACTCCCCTCCCTACTGGACCTATTCGCCTCCTTCCTTTTGACTACCTACCCCTTCCAACATCCCAGGGCCTGTCTGTGGGCTGCAGCCATCCTGCTCTCGCCCCCTTCTGTTTCTCACACACAATTTTTCTTGGATGTGAGCGTCACTGCCAAGGAAAGTATTTATTGCCCATCCCTAATTGCACTCGAGGGTGAGCCATCCATGTGATGTATGTACACCCACAGTGCTGTTAGGGAAGGAGCTCTATCTAGGTTTTTGACCGAACAACAGTGAAGTAACAGCAATTATGGTTCCAAGTCAGGATGGCCCTATCCCAGGGCCTATCCAGAGGCTGCTGACAGCACTGCAAGTGGCCAAGTTGACCCAGATGAAACCGGCGAACTACCTCAGGAGGCACGGCAGGTGCCGAGCTTGAGCGGAATTCTGAGGAATCAAGGTGAAAGAGGGAAGTTTCTCTGCAGTGACTCTAGGAGTAACCTTTTCACCAAAGGCTGACTGATAGCATTTGCTTTCTGATCAATAAATAGCGAAGTCCATGTAATTACCATGTTTAAGGATGTTAGATGCAGAGGGAGTACTAGCAGCCTAGATAGCAGTAAATATAGTCCCCCTGTTCGAAAAAGAATCTGATGAGGAACAGTCCAACTATAGATTAATTAGTCACACATCAAAACTATGCAGGATTCAAAGTTGACTATCAAGGACAAGCTGGTGAAACAGTTAGGGAAATATAAACTAAATGGTAGACAACAGTACTGACTAATTAAAAAAGTGAACACATGGATTTATTTTGTGCCTTTCATGAATTCAGGAAAAAGTGATTCACAGCCAATTAAGTGTGAAGCACAGCAAGATCCCACAACTGTAAGTAGTAGTAATGTCATAACAATTCATCAGATTTTTTTTAATGGTTACAAGGCTGCAGTTGTCAGTTAGAATCTGGCAAATCTTTTGATAAGGGGTCCCAAACAACAGTACTTGAGAAAGTTATAGATAATGTGCTAAGATGGATTGAATTGTGACTACATGATAGAAAACAGAGGGGTCCGTGAAATGCTAAATGTACTGACTGGAGGGTGTGATGTGTGAAGGCTTGGTGTTGGATACTCAAAAATTTTCATTAATTACCTGGAAGAGGGCAGAAGTGGCATCATCTCAAAATTTGTGGATGACATCAAAGTAGCAGAGGCGGTTAAAACACAAATATGGGGAGAAACTATGGGGGAAATTAAGACTGTTTGGAGATGCGAGTGGGCCATTGGCAGATGAAGTTTAATGTGGATAAGTAATTGCACTTAGAGATACAAAACAAACAGATGAATTACAGAATTAATTTAATAATGCAGCACTCCTTCAATACTGCACTGAAGCATCATCCCAGGTTATGCAGTGGGATGTAACCCCATAACTGAGAGGTGAGACTGTTATCACTGAGCCAAATTGATTAATAAATCAAATGGAGTATTAGGTTGCAGAGAGAAAAAAAAAAGAGTGTAGATTGAAGGAGGTTAGCCTGCTACTGTATAGAATGTTGGTCAGACTGCACCCAGAGTATTTTGGGCTGTTTCACGACAGAAAAGACTTGCTGAGATGGAAAAATAGTTAAAGTTAATGGAATGATGGAGGGATTAGCAAATAAAGCATACAAGGATAAACTGACAGAACTAGGACTGTTCTCACTGAAGAGATGATGATGATGGATGATGATATTCAAACTAATAAAACCTTGGGGGATGTTGAGGATCAATCAGGGGGATTGATCTGGTATAAAATAGAAGGGGAAACAAGTTGAAAACAAGTACATTCAGGAGGGACGTGAGGAAGGATTACTTCAAAGCATGGTTAGTATTTAGAGTAGCTTAGCATTGTAAGTTGTGGGGCCAAGAAGCTTAGATCTCAATTTGGACATAAATCTTGGAGAAATACATTATTGCTACATAGAATGTACAGCATAAAAACAGGCTATTCTGCCCAACTGGTCTGTGCTGGGGTTTATGCTCCACACGAGCCCCCCATAGCTCTCTCTTCATATAACCCTTTAGCATAACCTTCAATGATTTTCTCCCATGTGTTTATAAAACTTCCCCTTAAATGCATCTATGCTATTCGCTTCATGTGATAGAGTGTTCCACATTTTCACCACTCTGGGTAAATAAGCTTCGCCTGAATTGATCACATTTATTAGTGACTAGCTCATATTTATGGCCCTAGATTCGGTCACAAATGGAAACATCTTCTGTGTTTACCCCATCAAACTCCTTTATAATTTCATCCCTCAGCCTTCTCTTTTCTACAGAAAAGAGCACCCGTCTGTTCATTGTTTCCTGATAAGTATACCCTCTCAATTCTGGTATCTTCCTTGTGAATCTTGTCCGCACCTTATCCAGTGCCTCACTTTTAAAATATGGAGACCTTAACTGTGCACACTACCGTTAGAAGAGCAGGAAGACAACAAAATTGACCTATTTTTGACTTTTTCTGAGCTCATTATTTTCCGTACCTCTACATCACTGATTGTTATTGGAACAGCCAGTTTATTCTGGGTACAGATGAACTGACATCAGGCAAAGCTCTGTACACCACGAATGGGGTATATAACTCACGACAAATGATCTAAAAATCATTTAGTAACTTGCAGTCAATAGCTGAAAATATTTCAAGTTTCAGCAAAATTTTGTGCACTGGTCCTTTCCAATTTCTTTCTCGCTGCAGACTTGAATGTCAGACAAAATGTGCAGCTGAAAAGGTTATTCATAGTACAACTCTACCTGGGTTGAAGGGCTTTAGTTATGTGGAGGCAGTCAGTCAAGATTTACAAAGCAAAAGCTAAAAACAAAGTACCTTTGGCTAATTCTACCTCCCTGGTAGGACCAAAGTTATTTGAAAAATATATTTTTGGTATGCTATAGTTTCTTAAATAAAATGAAGTTCAAATTTGAGCAATTAATTTCATTTGATTTGATTGTAAAGATTGGGGTGAAACGTTGGAAGGGTTAGGGGTACAACCAGCTAACTATCTGCCTTGGATCTCTTTGGGGCTGAGATGGTTCCAAGATGACACCTCTGGTAATGGAAGATCAGAACCAAGTCCGTCTGCACTCACTATTTGAACCAGTTGTGCCCACAAACTCCAGTTAACTGACCAGCCACAGATCACTGCTCTGAACCTACGACTGAGCTGCTCTGTTATCTCTGGATATTTCATAGGTGTCTCTGATTGATCAGGATCTGGGATCCTGCACTTTTCCCATTTACTACTCATTGATTTTGTCCAAACTAATTAATTCCCAATACATTTACTCGCCTTGGTGGCAAATTACTACACCACCTCCTGCCAAGCCTTATATGTCTTTTTATACATGAAACATTACAGGCAAATTCCTCACAAGTAATTTTTTACCCAAGTTTCTGATGCATTTACATTGACCTTCTATTAACCAATGTTTCCAGCTCCCTATTTTATTCTTAAAATTGGGTGGAGGTACATGCACTACAATTTACTATTGACAATTTTCTTAGCCACAGTTTCCTTTCTAAATTAAAATTGCCCTACTTTTTACACCTTTGTCAATATCTTACGGTGCGTGGATGACTCCCATAGGTTTCTTTTTTGGCTGCGTTTTCTGACAACACAACCACTAGGTGGCACAGTACTGGCACATGCACAAATGCAGCCTCATCCACTGAAACATCACTGTCTGCGACATCTAGACAGCTACCAGTAAGAAAGATGGTGCTGCTCAATTTGTCACAAAAAAGTAAAAGCAGCCTTAAATCCAAATCCCCATGGTGGCTGCGATCACTGCCTCCATCCCACCCCCAACAGTACCTGTGCTAGTACAGAACCAAATAATCTCATCGTAAGGCATCTTTCAGTTCGCTCTTTGTATGATGTTTATTATTTTAACATATCGCTTTTGGAAATAATTCATGAGGCTTATCCTCTTGCAAAATTACAGCAGTGCAAATAGATTCTTGGTTATAATTCAGACAGAAGCCATTGCGCTTCTTTTCGCCGCTCCCTCTCGCGCCCATCTGTTCGCCGCTTCTCCCCCCTTGGCCACTCGCTCCCCACCTTGCTGCTGCCTTCCCTTAGCCATTCGCTCCTGCCCTCACCTCGGCTGCTTGCTCCCGGCTCAGCTACCCCCCCTCCCACCACCGCTGTCCACCCCTCTCTCTCTCTCTTCCCCTGCCCGTGTCCACCCCCTCTCTCTCCCTTCCCCTGCCCGTGTCCACCCCCCTCTCCCTCTTCCCCTGCCCGTGTCCACCTCTCTCTCTCTTCCCCTGCCCGTGTCCCCCTCTCTCTTCCCTTGCCCCTGTCCCCCTCTCTCTCTTCCCCTGCCCCCCTCTCTCTCTTCCCCTGCCCCTGCCCCCCTCTCTCTCTTCCCCTGCCCCTGTCCCCCTCTCTCTCTTCCCCTGCCCCTGTCCCCCTCTCTCTCTTCCCCTGCCCCTGTCCCCCTCTCTCTCTTCCCCTGCCCCTGTCCCCCTCTCTCTCTTCCCCTGCCCCTGTCCCCCTCTCTCTCTTCCCCTGCCCCTGTCCCCCTCTCTCTCTTCCCCTGCCCCTGTCCCCCTCTCTCTCTCTTCCCCTGCCCTTTCCACCTCTCTCTCTCTTCCCCTGCCCCGCCCCCCTCTCTCTCTCTTCCCCTGCCCCCGTCCCTCTCTCTCTCTCTTCCCCTGCCCCCGTCCCTCTCTCTCTCTCTTCCCCTGCCCCCGTCCCCCTCTCTCTCTCTCTTCCCCTGCCCCCGTCCCCCTCTCTCTCTCTTCCCCTGCCCCCGTCCCCCTCTCTCTCTCTTCCCCTGCCCCCGTCCCCCTCTCTCTCTCTTCCCTTGCCCCCGTCCCCCTCTCTCTCTCTTCCCTTGCCCCCGTCCCCCTCTCTCTCTCTTCCCTTGCCCCCGTCCCCCTCTCTCTCTCTTCCCTTGCCCCCGTCCCCCTCTCTCTCTTCCCCTGCCCCCCTCTTTCTTCCCCTGCCCTTTCCACCTCTCTCTCTCTCTTCCCCTGCCCTTTCCACCTCTCTCTCTCTCTTCCCCTGCCCCCGTCCACCTCTCTCTCTCTCTTCCCCTGCCCCCGTCCACCTCTCTCTCTCT
This sequence comes from Heterodontus francisci, assembly GCF_036365525.1. NCBI lineage: Eukaryota > Metazoa > Chordata > Chondrichthyes > Heterodontiformes > Heterodontidae > Heterodontus > Heterodontus francisci. The sequence goes on from NC_090373.1 coordinate 21,372,833, forward strand.
CTTCCCCTGCCCCCGTCCACCTCTCTCTCTCTCTTCCCCTGCCCCCGTCCACCTCTCTCTCTCTCTTCCCCTGCCCCCGTCCACCTCTCTCTCTCTCTTCCCCTGCCCCCGTCCACCTCTCTCTCTCTCTTCCCCTGCCCCCGTCCACCTCTCTCTCTCTCTTCCCCTGCCCCCGTCCACCTCTCTCTCTCTCTTCCCCTGCCCCCGTCCACCTCTCTCTCTCTCTTCCCCTGCCCCCGTCCACCTCTCTCTCTCTCTTCCCCTGCCCCCGTCCACCTCTCTCTCTCTCTTCCCCTGCCCCCGTCCACCTCTCTCTCTCTCTTCCCCTGCCCCCGTCCACCTCTCTCTCTCTCTTCCCCTGCCCCCGTCCACCTCTCTCTCTCTCTTCCCCTGCCCCCGTCCACCTCTCTCTCTCTCTTCCCCTGCCCCCGTCCCCCTCTCTCTCTCTCTTCCCCTGCCCCCGTCCCCCTCTCTCTCTCTCTTCCCCTGCCCCCGTCCCCCTCTCTCTCTCTTCCCCTGCCCCCGTCCCCCTCTCTCTCTCTTCCCCTGCCCCCGTCCCCCTCTCTCTCTCTTCCCCTGCCCCCGTCCCCCTCTCTCTCTCTTCCCCTGCCCCCGTCCCCCTCTCTCTCTCTTCCCCTGCCCCCGTCCCCCTCTCTCTCTCTTCCCCTGTCCCCCTTTCTCTCTCTTCCCCTCCCCCTGTCCCCCTTTCTCTCTCTTCCCCTCCCCCTGTCCCCCTTTCTCTCTCTTCCCCTCCCCCTGTCCCCCTTTCTCTCTCTTCCCCTCCCCCTGTCCCCCTTTCTCTCTCTTCCCCTCCCCCTGTCCCCCTTTCTCTCTCTTCCCCTCCCCGTCCCCCTCTTCTCTCTGCCCCTCCCCCTGTCCCCCTCTTCTCTCTGCCCCTCCCCCTGTCCCCCTCTTCTCTCTGCCCCTGCCCATACCCCTTTTCTCTCTTCCCCTCCCCGACCCCCTCTTCTCTCTTCCCCTCCCCGTCCCCCTTTCTCTCTCTTCCCCTCCCCCTGTCCCCCTTTCTCTCTCTTCCCCTCCCCCGTCCCCCTTTCTCTCTTCCCCTCCCCCGTCCCCCTTTCTCTCTCTTCCCCTCCCCCGTCCCCCTTTCTCTCTCTTCCCCTCCCCCGTCCCCCTTTCTCTCTCTTCCCCTCCCCCGTCCCCCTTTCTCTCTCTTCCCCTCCCCCGTCCCCCTTTCTCTCTCTTCCCCTCCCCCGTCCCCCTTTCTCTCTCTTCCCCTCCCCCGTCCCCCTTTCTCTCTCTTCCCCTCCCCCGTCCCCCTTTCTCTCTCTTCCCCTCCCCCGTCCCCCTTTCTCTCTCTTCCCCTCCCCCGTCCCCCTTTCTCTCTCTTCCCCTCCCCCGTCCCCCTTTCTCTCTCTTCCCCTCCCCCTGTCCCCCTTTCTCTCTCTTCCCCTCCCCCTGTCCCCCTTTCTCTCTTCCCTCCCCGTGTCCCTCACTTTCTTCCCCATGTTCCCCCCTCTCTCCCCCATCCTCCCCTCTCCCCCTCTGTCGCCTGTGCCCCATCTCTCTCCCCCTCCAGGTCCCACCCTCCCTCCCCGGGTCCTCCCTCTCTGTCCCCCTTTCTTTTCCCTGTTTCGGGCATCACTGTGTGCAACAGATTTGATAGACCTTTTCTGACCATGAGTTTTGCATGATGATAGCAACTGAAATCCAAGATCTGTCAGGCATATCTCCTCAAAGAAGTCCAGCGGTGATCTCTTCTGCTCCATGAAGAGGTTATTTCATGAGCTAATTCAAACAGCATTGGACTGAGCAAAATGCAACTCATGCAGCAAAGGAGGCCATTAAGCATTCAACAGCCCTGGGATGCGTCAAAAGCCTGTGGATGAGGCTCTTGCACGAGTCGATAGCCTTGATGACCTCCGTGACTATCTGCAGCCTGGTCACTTTGCCTGACATGAGTTAACTGCTGTAAAATGAAGTATGGCTGATAAACATAAAAGCAGAAGTAGGCCATTTAGCCCTTCAAGCCTACTCTGCCATTCAATGAGATCGTGGCTGATCTGACATGTTCTCAGTCATCTGCCAAAAGTGGGCACACTTAATAGCCATTTTAACTCTTGTAAGGGTGCATGTTACCTGATTGAAGTTTCTTTTCCTACATTCATTTTTTTTTGCAAAAAGAGTGATTTCACCAACATTAAGGAGCACAGCTAGCTACTACACAAACAATTTAACCAATCAATGCTGTCAACGGTTAAGAGCAGCTTATTGCTTCTGACAAAAATATTAATATAGCATTTATATAGTTATCACTCACTTACAGTCCATGCATCGTACCTTCAGTAATCAAGCTGCTCCAATTCCAGTAGCAGCTTTACTTCTGTAAGACTGGTGCAACAGAAGATAGACACAACACAATTTTAATTTGAAACTTTTAAGCACTAATCCTGATCATATCAAGGACATGTTATCAAAGAAACTGAACCTGAATCTTTGGAAAAGAATGCTGAGGTGCTACATTTTGTCAGCTATGCTATATGCCTCAGAGACATGGACAACAAAGAATCCATCGATAAGCTGAATGCATTTCTCATTGGTTTAAAAAGGAAGTGCTTATCTGAGGATGTTCCTCATATCCTATACAGATAGAATGGTTAATGAGTAAGTGCTGGAAATGGCGGGAAAAAAGAGGAAATTAGTGCATAACATCAAAGTGACAAAGATATAAAATTTCAGTCGTATTATTAGAGCAAATGGTAGACAGAGACAATTATTGGAAGGAAAGACCGACAGAAAACATAGGACAGGGAAACAGAGAAGATGGATGACAGATATAATGGACTGGATGCAGCAGACCTACGAACATACGAATTAGGAGGAGTAGGCCACTCGGCCCTTCGAGCCTGCTCCGCCATTCAATAAGCTCATGGCTGATCTGATTACTCCACATTTCCACCTACCCCCGATAACCTTCCACCTCCTTGCTTATCAAGAATATAATATATTTGGAATGTGTAAAGGCAGCACAGGATAGACAGAGGTGGAGATCCATGGCAGTCAACCTTCAGGGAAGATGATGACACCAACGAGTGAACCTGATCATTCTTCCATCAGCATTTCCTCATCTAGTTATAAACTGTAAGTATTGACACACTGTCTTACAGCAAAGAGTCTATTTTACAATCAACAATCCATTCAAAGAGTCTCTACAAAATAAAACAAACGGAACTCAAACAAAACCACAGCAAATTCTCCCAATAAAAGCAGCAAGATGGCTAAGTGGAAAATAGTTACATAAAACAAATTACATGCGTAAAATCAATCCCAGCCACTTACAGCAATGCGGTCTCCAGGCGTGAATGATGGGAGAATTACCCATTATCTCCAGACAGCCAGGCGGTTAAGGATAGAACACTGGGGCATAGTCATTTTACACTTACAAGGCTTTATTTACAGAGACATCCATTGCATATCATACACCTTCAAACAACAAGCCTTCTTTCAGTCTGCTCCTATATATATATGAGCACAGGTGAGTCCCTGATTAATACCCACCACCTGAACACAATTAACACCCAACAGTTAGACAAGTAACGGATTCTACTCTCTCTTTAAATAAAATAAAAATAGCATTTTATATTTTCCAAAATTTCAAAAGCAAATCAAAGACTTCCAATCTCTGTACAATATGAACATATGAAATAGGAGCAGGAGTAGGCCACTCGGCCCCTCAAACCCATTCAACAAGATCATGGCTGATCTCACTGTAACCTCAAATCCACAACCCTGCCTACCCCAATAACCTTTCACCTCTTGCTTATCAAAAATCTATCTCCCTCTGTCTTAAAAATATTCAAGGACTCTGCTTCCATAGCCTTTTGAGGAAGAGAGTTCCAAAGACTCATGACCCACAGAGAAAAAAAATTCTCATCTGCCTTAAAAGGGCAACCCCTAGTTCTAAATTCTCCCACAACAGGAAACATCCTTTCCACATCCACTCTGTTAAGGCCCTTCAGAATCTTTTATGTTTCAACCAAGTCGCTTCTTACTCTTGCCTAGCCTGTCCAACCTTTCCTCATAATTCAACCCGCCCATTCCAGGTATAGTCTAGGACACCTTCTCTGAATTGTTTCCAACGCATTTACATCCTTCCTTAAATAAGGAGACCAACACTGCACACAGTACTCCAGATGTGATCTCACCAACGCCCTGTATAACTGAAGCATAACCTCCCTACTTTTGTATTCAATTCCCCTCGCGATAAACGATAACATTCTATTAGCTTTCCTAATTACTTGCTGAACCTGCATACTAACCTTTTGCGATTCATGCACTCGGACACCCATATCCCAGCATAGCAGGATTGAACATAACCTATTTCCAGCAGTGGCGTGAATGATGGTTCCAGGATATGGTATTTTTCGGATCTCACTGAAAAATACCATATCCTGGAAGCATCATTCAGGCCACTGATGCATATGTTTAGTTTCCAGTTTTTCTTCCACGTCTCAAACACCTAAACCTGAAAAGTATTGCCCTGCAGAAATGTGGTTTTTATGTCATTGGTCTACACTGTAATGAATAGGTGGCCAAAAGAGCCAAAAAGATTTTAAGATTACCTTCCCAGCAGTGGGAGAGTCCACTCTAACATCTGTATCAGCCAGTCCCTCTTCAAAACCCTGAGCAATTAGCCTCATTTTAGCCTTATAAGTCCCACCTGCAAGGCCTTTTTCAGTACAAACCAACTGCAACAAAGCTGACTGACCCTTATCTGGTATCCCAGAATAAACTCCAAAATCGTTCCAACTAACTCCTTTTATTTTTGCTTCCCTTATTTATTGCCAGGGTTTTATCAGCAGCCATCAAAACTTCATGGTCATAAGGATTTCTGCTTCCAACATTCTGTTATGTGACTGTTCTGTGCCTTTACTTCATTGTATAATCTATTCAATCTATGGCCTCCACTTCCACTTTTACATCTGCAGGAACCACTAGTGTGAAATCTCCCTCTTGCACTATTGCAGGTTCTTTCCATACTTTGTGATCATTTTCTGATTAACTGTCACTTCTGGGCTCACTATCACTACTTGTACTGCGCTTTCTTACCTTCTACTCTTTCAACCCATTCTGCCAGTCCATGGACTTCTCTTCTTGGCCATCATCCTGACCATTCAACCAAAATTTATACTTGCCAGTAGCTTTTCCTGCATGCCTCACAATTGTCACATCCCTCCATTCATTTGATCCCTCTGGAACATATGTCACCCACTCTGAGCAATGGTCTTGTGGATATGTGTCATGACCACCCATTACCACTATTCCGCCCTTGATCTTTTGCATTCTGTTCCTCAGCACCCTCACCACAAAAATCATCAGCATCTGAGGTACATGTTGCCTCATTTACTTCCATCAGCTGCTCAGTCAGAAATTTTATAATTAATTGAATTAATTATGAGGAATTAACTGCAACAGATTGATTGCCATGTTTGGCAAGTACAGTTTTACCATTACAACCCATTAGTATTCCCTTACCAGGGCCTTTTCATTCCCTTTGACCCTTTCTATTGTCTATCAAATCTCCTGACTTGAACTATCTCAGATGGTCTAATATGATGCCTCAGTGCTCTACCAGTTTTCTGAGACCTGTCTCGAGAAAAGCCCATCTCCCAGCATACAAAACATTTAAATGCTCAGAAAAAAATGGAACCAATTGTAGGACCTTCTAGAGCAGTAGGATTATCAAAGAACAGAAGGTAATTTGGGATTGTGCCCCATAGACTAGTTGGTAAGGACCATATCCTCCAACCATCTGAAGAGAATTCTTTGCACGAACTGCAATGCTAGGCTGATTGACAATTTACATACTGGTTGATCAGCCAAAACTTTACTCACCATTTCATCAATCCTCGCATGGTACCCAAAGTCCAGTCCCTACCCATTTTTCTATAATTTTATCCTAACTTTCCTGTCCTTACTAGATAATCATGTAGAAATACTAAATCATGTAGCCAGGTAAATAAAATACAAGATGAAAATATTTGTCTTCGTACCATACCTTTTGATTCATGGCAACTACCTCTTTATAGTTTCTGAGCATTTAAATGTTTTGTATGCTGGGAGATGGGCTTTTCTCAAGACTGAGGTCTCAGAAAACTCGTACAGTACTGAGGCATCATATTAGACCATCTGAGATAGTTCAATGGAAGGCTTACACCCTCCCTGCCCCCATCACTGATCGCCTGCCACCTCCATCCTCACCAAGTTACGCCTTCCTGCACTGATTGGATAGCAAACAGGCTATTAATCAACTGGATGTTGCTTGGCAACCTTTTCATCCCATCTCCAAAATTTCTATAACTAATAAATATTCAAAAATAAAAAACAATCTTTTTTTAAACAAACATCCCTATGATTTTTCTCCCTCGTTTGCTCATAACAGTGACCTGGAGATTAACCTTTAACTCAGAGATTCCAAGACAATCCTGGAGGATTGGCAATCCTATATGCGAGGCTGACAATGCCCTAAGTAAGCATGTTGTTAACTGTCGGGATGGTGAAAGTTATGTGTCAAACGCACTGGTAATGGGATTCTGAAGAGTCCGAGACAACAGCAGTGTAAACACTGCATGCCTGTATTGGCAGCCACAGCAGGCCCACTGAAGTCACGCCAGGAATCACTATGAATATGATTAAAGCCACAGTTCGACTGAGATGCTCAGTCTGCAATGGCCTTTGGTAGAAAGCTACTGAATAATTTCAATGCTATTTTATAGATTCATAGCTTAAATAACTCAGCAAACCAATATACAACTGCATTCTGCTAACATTACCACAATTTCATAACCACTTGGGCCGTGATTAACTCTGCAATGCTTTCTACCGATTCTGAAGTGCAGAATTAGAAAAAAAAAATCACACCAACAATCCATGCAATAATTCACCGAATTATTCAGTGAAAGAGAAAATAAATTGCAAACAAATTAATTTGATGTTAAATTGTTAGCAAACATTTGATGCTACAACACCAACTTACATTAATATAATGCCTTTAATGTAATACAATGTCCCAAGATGCTTCAAGCAAAATTTGGGACTAAACCACACAAAGAGATATGAGGATGGGTGACCAAAACTGTGTCAAAGAGAAAGGTTTCTAAGTGTCGAATTAAAGAAGGGGAGAGAGGTATAGAGACAGGGAGATTTCGGGAAAGAATCCCGAAGTTTAGGGCCTAGGCAGCTGAAGGCACAGCACCAAAGGTGGAGTGAAGGAAACCGAGGATTTGCAAGAGGCCAGAATTGGAGGAGCACAGAGATCTCAGAGGGCTGGAGGCGGTTGGAGTTGGTGAACTAATTGTTTGCAGTTTCTTCAATCCAATCTGATTATATACAACAGACTTTCCTCTTGAGACAATGCATATAAAGGTGTTTTATTAGCTCCAGAGTTGACTATTCAAACGCACTCCTGGTCTCCACATTCTCCCCTCCATAAAATTGAGGTCATCCAAAACTCTGCTGCTCATGTCTTAACTTACACCAAGTCTCTTTCACCTATCACCCCCGTGCTCACTGACCTACATGGGCTCCCGGTCAAGCAACATCTTGATTTTAAATTCTCATCTTTGTTTTCAAATTCCTCCATGGCCTTGCCCCTATCCATCTCTCTAACCTCCAGCCCCACAATCCTGAAATATCTGCGCTCCTGTAGTTCTGGCCTCTTCAGCATCCCCGATTATAATTGTTCTACCACTGGTGGCCATACTTTCAGTTGCCGAGGCCCCAAGTTCTGAAATTCCCTCCCTAAACTTCTCCATTTCTCTACCTCACTTTCCCTCTAAGACATTTCTTAAAACTTAACTCTTTGATCAAGCTGTTTGCCAACTAACTTAATATCTCCTTATGTGGCTCGGTGTCATATTTTGTTTGATAATGCTCCTGTGAAGCACCTCGAGATGTTTTATTACATTAAAGGCGCTGTATAAATATATGTGCATGTTAGAAACGTCTTATTAAATTAAAGCATAATGAGGGCACAAATAGAATGGACACAAAATTCAGGTTCTGAATCTGCAATCCACATACCGTAAATCTATCACAGCTGCTAAATACAGCACATTAATATTTAAATATCACATTTACAACTGAATGCATTTTTCCTTGGACAATTTATTACAACACTCTGATAATTCTGGTCTGTGAGCATATCTAATATATTGCTTACCATAAGCGGCTCCTCTATCAAATACACAAGGGATTCTTCAAACAGATCTTTTCAGAAGACACTGGATATCAAAAACAGTGAAGTGTGTACTGCACACTGAATCATGTTAATTCATCTCAACAAAAATGGTGTGTGGTTGCAACATTCTAACAGCAATGTGCCAATATGTAACACTGTCAGAGCAACTTTACAGCACTCTCTAACTTAAGTGGCACCCCACCTAGAGTTACCTGACAGTCAATCAACTGATCTTAAACCTCCGAAACCTGGCTATGATTCCAAACTTCATCCACCAAATGGGGCTGCAGCAATCCATGAGTTGGAGAGCAGAAAAAGTCTTGGTGAAGGAGACGAAAGTTTATTTCTCTAAAACAAAAAGCAAAGTTCTGCAGATGCTGGAAATCGGAAATAAAAATGGAAATTGCTGAATAGAGAAAGAGAAGCAGAGTTAATAGTTCAGGTCAATGAACTTCTGTCAGAACAGGAACAAGTGGGATATTAAACAGTTCTTAAAGCAAGTACAGAGCCATGTGAAAGGGGGAGGGTTGCAAAGAACAGCTCAACAGAAGCTCAAGGAACAGCCTTCCAGTCACAACACGAGTTCAACAATTTCAGATCATAACCACCGCTCCTATTCCCTTGGACAGTAGATGCTAGTAATGGTTCTAGAGTTATATAGCACAGAAACAGGCCCTTCAGCCCATCATGTCTGTGCCGGCCATCAAGCACCTATCTTTTCTAATCCCATTTTCCAGCACTTGGCCCATAGCCTTGTATGCTATGGCGTTTCAAGTGCTCATCTAAACACTACTTAAATGTTGTGAAGGTTCCTGCCTCTACCACCCCTTCATGCAGCGTTTTCCAGATTCCAACCATTCCAAAGGGTGAAAAAATTTTCCTCAAATCCCCTCTCAAGCTCCTGCCCCTTACCTTAAATCTATGCCCCCTGGTTATTGACCCCTCCGCTAAGGGAAAATGTCTCTTCCTATCTAACCTATCAATGCCCCTCATAATTTTGTATACCTCAATCATGTCCCCCCTCAGCCTTCTCTGTTCCAAGGAAAACAACCCTAGCCTTTTCCATCTCTCTTCATAGCTGAAATGTTCCAGCCCAGGCAACATCCTGGTGAATCTCCTCTGCACCCTGTCCAGTGCAATCACATCCTTCCTATAGCATGGTGACCAGAACTGTGCACAGTACTCCAGTTGTGACCTAACTAGCATTCTATACAGCTCCACCATAACCTCCCTGCTCTTATATTCTATGCCTCGGCTAATAAAGGCAAGTATCCCATATGCCTTCCTAACTACCTTATCTACCTGTGCTGCTGCCTTCAGTGATCTATGGACAAGTACACCAAAGTCCCTCTGACCTTCTGTACTTCTGAGGGTCCTACCATCCATTGTATTTCCCTTGCCTTGTTAGTCCTCCTAAAATGCATCACCTCACACTTCTCAGGATTAAATTACAATTGCCACAGCTCCACCCATCTTACCAGTCCATCTGTTGTCCATTTACACCTCCTCTGGACCCATCTTCGGTTTGTTTACTTATCGCGTTACCACCCCTTTTGCTTTGCATCATCATTCCTTTTGTCATTTAATCTCTCCTGCCTTTCCTTTTTATATCTCAGATTTCCAACCCCTGCAGTGTTTTGCTTTGTATAAGCACTCTGGGATGTTTTACTATGCTAATCATACTATCGAAAAGCAAGTTCATGTTGTTCTTGGCACTGGTAAAAATAGAAATTGAACGTGCTAAAATTGTACTGTATTTCCAAATATTCATTAAATCTCTACTACTTTCTAGGCTGGTTCCGAATGAATCAGCATCCACTTTACAGTGCTATATTCAGAAATGTTTACTGAAATCCAACTAATAATGCCATATCTGCATCACATGAGTGTGTGGGGACAAATAGGGAAGATTACAGGAGCTTAATATAGTTTGGCATGTGTATACCATGGAATTACTTGCTGACATTTCAGTTTACACTCAAATTTACTGTTAATAAGAGTTGTCATGAAAAGCCTATATGCCAAATGGGAAATATTAATTTCATCGGTTGGAACCTTACATTAGACTTTTAATGGAAAAATCCTACAAGTTAACTTTGGGGCGGCACAGTGGCGCAGTGGTTAGCAATGCAGCCTCACAGCTCCAGTGACCCGGGTTCGATTCTGGGTACTGCCTGTGTGGAGTTTGCAAATTCTCCCTGTGACCGCGTGGGTTTTCTCCGGGTGCTCCAGTTTCCTCCCACAGCCAAAGAATTGCAGGTTTATAGGTAAATTGGCCATTATAAATTGACCCTAGTATCGGTAGGTGGTAAGGGAATTGAGGGAAGGTGGGGATGTGGTAGGAATATGGGATTAGTGTAGGATTAGTATAAATGGGTGGTTGATGGTCGGCACAGACTCAGTGGGCCAAAGGGCCTGTTTCAGTGCTGTATCTCTAAATAAATAAATAAATAAAACTGGCAGCCAAAATGGCCACTGCAATTTACATTTGAAACTAGAGACGAAAAGTCTCACCAAGCCCAGCCAGAACAATGAGTTACCTAGAATGGCTTTATCAACACTTTCGTCAAGGCCATCTATAACCATTGACTTTGAAAGAGCAAACCCCCTCCAAGTGTGACAGGACCTCTTGAGGCATGTAGCACCTTGAATCTCAGAGAACATTCCAGAAAAAACCTCATTAAAAATAAAGGGATTTGATAGTCATGTGCCTACCTGCAGAGCTCTGAAGAAACTGTAAGCTTTGTCACACAGAGAGCAGACAGACAGTAACTGAAAAGGCAGCAACAAAGCAGGCGCTCTCTCCCCCTTGCAGCTACCCACCACCCCTCCAAAAAAAATATCAGGAGATGATCCGGCTGCGACTGGGAACTCCCATCTTCAAACCTACAGACCGCTATAGCCAGCAAGCAGGGGACAAGAATCAACCATCACCTTTCTGCCTTCAAGAGGCCTGAGCAAAGCAAGCTAACCACCGTGCACGTGGCCCAGCAAGGACTTCAAGACTACAACTTCAGCTGAGGACTACTGGACTCACCTACTGTATTTAAATTCCATTGATTCCGGACTTTAATCCAACCACCAAATCTGTTACCCCTCTGTAATCTATTTGTGTGTGTGAGACTCTCGTATGTATGTGACTCTCGTGTGAATGTGTGCGTGAATGTGTAGCGTATTTTTAGTATTTTAAAATCGGATTAAAGGGTAATAAACTTACCTCTTTCTTGTGTAAACTCAAAAAAATCTGTCTGATTGGTTCTTTTGCAATCACGTTAGAGAAACAGGGAGCAGGCGCTCACTGAGGTAGTAAGCTCAACCACTGTGTTAAAAAAGGATAAACCCTGTTACGGTCAAACAAGAGAAGGGGCGAAAGGGGAGCCTGAGACCCTCTCCTCACCCGGGTCATAACAGTCAACAAACTCAATTTGTTGAAGTGATTAATTTCAGACAGATTATGAAACAAAACCACTTACATTTGAGAAGTACAAAAGCGATGACGCAGGGCTTGTATGAATGTGCAAAGCTTCAGCGTAGAACAGAAACCTTTTCTTGACTGTGATTTGTTTCCATCCCTGGCTTAGTTTTAGTCAGTGAGGCGAATTTCTTGGAATACACCCTTCAGACGCTGCATGCATGTTTTTGGTTTCCTTATCTATAATTTTGTAATATTGAGGCTTGCTAACTTTCAAGTCAAAGTATGGGAATGAATTAATCAAGCCTACTAATGTCTAGGCTGCATCTAGTGACATTATTCCCAGCCAGAATGGAGATGGTTGGATAATTCCCATCAATTATGCCTGGAGACCGCACTGCTGTCAGTGACTGGGATTTATTTTACACACATAATTTATATTATGTAACGATGCTCCACTCACTGCATTTTGCTGGAGAAATCATCTGCTTTGTCGGGACAAGTTACTACAACTTCAGTCATGAGTTGACTCCTCTAGTTCTTGAAGATTCATTTTAAATAAACTCTGTAGATGGTTTGCTGAAGTGTGCTGTTTAAACTGCTTGCTGTTAAAGTGACTGCAGTGAACACTGTCTCACCTCCAACTCATTGGTTGACAGTGGTGTCAATGGTGTCAGTGTTTGTTGTAATCTGTATTGCTTTACCTCCTGGATCAAAAAGGATTCTGAATACTTCATTAGGAACTCAATATTTACCCAGTGGAGCTAATTACTCACAATGTGAAGGGATTACATGACTCTTGAGAAAGGTGACATTATTGTGTGAGGGGGAAAAAAAATAAACCTAGATCTAGATCTAGGTTAAAAAGGTTAGGCCACTCATTGTTTAGTTTAGTTTAGAGATACAGCACTGAAACAGGCCCTTCAGCCCACCGAGTCTGTGCCGACCATCAACCACCCATTTATACTAATCCTACACTAATCCCATATTCCGACCACATACCCACCTGTCTCTATATTTCCCTACCACCTACCTATACTAGGGGCAATTTATAATGGCCAATTTACCTACCAAACTGCAAGTCTTTTGGCTTGAGAGAGGAAACCGGAGCACCTGGAGGAAACCCACGCAGACACAGGGAGAACTTGCAAACTCCACACAGGCAGTACCCAGAATTGAACCCGGGTCCCTGGAGCTGTGAGGCTGCGGTGCTAACCACTGCGCCGCCCTATGTGTGGCGATGTATCTCTAAAAGCTAGATTTTGGAACTGAGCAATTGATTTTCCCTCCACCATTATATAACACCATGTAGTTAAATTAAAAAATCTTAAGTTCCTGTACAATTCTGACCAGCTTTTATTATAAATTCCTATAAATAAAATGGAAACTTCTATGTATCTGGCTCAGTTGGTCGCACACTTGCCTCTGAGTCAGAAGGTTGTGGGTTGCAATCCGAAACCAGAGACTTGAACATAAAATCTAGGTTATGCTCCAGTACAGTACTGAGGGAGTGCTGCACTGTCAGAAGTATCATCTTCACAATAAAATATTAAACCGAGGTTCCGTCTGCCCTCTCAAGTTGACATAAAAGATCCCATCACACTATTCAAAGAGCAGCAGGGGAGTTCTCCCCAGTGTCCTGGCCAATATTTATCACTCAACCAACATCACAAAAACATCTGATCTGGTCATTATCACATTGCTGTTTGTGGGAGCTTGCTGCTTGCAAATCAGCTGTCGTGTTTCCTATGTTACAACAGAACTACATCGAGTGCTTTGGAACGTCCTGAGGTTGTGACGGTCCTAAAGGCACTTGTACAAATACAAGTCTTTCTTTTCTTTCTATTTAAACGTGCCAAGCTGTATTTATACCCTGCCCACCCCAAACCAAAGGGCACCCTTTTGGAATTTATAATGAAAGACAAGGAGGACAGTGTGCTTGATTTTAAATAAGTACATTCCATCTGTCTACCTTGGTCCAACTACCCCTACTATTTAACCCACTTCAGGATTATGCTTGGTCTTCAGATCCCATGTACTATTCCATAGGCAACTGTTAACATAAAAAATAAATATTTTAACCACCTTTTTTTTTAAGTGAAAGGAAATTAAATAGTAAAATTTCAAACGAGCATCAGGAAGGTTTTTCCGAGAAAAAAAAAAGGGGGGGCGGAATTCTAGGCATGTCATTTATTTGCGATTTGAGAGGTTATTTCCCGCTCACCATTTTATCTCAGCTACAAGTTTTATTAGGAAATGAGAAATTTTAATTAAAAGCACTCAAATGATTTAAGTTATGCTTTAAAGAATGAATTCTTGGTCTAACAGCTTTGGCTCTGGATGCAATTTTGTAACTGAAGTTGAATACTTTTAGGTTTTCATTAGAACTTTGGCCAAATTGACAATAATCAGAGTTGATCTGCAAATCATTCACAACTGGTTTGGACAGGTACTCGTTCCCAAACAATAGACAAGATAGGGAAGAAACTGTTTCCAATGGCAGAAGGGTCGGTAACCAGAGGATACAAAAGAACTAGAGGGGAGATAGGAGATTTTTTTTTTTTGAAAGCAAAGTGTTGTGATTTGAATGCACAACCTAAAAAGGTGGGGGAAGCAGATACAATTCAAAAGGAAATCTGATAAACAGCTGAAGAGGAACACTTTATAAGGTTTTGGGAAAAGACAAGGGATTAGGACTAAATGGACAGCTGTGTTAAAGAGATGGGACAGACATGATGGGCCGAATGGCCTCCTTCAGTACTGTATCATTCTACAATTCTATTAAAATCAATGTAACCGTACAAATGTGTGCAGTTATTGAAAGTTAACTTTAATTAGATCCTTGGATGCAAAGGGCATGTGAAAAATGGTATGATTACCAATTAACTCGAGGAGCTACATCATCCAGATGGAACAGAAAGCCATCGTGGATGGATAAACACTAATGCATGAAGAGGTCACATAGCAATCTGGTTTTCTTTTGAACTTTGTCACTTTCCTTACATTTTTTGCTGCAATTATTTAATATGTACAGCAGACATATGCTGCAATGCCAGCAGTATACTGAGAAATGTTTTCCTGTTCCTTAATTATAGTTCAGTTAAAAGCATCCACCACATCTCCTTCAATTTCAGAAAAACACAGGCCAGTTCCCTGGGACACACACCAGCCAGGAAAATTCACATTTTGTTACAAGGGAAACAAATTTAGGATTCCTATCTTTTCATGAACATGCAGAGGTATCAAATTATAGTTTCACAAACTTGAAAAATGTCACTACAATGACATTCCTTGCAAATTTCAGTATCAGGGCAACATGGTGCTCTGATGAAAATTCAACTTGGGAAAGAAGTTTGTTGATTTCTGTACTCATTACCTTTTCTGGATCCACTTTTCCCCTTATAAATTCTGACTTCCAGAGCTGTAAGGCCTGTTCCAAGGTGAGGCCTATTCCCTTGAGATAAAGCCCATACTGCATGCGGCCACCATGTCGGAGGTGATGGTTATCCCGTAAAGCCTTATGTAACTGACGCATACATGGTGGGTATGATTTTGCAGCCAGCTGAAACAAATCAAAATATATATAAAATGGAGGTATCATTTCAAATGGAACAGTTTTTTGGTTTGCTATTCTAGTATAAATAATACAAGTCTATTTTATGAACCGGTCAATGTTCTCATGTCGTTTTAAATAATTTTGACATATGCACCGGCACGAGTATGGCATTATTAAGCACTACCATGTAACTTGGGGGAAGAGAAATTTGGAGAATAGAAACATGGAGCTTATACTTACACTGTCAAGCTGATCCAATGAAATTTTCCCAGCGTTTTTCTGAATACTATAGTCCTGTCCAACATATGCATGGCTGCAAGGGAAAGGCGGCTCATTAGAAACTGCTTGGGCTTCTCATTGCTAATAAGGAGGTTGCCCCAGCCCAATGACTCAGCTGGTTAGGGCAATGAGCAGCTAAGCCTTACAAAAAAAGATCACAGGTTTGTTCCTCAGTCTGTCCTGATTTAGCTGATTGCAGTCTGATTGACAAAGGAACTGCCCAGCAACCAAGTATGGATTGGAGAGAGAAATGGTACAGGGTTCCCATTCCTAGTCACTCAACTGTGCTGTTCTCTGTAATTGAACAGCTCATCCACACTCACTGCTTTACTCAAGGAATGGCAATGCGAGCTCGGTAATACAGGACACCTAGAGTACCCACTCCAACATGGAATCAATAACTTCAAAAGAGGAGGAGGGAGCTAAGTGGAGAAATAGGCAAAAAAAGAAACCAAATCTCTTGAAAATTTTGGCAGAACACCTGTTAAAGGTAATTTCTTAATGGCAGAAGAAGCCTACTACTAAACTCATACAACAAATGCACTTAATTTCTTCGAGCAGAAACATATTCCTTATAAAAAAAATTAGTGGAAACATCAGGTAGGCCTTTCACTAGAAGTGCCATTCTGGCAAGTGAAATCATTTTGCAATTTTTTCTTTAAGATTGAGCTTTAGGACATCAGTTACAGAACCTAATATTCTTGTTTAACTGTTTAATTTGCTCAAAATTCTGCAATTCGCCACAGTAGGATTTGAACAGTTGACCTCTGGGTTGTTGGTTCAGTACACTAACACCTAGGCTACTGTACCTGAAGTTTAATCAGACATGCCTTGTTGGGTTCCACAGTGCACTGGTCAATATATTTTAAAAGACATCCATAAATGCAACTTCCTCCGGAAAGATACCAATTCTTTCAGAAGAGGAGACAAAAATGCTGGAAAATTAACAAGGAATAAAAAAAATGACTATCTACAGAAGACCTAGGCCAGGAGAGAAAAGGAGGAGGCAAAGAAAGTTGCTTAGGGCTTTCATGACCATTTGCTTTTCGACACGATACATCAAGACCAAGTCTTAATGTGGTCAATTAGTTCCTATGTTTGTAATGGTCTAATTCTGTGGCTTTTCTCTTGCACCAACACTATTATCCATGGTCAGGAGGGTGGGATAGTTCCAAGGATCAAAGCTAATCTAAGAAAGGTATGGAAGCTAAGAAGAAAGACATTACGAGCTTGTGTGGAACCCAAAATTTGTATGAAAAGGTGGAAAAAGAACTTGATGAATCAAGAGAACAGAACATTCATGGCATGCCACATTCAATTCAAGTTAAACAAACACGTCATCCATTTTAATCAGATTGTAGGATTGATGAACCTGATCCCTTGCAAATACAAACAAAACATTTGGTTTACATTTTCAGCCATTTTAAGGCAACTCATTCAGGCCAACTACCACCACAAAGATTTTCAATCAGAGGTGTTGCAAAGTGATGACAGATTCCCTTTTGCTTACTGAGACCAATGACTCAGTACCTACATCAACAGGGCATGAAAGGCACCAATGACTCCTCACTGTAATTACAATTCAATTCTCATACTTGCCCCCTGTTGGCGTTTCCCGCCCCCCCCACCCTCCCAAAAAGCACATGGCAGTCATTTAAATATTCAACATGCCAACTTTCTTAGACAGAGGCACATTCAGTCCAAGTCAATGCAGAAGATTTGTTTAAGTGCTGATTAATTCACAACACATCCTGAAGTGTTTCCTAAACGTGATCATCTGCAAAAGGACAATCTCGCATGCCGTGGGGGTGCCACCATTAAAATTTTTTTGTAATTAATGCAAACTGCTTGTTATATTTACATCAACATCTTCTGATGCTAAAAAGGACAAAAACGACCTAGGCCAGTGCATTTTCAAATTCCATATGTACCCGCATATCATTTTTAAAAAATCAAACCAGAACAAGGGGTTTATCAAACAGGTTCAACTTCACTTCCACCAGTCTCCTTACTGTGTGCTAGTTTGACACACTCTGCTGATTTGGCACCCAGGTAGTTGTCCTGCCTTACAGGGCACTTCATTACAATTCCCAGATCATCCTCCATGCAGCTCTTCACATAATTTTATGGACAGTGTTACCATCAAAAGTTTGGATGTCTGGTTTTGATTCCCATTAGCAGTCCTGACAACCATAGGGACTAACTAACAAGACAGTTTCCAAAGTAGGCATGAACAGAAGGCAACAATTTCTTGACCTTAGCAGCTGCTGCTGGAAATAATGAACACTCTGGCTGCTTTTTTCTATGACTACCACAAAAGGAATTTACTCAAGAGCTTGCAACTTCTCATTCATTGGAACAAGGAAGCAAGGATACCCTTTGAAGTGCAAAAAGTTGCCCTCATGCTGAACTTTTCACACTCCATTGCTTATTACTCTCATCATGAAAGGAATATTGTATGATAGGCTCAGATTGTTACCTAAAACAGTGTCCCTCTTAATCAGATTTGATCATTTGAAACTGATGCAATAGGTACAACACACAAGCAGACGCGTTGACAGCAAGGCATTTCAAAGTCTCAACAATCGTATACAGTAGAGGCAAATATCCCTTAATTACCTGCGCCAGTCAATTTGAAATAAGTCCCAGTTAGATGAAATTCATTCAGATTTCAAATTAAACTAAGGCAATACATTATAAATCCAAATATGCTATTTAAAGATCTGTATTTTTTCCCAGTGCTATATGTGTAACTTGGGTTTAAATCTTGCCAAACACAATAACAGCAACAGCAGCAGAAAGTGCAAAATACCGAGCATGCTGAAAATCCGAAATAAAAACAGCATTTACTCGTGCTTCTTTCCATTTCGTATACGGAATTCCCCGCTCATAATGTGATCTCCTCTACATTGAGCAAACCAAACGCAGATTGGGTGATTGCTTCAAGGAACACCTCTGTTCAGTCCCTAAGTGTGACCTTGAGCTACCAGACACCTCTCATTTCAATTCTCCACTCCACTCTCACACAGACCACTCTGCCCTCGGTTTCCTAAACTGTTCTAATGAAACTCAATGGAAGCTCAAGGAACAGCACCTCATCTTTCGATTAGGCACATGACAGCCTTCTGGACTCACTGGGTTTAACAATTTCAAATCATAATCACAGTTCCCTTTTTTTGGACAGCAGCTGTCAGTAATGATTCTGCTATTCCTATTTATCCCTCCTCCAGACTCATATTTTGATTCTTTACCTCTCCCATTACCATCCTTTTTTGCCTTGCACCTTGATTCCTTTTGTCATTTAATCTCCCCTCCTTTCCCTGCCACTGCATTTGCTTAAAACCTGTTACATCTCTAACTTCTTCCAGTTCTGATGAAAGGTCATGGACCTGAAATATTAACTGTTTCTCTTTCTCCACAAATGTTGCCTGTCCTGAGCATTTTCTGTTTTTATCTTAAGCAAGCTTTATTTTTAAAAAATTGCTAAACAGATGATTAAAAGTGGTGCAAAAAAGATTTATTTCAACTATGGAATGGCGATGATCAAATTATAATACGTAATTAAACATGAAAACTTTATTCTTGAGAATTGAAATACTGAAATTGTTTATTCTACAAAGCACATTTGAAGCACTTTGACCATTGCCAAGGCCCAGCACAATAATATGGGCTCAACAATCAAATTGGTTGCAGAGTGCATTATAATAGGACTGCTCACACACACACAATATTAGTTTAAGTTTTTGTATCGCTTCTTTGAAAATAGACGAAGAATGATACTCGTTTTTTCTGTCTGTCTGGACTGTTTTGATTTGTCAGTTTAAGGGGCATGTCTGTTGGGTTTATTTGGTGGGCTGTGCCTGGCACATGCAGAGGTTCGTGGGGTACACGGAGGAATGGAGCGCATGATGCATGTGTGCCTGTCAACAAGTTGCTGGCGGCAGGTGGGGGGGATTGTTAGAAAATAAAAACAGCAGAAGGTATGGCGAACCCAACAACAAAGTTACCCTGGCTGGAGAGATTGTTTTTGTGAGGGATGGGATGGGATTGATGGAAGGATGGGGATGGCAAGAGTGGGATGGAAGGAATGGGATGCGGATGGCATAGGAGGAAAGGGATGAAAAAGACTTGCATTTATACAGTGCCTGTCGTGACCACAGGACATCTCAAAGCGCTTTACAGCCAATTTACTTTTTTGAAGTGTAGTCACTGTTATCATGCAGGAAACGTGACAGCCAGCAAACTCCCATAAACAATGTGATAATGACCATCTGTTTTTGAGATACTGATCGAGGGATAAATATTGGTCAAGACACCAAGAATTACTCCCCTGCTCTTCTTCGAAATAGTGCCATGGGATCTTTTATATCCACCCAGCAGATGGGGCCTCAGCTTAACGTTTCACCCGAAAGCCAGCACCTCCAACAGTGTAGCGCTCCCTCAGTATTGCACTGAAGCGTCAGCCTTCGTTTTCATGCTCAAGCCCTGGAGTGAGACTTGAACCCAGAACCTCGTGACTCAGAAGCAAGAGTACTACCAACTTAACTACAGCTAGCAGGTCAGGAGATTATGAAATTGGTTCAGTGTGGCAAAATGGTAGGGACAATTATTTGATACAAGTTTTTAGAAAGCTATTCCTTGTGTTAAAAATGAAGATTCACGAGATCTGAATAAAAAAGTTTTGGAAAAGCCGTTAGGTAAATTAAAAGAATACATCAGCATTGATTCTTTTGACAAAGATGATAACATTCCATACCCTCCAGAGTTTCTACACAGTCCAACTCCAATGGGCATATCACTGCAGAAACTTAGACTCAAGGAAGCAGCAGTTATAATGTTGCTGTGAAACTTGAATCCTAAACAAGGACTTTGCCATGGAACAAGATTGGTAGTTAGGGAGCTATTTTCTTCAATGATAGATGCTGAAATTTTAGCAGGCAGATTTCAAGGAAATGGGAGTGTTTATTCCTGGAATAGACCTGCCTATTCAACTCGGGAGAAAACAGTTCCCACTTAACACTTTCATATCCGATAACTATAAACAAATAACAAGGCCATACGCTTGACAAAAATTGTATTTATAGCCTTAGGCCTGTTTTAGCAAGTAGACAGCATTATTTAGTTGTTTTCCCTGAGTGAGAAGTTTAGATTCAGTAAGTCTTCGGTGAAAGAATAGAGCCATAGAGTTATACAGCACAGAAATAGGCCCTTTGGCCCATCAAGCACCTGTCTATTCTAATCCCATTTTCCAACACTTGGCCCATAGCCTTGTATGCTATGGCATTTCAAGTACACATCTAAATACTACTTAAATGTTGAGGGTTCCTGCCTCTACCACCCCTTCAGGCAGTGTGTTCCAGATTCCAACTACACTCTGGGTGAAAAAAGTTTCCTCAAATCCCCTCTAAACCTCCTGCCCCTTACCTGAAATCGATGCCCCCTGGTTATTGACCCCTCCACTAAGGGAAAAAGTTTCTTCCTATCTACCCTATCTATGCCTCTCATAATTTTGTATACCTCAATCAGGTCGCCCCTCAGCCTTCTCTGTTCTAAGGAAAATAACCCTAGCCTATCCAGTCTCTCTCTATAGCTGAAATGCTCCAGCCCAGGCAACATCCTGGTGAATCTCCTCTGCGCCCTCTCCAGTGCAATCACATCCTCCCTATAGTGTTGCGACCAGAACTGAATACAGTACTCCAGCTAACTAACTAGTGTTTTATCCAGCTCCATCATAACCTCCCTGCTCTTACGAACATAAGAACATAAGAAATAGGAGTAGGCCATTCAGCCCTCAAGCCTGCCCCGCCATTCAATAAGATCATGGCTGATCTGTCCCAGGCCTCAACTCCTCTTTCGGGCCTGCTCTGCATAACCCTCGACTCCCCGAGATTTCAAAAATCTATCTACCTCCTCCTTAAATACATTTAGTGGCCTAGCCTCTACAACTGTAAGGTAGAGAATTTCAGAGATTCACCACCCTCAAAGAAGTTCCTTCCTATCTCTGTTTTAAATGTGTGATCCCTTATTCTGTAACTATGTCCCCTAGTTCGAGATTCCCCCACTAGTGGAAACATATTCTCAACATTCAACATCTACCCTGTCAAGCCCCCTTAGAATCTTACATGTTTCAATAAGATCACCTCTCATTTTTCTAAACTCTAATGAATAACGGCCTAACCTGTTTAGCCGTTCTTGATAAGACAACCCCTTCATCCCAGGAATCAGCTGAGTGAACCTTTTCTGAACTGCCTCCAATGCTAGTATATCCTTCCTTAAATACAGGAACCAAAACTGTACACAGTACTCCAGGTATGGCCTCACCAACACCCTGTACAACTCGAACAAGACTTCCCTATTTTTAAACTCTACCCCCTAGCAATGAAGGCCAAAATTTAATTTGCCTTCCTAATTACTTGCTGAATCTGCATGCTAACTTTGTTTCATGTACAAAAATACCCAGATCCCTCTGTTCTGCAGTATATTGTAGTCTTTCTTCATCTAAATAATAATCTGCCTTTTTTATTCTTCCTACCAAAATGAATAACCTCACACTTTCCCACATTATACTCCATCTGCCAAGTTTTTGCCCGCTCACTTAACCTATCTATATCCCTTTGCAGATTCTTTGTGTCCTCATCACAACAAGCCTTCCCACCTATTTTTGTATCGTCAGCAAATCTGGATACAGTAGACTCTGTCCCTTCCTTTAAGTCATTAATATAGATAGTAAATAGTTGAGGCTCTAGGACCGATCCTTGTGGCACTCCACTAGTTACGCCTTTCCAACCTGAAAAAGGCTAATTAATCCTGACTCTCTGCCTTCTGTGTGTTAGCCAATCCTCAATCCATGCCAACACATTAGCCCAATACCGAGCTCTTATTTTGTGCAAACACCTTTTATGTGGCACCTTATCGAAAGCCTTCTGAAAATCCAAATACACTACATCCACCAGTTCCCCTTTATCTACTCTGCTGGTTATATCCTCAAAGAACGCTAACAAATTTGGCAAATATGATTTCCCTTTCATAAAACCATGTTGACTCTGTTTGATTGCATTATGTTTTTCTAAATGTCCTATTTCTTCCTTAATAATGGACTCTGGTATTTTACAATGACAGATGTTAAGTTAACTGGTCTATAGCTTCCTGCTTTCTGTCTCCCTCCTTTCTTGAATAGGGGCGTCACATCTGTTGGTACCCTACCAGAATCCATTGAGTTTTGGTATATTACGACCAATGCCTCCACTATCTCTGCAGCCACTTCCTTTAAAACCCTTGGATGCAGGTCATCAGGTCCTGGTGACTTGTCTGTCTTTTGTCCCAACAGTTTGTCAAGCATCTTTTCCCTTGTGATAGAGATTGTTACAAGTTCCTCACTCCCATTTACACCTTGCTCATCTATTATACTGTGCTCCACCATGAAGACCAACGCAAAATATTGGTTTAAATTATCTGCCATTTCCCTGTTCTTAATTCCCCAGTCTCATCCTCTAAGGGTCCCACACTTACTTTAGCTATTCTCTTCCTTTTTATATACTCCTAGAAGCTCATACTGTTTGTTTTTATATTTCTTGACAATTTAATCTCAATCAATTTTCTCCCTCTATTAGTTTTTTGGTCATCCGCTGCTAGTTTCTAAAAAATTCCCAATCCTCTGGCTTACCACTACCTTTCGCTGCTTTGTATGCCTTTGTTTTTGATTTGATTCTCTTAGTTTAGTTTAGAGATACAGCACTTTAACAGGCCCTTCGGCCCACCGAG
The DNA here is from genome assembly GCF_036365525.1 of Heterodontus francisci. NCBI lineage: Eukaryota > Metazoa > Chordata > Chondrichthyes > Heterodontiformes > Heterodontidae > Heterodontus > Heterodontus francisci. Next base: position 21,396,041 of record NC_090373.1, read on the forward strand.
TCTGTGCCGACCATCAACCACCCATTTATACTAATCCTACACTAATCCCGTATTCCTATCACATCCCCACCTGTCCCTATATATTTCCCTACCACCTACCTATACTAGGGGCAATTTATGATGGCCAATTAACCTATCAACCTGCAAGTCTTTGGCATGTGGGAGGAAACCGGAGCACCCGGAGGAAACCCACGCAGACACAGGGAGAACTTGCAAACTCCGCACAGGCAGTACCCAGAATCGAACCCGGGTCCCTGGAGTTGTGAGGCTGCGGTGCTAACCACTGCGCCAATGTGCCCCCCCACAAAAAAAACTTCTTAACTTCATTTGTTATCCATGGGTGTTGCATGGTTCTCAGAGTCCTTCCTTCTGACCGGAATAAATGTTTGCTGAGTGTTATGAAATATCTGCTTGAAAGTCTGCCACTGCACATCTACTGACTTTCCCTTTAGTCTATTTTCCCAGCCCGCTTTAGACAACTCTTTCTTCATACCTCTGTAATTGCCCTTGTTTAAGTTGAAGACACTGGTTTGAGACCCGAGTTGCTCACCCTCAAACTGAATTTGAAATCCTACCATATTATGATCGCTTCCCTCTAGAGGATCCTTAACTACAAGATCGCTTATTAATCCTACCTCATTACACATTACCAAATTTAAAATAGCCTGTTCTCGACTAGGTTCTGCAACGTACTGTTCTAAGAAACAATCCCTGATGCATTCTACAAATTAGTCTTCCATCTTAGCCTCGGCTAATAAAGGCAAGTATCCCATATGCCTTCCTAAACACCTCATCTATCTGTGCTGCTGCCTTCAGTGATCTATGGACAAGCACCCCAAGGTCCCTCTGACCCTCTGTACTTCCTAGGGTCCCACCATCCATTGTATATTCCCTTGCCTTGTTAGCCCTCCCAAAATGCATCATCTCACACTTCTCAGGATTAAACTCCATTTGTCACTGCTCTGTCCATTTTACCAGCCCGTCTTTTGTCGACCTGTAATCTAAAGATTTCCTCCTCACTATTTACTACACCATCTATTTTCGTGTCATCTGCAAACTTACAGATCACGTCTAAATCATTAATGTATACTACAAACAGCAAGGGTCCCAGCACCGATCCCTGCTGTATACCACTGATCAAAGACTTCCAATCACAAAAACAACTCTCGGCCATCACCCTCTACCTCCTGCCAGTGAGCCAATTTTGGATCTAATTTGCCAAATTGCCCTGGATCCCATGGGCTCTTACCTTCTTGACCAATCTCCCATGCGGGACCTTATCAAAAGCCTTACTGAAGTCCATGTAGACTACATCAACTGCTTTAACCACATCTACACACCTAGTCATCTCCTCGAAAATTCAATCAAATTTGTTAGACATGATCTCCCCCTGACAAAGCCATGCTGACTACCCTGATTAATCCCTGCCTCTCAGAAATTTTTCCAATAGTTTCCCTACCACTGATGTTGGACTCACTGGCCTGTAATTACCTGGCTTATCCCTACTACCCTTCTTGAATAAAGGAACCACATTCGCTGTCCTCCAGTCCTCTGGCATCTCCCCTGTGGCCAGAGAGGATTCGAAAATTTGCGTCAGAGCCCCTGCCATCTCCTCCCTTCTTTCACATAGCAGCCTGGGATACATCTCATCTGGGCCTGGGGATTTATCCGCTTTTAAGCCCGCTAAAATCGCTAATACCTCCTCCCTTTCAAAGCTAATTTGTTCAAGTATATCACAATCCCCCTCCCTGATCTCTATGCCTACATCGTCCTTCTCCATAGTGAACACAGATGGAAAGTAAGAATTCAAAACCTCACCTACGTCCTCCAGCTCCACATACAGGTTGCCACTTTGGCCCCTCATGGGCCCTACACTTTCCCTGGTTATCCTCTTGCCCTTAATATACTTACAAAATGCCTTGGGATTTTCCTTTAACTTGTCCGCCAGTGGTTTTTTTCCTGCCCCCTCATCGCTCTATCTTTTTAAGTAACCCCCTACACTTTCTTTACTCCTCTAGAGCCTCCGCTGTTTTCAGCACTCTGAATCTGCCATAAGCCTCCTTTTTCTTCCTTATCCAATCCTATATATCCCTTGACATCCAGAACTAGAAATCATGTACTTAAAGAAATACTGTTGCAATAAAAATACTAATTTGACTGCAAATGTTTTGCGGTTCTCTGCTCGTTAGGTATATTTCCTATGTCCCTGAGTCTTGGGTTTGATGTGCTTGCATTTAGCAAATTTTCCTGTTCCCACAGAGATCATCCTCACTAGAATTGTGGAGCACCAGGATAGTAAAAGTCAGTTAAAAAAAGATTTGTGTCAGCTTTCATGAATTCCTGTAATTCCACTTTTCTTGTATTTTATGGCAGCAGTCATTGCACCAAAAAATCCTTCCATCACTATAACAACTTATATTCATATAGTGCATTTGACGTAATAAAACTAAGTCCCAAGGCGCTCAAGAGAAGCCGAGCCACAGATGATGATATCAGGACAGATGTCAAAAAGCTAGATCAAAGAGATAGTTTCGAAGGAGGGAATTCCAGGGCTTGGGGCTGAGACAGCTGAAAGCACAGCCACCAATGGTAGAGCAATTAAAATCAGGGATGCCAGAAGAGGCCAAAATTTTAACAGTGCAGAGATCTCAAAAGCTTGCAGGGCAAGAAGAGGTTATAGAAATGGGGAGGGGCAAGGCCACAGAGGGATTTGAAACAAGGAAGAAAATTTTAAAATTGAGGCGCGTTGGACTAGGAGCCACTGAAGGTCAGAAAGCATGGGGGGTGATGCAGGAATGAGATCTGGTGCGGGCAAAGATGGGGCAGCCAAGTTTTGGATGAGCACAAGTGTATGTAGGGTGGAAAATTGGAGGCTGGCAAGGAGAGCATTGGAATAGTCAAGTCTAGAGCCAATAGGAATCTATCAATTTCAGACTTAAAATTTACAATTGCCATCTGTGAACTAGAGCTCCAAGCTTCTACTACCCTTTGCATGTAGAAGCATTTCCTAATTTCACTCTGCAAAGATCTGGCTCTAATTTTTAGGCTATGTACCCAAGGGACACATCAGGCCAATCACTCTTACATTGGTTATGGGTAAACTTCTAGAGTCCGCAGTAAAGGATTTTAAGGCAGTGGCTCGACGGGGAAAGGCAACATGCATCTGTAATAGGCAGGTCATGCTGACGAATTCAGTTGGGTTATTTTGCTGAGGGAAGTACAATAAATAAAGGCAATGTGAATGTTTTACATATTATTTTCAGAAAATATTTGCTGTAAGCATTAATCCGTACCGTGTTAAAGGGGATGTAGCTGCATTGATAAAAAGATGCATACGAAGTAGAAAGCAGAGAACAGAAGTAAACGGATTTTTTAGGATTGATGTGATGTGGGCAATGTTGTTCCCAGGTATCTGTTCTTGGACTTCTTTAAATATCCATTTATATAAATGATTTACATGTAGACACAAGAGAAAAGATAGACACTTGCTAATGATACCAAAATTGGTGGCACAACTGTGAAAAAGACTTGCATTTATACAGCACATTTCATGATTTCAGGTTGTTCGAAAGCCTTTTACATCCAAAGAAGTTCCTTTTTTAAATAAAGGGTGTGGTTGCTGATAATGCAACCGCTAAGTGTCACTATACTAGCACATGTGGAAATGCAGCCCATCCACTTAAACATAATTGTCTGCGATGTTCAGGCAGCTGCCAAAATTAAAGATGGCGCTGCTCAATTTATCACAGAAAAACAACTTCAACCCACGCCAGCACACCAAGGGCATGTTTGATACACGGAGAACATTACGCTGTTTAAAGTCTTATAAGGGCAGCACCTCCGACAGTGCTGCACACCCTCTGTAATTCTGTGAGGTTTCAATGCCATCCCGCTCTCCGGCCTCTCACTCCCTGTTTCCCCATCGTGCTCTCCGGCCGCTCACTCCATGCTTCCCCCCCACTGTCCACTCACTCCCCGCTGCCCCCCCCCCCCCCCAAAATCACTCTCTGGCCGCTCACTCCCCTCTTCTTGCTCCATCCCTCCAGACACTAGCTCTTGGCTGCGCCACTTCCCTTCTCTCGGTCACTCACTCCTGCATCACCCTGTCACCCCTTGCGGCCTGCTTTGCTTCTTCAGGCGAAGCGAATGGCTGAGAGGAGGGAGGCGGTCTACAGCTGGCGCCTGGAGGGATTGAGAAAGGGGGGGGGGGGGGGAGCAGCCGGAGAGCGGGATTGGGGGGTGGAGTGGGGAGCGAGCAGCCTGAGCGCGGAATGGCCGGGGGAGAGAAGTTTTTCAGTGCATGCGCCATTTAGCGTTTACCTGCGCATGCGCCAGTTAGTCCTGGCAAGGTAAGACGTAGGCTGCATCTCAGAACGCAGGAGACTGTTTGTGCAAGTGCACAGCTTGGGGCGCTCTGAAGACATCAGAGGGCCGCTGCGTTGTCAGGAGTCACTTTGTTTCTAAAAAAAAAGTGTACTGTTGTAATGTAGGAAACACAGCAGCCAATTTGCACAGAAAACTCCCACAAACAGCAATGTGGTAATGATCAGTTAATCTGTTTTTGGGATGTAAATTAAGAGATAAATCTTGGCCAGGACACCAGGCAGAACTCCCCTACTCTTCTTCAAAAAAAGTGGCCTAGGGATCTTTTACATCCACTCGAGAGAGCATGCAAGACCTCGTTTTTATCATTTCATCTGGCAAGGTGGCACCTCCGACAGTGTAGCACTCCCTCAGTGCTGGACTGGATGTCAGCCTAGATTTTGTGCTGAAGTCTCTGGAGTGAGGCTTGAACCCACAACCTTCTGATTCAGTGGTGATTGTTTGATCCACTGCTGACACGCAAGAGGAAAACAAAACAACATTTAGCAGACTAGAAAGATAGGAAGCACACAACAACTTGGACCTTTTCTCCAAAGCTGTGTGCATTTCAACACCTTCCAAGTATGGAAGGAAATAATTCAGTTCCCTAGGGTATGAGAAGATTACTTCAAATACTGACACTGTTTTCTCTAACAGGATAGCTATTTTCTCCGCTGATAATTTTAAGCTCTCCTTTGGTGGATCCAAGATAACAAATAAATGATTCATTATAATTTCTGCCTACTCCAAACGGTATTCTCTTCCAAAGATAAATGACAGTGATGTTCAAACATGTACATTGCATATAAAAAACTGCCCCTCGAACAGTGCTGTAATGCAGCTAGAATAAATGTTACTCAAATTCAAAACCATTGTTGAAGCCATGGGTTTTGGACATGAAAGAGAGCAGAGAGGAACTTGACATCCAGCATTGTAAAACTTGAGCACTATAGTAACCAAAAAAGCAACTAGACCAATGAACACAATGGTCCTAACAAGTGATTGTTACTGGTGAATGAAAAAGTAAAACTGATATGTCCCAACTTCAAATTACAAGATTGATTTAGACCATGTCTTTAAACATACACATTTTGTCAAAATAGCAACATAAAACAGGATTCAGCCAGTCCATCGAGCCTGTAAGCCAAAGTATTAGATCAGGGTTGATCTGCATTTCAACTCCATTCCTTGGTTCCATATCCCAATACCCTTAACTAACAAAAATCTATCAATCGCAACATGTGAAGCATAATTACTATGCATAAACTCAATTGGATCGATGGCTGGAACAGTCTCCATACTAGTACTATCACTCAAAGATTTCCAATTTACTGTCCAGTTTAACGGCAGTTAAAAATAGTTTGCAAATGGCATGATAATACGCACAACGAAACTGCATACATGTCTATGTCATAAAGAAAACAGCTTCCATAGATTGATAGGATCAGGCATAATCAAAGGCCAGACCACAAGCAGAGACTGAAAGACAAAAGGTTATGGGACAAACCCAGGTGTTTTGTCTAGGCTGTTAACATTGGTACGAATTACTCCTCATACAATAATGATACAAGGGCTACCAATAGACTCCATTTTGTCCAATCTCATATTCATTTTAGAGGTGGAGTAAACCACTGCTCTACTCAGGTATCAGCTTCTATGTAATCGTTTTGTATGGCACCAAAGCTTTTTTCAACAGCTTTCTAAAAGGTACTAATGGTGTAATCAGCAATATTTTCAAGGGCTTTTAAGAGGTTGATTCTCCAGTGGCACTGAAAGCGTTCCCATCCCTTGGGAGCAGTGGTAAATGTATTCCATTTGAACTTTCTATAATTGTACCAACTTTAAACCAGTACACCAAACGAGGTGGAGATTTAAACAGGTGCTATTATTCCAAGATTGGGTCTTGCATAATTTGAACAATTCTCTCCGTGCTTTTCAAAACCATCAAAGTGGCTTCAGAATGCCGATGACATTAGCACATCGTGTTCAATTAGTGTACCAGCACTTTAAATGACAAGTAATATATGAGGAACAAGCTAGATGCAGTGAAACACAACTCAAGAAAAGTCTCATCACTTCCACAGTCTAATCAAAGCTGAATCGTAAAAAAAAATGTGGACCTACTCATGCAGAAGTGTTTTTGAGAACATAGCGATTATAAATAGGCTCTAACGACCTAATAGCAAGTTTCCAGTTCACAATTTTTTAAATCTTTATTCTGCAATGGAAATGTTGAAGATTTGCATGATAATGAGTGATAACATCCTTTTTGCAGAATTCCACCAAATACAATTAAAAAGCAGCGGACTGTTAGATATGAGTCAGATAATTAACAGTTGCAGCAACAAAAGACTAGTATTTATATCACACCTTTCACGAACTCAAGATGCTCCAAAGAGCGTTATAGCCAATTAAGTGTTTTTTTAAAAAAATACATGGCAGCCAATTAGCACACAGCAAGGTCCCACAAACAGCAATGCGAATGACCAGATAATCTATTTCAGCAATGTTGGTTGAGGTATAAATGCTGGCCAGGACACTAGGGAGAACTCGCCTTCTCTTCTTCAATAGTGTCCACCTGAAGAGACGGACAGCATTCAGTCTAACACTTCATGAAAAAGACAGCATCTCTGACAGTGCAGTACTCGACTGTCAGCCTGGACATGCATTCAAATCTCTGGAGTTTGACTTGAACCAACAACCTCCTGAATCAGAGGCGAGTGCACTACCCAGAGTCATGACTGACTGACAAGAATGAAGTTTGTTCTTAGCCAAGATAAATCTCAAGGACTAAACCACTGAAAAAACAAGCTCACATCATTTTGCTTAACCATCATGGACTAATTGTTTCTTAAAAGAAATGAGTAGTTTGGTCATATCATTGCTATCAGGATTGCTTTCATGGGTCAATTTCGAAACACTGGTACCTGGTGCTCTATGCATAACACCGGTATCCAGAGGTGGGCCGGAGTGGAGCACAGCTGCGAGAGGGGAGGCTGGGCACCCCGAGTCGAGGCAGGATGCAGGCGGATGGTGGAAAGCCAGGCTTCACCCCCATTTGAGGGAGCCTCAGCATGGACCCAGCCCCAACTCCAGCCCGCTGAGTGGTCACGGGAAAGCAGTGGCGAGCAGCCACCGCCAGCACCTGAGCCACGGGCATCGTCTGAGGAAAGTGACGCTGGCCAAGCCTACCTTCTGCCAGCACTGTACCGACTTCAGCTGGGGGCTCAGTGGCTTCCAGTGCGACTGAGAGTCCGGGGCCGGGTCTGGGAGTTGCGTTTCGAGGGCTCGGAGAGCCGGGGTGCAGCCTTTTTGGGGAACTGTCTCCGGGTGAAGGCAGATTCTCTTCATTCGGCACTCATTTGCCTCGAATTATGCCCGGGGAATAGCACTGCCTCAATGGGCCGAGCAGCCGCAGATATTCGGACTTTTGCTATGACTAGAGTGTGTACTCTACTTGTTAGGGCCCCTACTCAGGGATACGAGCTAACAACCCCACTGCCTTGAGGGCACCACGGGAGAGACTTAGGCTAAGGGAGAATACCCCAGCAGAAAATCCAGAGCGGAGCTCCTGAGGTTGTCATGAGTCACCTTTGGCATGTTTTCGGCAGTTCCTGCAGCCAAACTGGTGCCAAACATTGGGCTCTGCACTCCTTTGGACCCCACTAGGAAGGCTGAGAGGGCGGTTGTGACACTTGCGCAACTGACAACCTCCATACAGTCCGCCCAGGCATGCGCCATGGACAGGTCACTCCATAGTCGCCGCACAGCGACCAAAACAACATGGAAGGCAATAGTTACGGGTTTTAGGTCCAGCTCAATTGTTGTAGGGATTGGGCGCCACGGGTTGCCTTCATTGGTGGGAGATGTCGTCGTATCTCATTAGACAGCTACCGTCCGCCCCAAACCGGGCAGCCCCCGGTCAGAAAGGTTCTGTCCCACCACAGTCCACCTGCTTCAATGCGTGCTTGGAGGTTAGAATCATTGCCCGACAAGTGGACTATAATACCGCACCAAACAGCACGACAAAAAAAGCCATTCGTTTTGCGAGCTGGAACGTCAGAACTGTGTCCCCTGGCCTGTCGGAAGATCTTACACAAATTGACAACTCTCGGAAGACCGCCATCATCAACGAGCTCAATAGACTCAACGTGGACATTGCAGCACTTCAGGAGATGCGCCTCCCTGCGAGCGGATCACTAAAGGAGCAAGACTACACCTTCTACTGGCAGGGTAGGGATCCAGAAGAACCAAGACAGCATGGAGTGGGCTTTGCCATCAGAAATTCTTTGCTCAGCATAATGGAGCCACCTACAAATGGCTCGGAACGCATACTGTCCATCCGACTGCTCACTGCCTCTGGTCCAGTACACCTACTCAGCATCTATGCTCCAACACTCTACTCCCCACCTGAAGTTAAAGACCAGTTCTACAAGGAACTCCATAATATTGGTAGCATTCCTAATACCGAAAATTGGTTCCTGCTGAGGGACTTGAACGCCAGGGTTGGGGCCGACCATGACTCATGGCCCTCCTGCCTTGGGCGCTATGGCATTGGAAGGATGAATGAGAATGGACAGAGACTGCTGGAGTTGTGTACCTATCACAACCTCCACATCACCAACTCGTTCTTTCACACTAAACCCTGTCACCAGGTTTCATGGAGACACCCAAGATCACGTCGTCAGCACCAGCTGGACCTCATCGTCACAAGGAGAGCCTCGAAAAACAGTGTTCAAATCACATGCAGCTTCCGCAGTGTGGACTGCAACACCAACCACTCCCTGGTGTGCAGCAAAGTAAGACTCAAACCAAAGAAGTTACATCACTCCAAGCAGAATGGCCGCCCGCGCATCAACACTACCAGAATTTCTTACCCACAGCTGTCACAAAAGTTACTCAATTCGCTTGCAAAAGTCCTTCAAAACACTCCTGCAGGGGATGCAGAGACCAAGTGGGCCCACATCAGAGACACCATCTATGACTCAGCAATTACCACCTTTGGCAAACGTGAGAAGAATAATGCAGACTGGTTTCAATCTCACGTTGAAGAGATGAAACCTGTCATAGCCGCCAGCTAGAAAGCCCCCAGTGAGTTAACAACCTTAGCATTTAACACCGCCAGAAGCATCGTGCAAAAAACAGCCAGGCGCTGTGCAAACGACTACTGGCAACACCTATCAAGTCGTATTCAGCTGGCTTCCGACACCAGAAATATCAGAGGAATGCATGATGGCATTAAGAGAGCTCTTGGGCCAACCATCAAGAAGATCGCCCCCTTGAAGTCGAAATCAGGGGAAACTATCACTGACGCAAACAAATGGATCGCTGGGTGGAGCACTACCTAGAACTGTACTCCAGGGAAAATGTGTCACCGATACTGCCCTCAATGTAGCCCAGTCTCTGCCAGTCATGGACGAGCTGGACGAACAGCCAACAAAATCGGAGCTCAGTAACGCCATTGATTCTCTAACCAGCGGAAAAGCTCCTGGAAAGAACAGCATTACCCATGAAATAATCAAGTGTGCCAAGCCCGCTATACTCTCAGCACTCCATGAACTGCTTTGTCTGTGCTGGGATGAAGGAGCAGTACCACAGGACATGCGCGATGCCAATATCATCACCCTCTATAAGAACAAGGGTGACCGCGGTGACTGCAACAACTACCGTGAAATCTCCCTGCTCAGCACAGCAGGGAAAGGCTTCGAGGCCTGGACAACTTATGTCAGCCAAGTGCGACGTCTCAACGCATTCCATCTTCACTGCCTCTTGTGAATCCTTGGCATCAGGTGGCAGGACAGTATCTGCAATGCAGAAGTCCTCGGGGCAGCCAACATCCCCAGCATGTATGCCCTTCTGAGCCAGCGGCGCTTGAGATGGCTTGGCCATGTGAGCCGCATGGAAGATGGCAGGATCCCCAAGGATGTATTGTACAGCAAGTTCGTTGCTGGTATCAGACCCACCGGACGTTTACAAACCCAACATGAAGTCTTGCGACATTGACCACAAAAGTCATGGGAGCCCATTGCCAGCAATCGCCAGAGCTGACGGACAGCTGTAAAAGTGGGGCTGAAGAGGCGCCAGTTGAAGAGACTCAGCAGTTGATAGGAAAAGAGACAGCAAGCAATGTAAGGAGCGATCCAATTGTGCAACAGCCCCAACATCCAATTTTACCTGCAGCGCCTGTGGAAGAGTCTGTCACTCTAGAATTGGCCTTTATAGCCATTCCAGGCACTGCTCCACAAACCACTGACCACCTCTAAGCGCTTACCCATTGTCTCCCGAGACAAGGAGGCCAAAAGGGTATCATGCGGACACGCAGTGACTTTTGTGGCAGTTTCTATTATGTGCATTATGTGGCGACTGGTTCATCTTTTCGGGCCACCTCAATAGTTGACTGTGATTGCCAATGACCATAGTTTGCTCATCTGAAGCATTAATTTTTTACTTCATACACAAAGCACATCTCCTAGGGTGGATATTTTCACAGCTGCATCACAAGAACTAACCGAAGGAGTAGAGGGAAAAAAAACGACCATCATCCTGGCTGACAATGAACAGGCTGGGACTCTCTTTAGAAAAGAGAAGGCTGAAAAGTGACCTGATAGATGCATTTAAGGGGAAGCTAGTTAAGTACATGAGGGATAAAGGATTAAAAGGTTATTCTGATAAGAGTTAGATGAAGGCTTTTCTGGAGCATCAACACCGGCATAAACCAGTTGGCTGAATGGTCCACTCCTGTGCTGTACAATCCATGAAATTATCCACCATCTTGAGACCTCAGACATTTTCCCCAACAGCAGAGGACCCATTCTTTAAAAAAAAACTCCAGCTATTTTTTCAAATGAGAAACATTCTTCAAATCGGTAATAAAAACAGAGAATGCTGCAATGAGGTGTGTCAGCACATATGAAAATGAAATGACAGACCACTACTTCAGTTTAGGCCTTGCTCAAGAAGATGCGCGAAGTTAGGAGAGATTTTGTTTTATACATACACAGGGGGCTGTTAAGGCCCTGAATGCCTGAACAGAACGAGTGGTCAAGCAGAATAGTTTAAGAGTGGACAACTTTGAAAAAGAAAAAAAATTAAGAAAGGTGCAGAGGGAATGGACGATGTGGATGACTGTTTCAGAAAGTGGTACAGATACGATGTGCTGAATGCCTCCCTTCTGTGCTGTAAAATTCCAGAATTCTCTGAGAACTGGAAGATAAGTCAGCTGATTAATGGGGGCTGAAAAACACACTGAGGTGGGGGAGGGTGAAGAATAAGATAAGGAATACTAACTACTTTCACAAGGACTTAATGTGAAAAGGGACAGAAAACAGGCAATTTGCTTAAAGAGGACAAAGCTTTTTTTTAAAAATTCATTCACGGGATGTAGGCGTCGCTGACCAGGCCAGCATTTATTGCCCATTCCTAATTGCCCTTGAGAAGGTGGTGGTGAGCTGCCTTCTTGAACCGTTCCAGTCTATGTGGGGTAGGTACACCCACAGTGCTCTTAGGAAGGGAGTTCCAGGATTTTGACCCAGTGACAGCAAAGGAACGGCAATATAGTTCCAAGTCAGGATGGTGTGCGGCTTGAATTAGAATTAGAATTAGAATATTACAGCGCAGTACAGGCCCTTCGGCCCTCGATGTTGCGCCGATCATCTGACCTACACTATTCCATTTACATCCATATGTCTATCCAATGACCACTTAAATGCCCTTAAAGTTGGCGAGTCTACTACTGTTGCAGGCAGGGCGTTCCACGCCCCTACTACTCTCTGCGTAAAGAAACTACCTCTGACATCTGTCCTATATCTTTCACCCCTCAACTTAAAGCTATGTCCCCTCGTGTTTGCCATCCTCATCCGAGGAAAAAGACTCTCACTATCCACCCTATCTAACCCTCTGATTATCTTGTATGTCTCTATTAAGTCACCTCTCCTCCTCCTTCTCTCTAACGAAAACAACCCCAAGTCCCTCAGCCTTTCCTCGTAAGACCTTCCTTCCATACCAGGCAACATCCTAGTAAATCTCCTCTGCACCCTTTCCAAAGCTTCGACATCCTTCCTATAATGCGGTGACCAGAACTGCACGCAATACTCCAGGTGCGGCCTCACCAGAGTTTTGTACAGCTGCATCATGACCCCGTGGCTCTGAAACTCGATCCCCCTACTAATAAAGGCTAACACACCATATGCCTTCTTAACAGCCCTATTAACCTGGGTAGCAACTTTCAGGGATTTATGTACCTGGATACCAAGATCTCTCTGCTCATCTACACTACCAAGAATCTTCCCATTAGCCCAGTACTCTGCATTGCTGTTACTCCTTCCAAAGTGAATCACCTCACACTTCTCCGCATTAAACTCCATTTGCCATCTCTCAGCCCAGCTCTGCAGCCTATCTATGTCCCTCTGTACCCTACAACACCCTTCGACACTATCCACAACTCCACCGACCTTCGTGACATCCGCAAATTTACTAACCCACCCTTCTACACCCTCATCCAGGTCGTTTATAAAAATGACAAACAGCAGTGGCCCCAAAACAGAACCTTGCGGTACACCACTAGTAACTAAACTCCAGGATGAACATTTGCCATCAACCACCACCCTCTGTCTTCTTTCAGCTAGCCAATTTCTGATCCAAAGCTCTAAATCACCTTCAACCCCATACTTGCGTATTTTCTGCAATAGCCTACCGTGGGGAACCTTATCAAACGCCTTACTGAAATCCATATACACCACATCCACGGCTTTACCCTCATCCACCTGTTTGGTCACCTTCTCGAAAAACTCAATAAGGTTTGTGAGGCACGACCTACCTTTCACAAAACCGTGCTGACTATCGCAAATCGCTTGGAGGGGAACCTGCAGGTGGTGGCGTTCCGACGCGTCTGCTGCCCTTGTCCTTCTAGATGATAGAAGTCGTGGGTTTGGAAGATGCTGTCGAAGGAGCCTTGGCGAGTTGCTGCACTGCATCTTGTAGATGGTACACACTGCTGCCACTGTACGTCAGTGGTGGGAGGGAGTGAATGTTGAAGGTGGTGAATGGGGTGCCAATAAAGCAGGCTGCTTTGTCCTGGATGGTGTTCAGCTTCTTGAGTGTTGTTGGAGCTGCTGCTGTTGTAGATGGTGGACAGGCATTGGGGAGTCAGGTGAGTTACTTGGTGCAGAATTCCCAGCCTCTGACCTGCTCATGTAGCCCCAGTATTTATGCAGCTGATCCAGTTCAGTTTTTGCTCAATGGTAACCCCCAGGAAGTTGAAAGTGGAGGATTCAGCAATCGTAATGCCATTAAACATTAAGGGGAGATGGCTAGATTCTCTCTTTTTGGAGTTGATCATTGCATGGCAATTCTGTGGCGCAAAGGTTACTTGTCACTTATCAGCACAAGCCTGAATGTTGCCCAGGTCTTGCTACATCTGGACATGGGCTGTTTCATTATCTAAGAAGTCGTGAATGGTCCTGAACATTGTGCAATCAGTGAACATCCCCACATCTGACCTTATGATGGAGGGAAGATCATTCTGAAACAGCTGAAGATGGTTGGACCAAGGACACTACTCTGAGGAACTCCTGCAGTGATGCCCTGGGACTGAGATGATTGATCTCCAACAACCACAGCCATCTTCCTTTGTGCTAGGTATGCCTCCAACCAGCAGAAAGCTCCCCTCCCCCACCCAGATACCCATTGACTACAGTTTTGCTCGGGTTCCTTGATGCCATACTCGGTCAAATGCTGCTTTGATGTCAAGGGCAGACACTCACACCTCACCTCTGGAGTTCAGTTCTTTTGTCCATGTTTGGACCAAGGCTGTAATGAGGTCAGGAGTGGAGTGGTCCTGGTGGTACCCATTCTGAGCATCAGTGAGCAAGTTATTGTTGAGCAAGTGCCGCTTGATAGCACTGTTAACGACCCCTTCCATCACGTTACTGATGATCGAGTGTAGATGGATAGGGCAGTATTTGGCCGGGTTGGATTTGTCCTGCTTTTTGTATACAGGACATACTTGGGTAACTTTCCACATTGCTGGGTAGATGCCAGTATTGTAGCTGTAATGGAACAGCTTGGCTAGGGGCATGGCTAATTCTGGAGCACAAGTTGTCAGTACTATTGTCGGAATGTTGTCACAGCCCACAGCCTTTGCAGTATCCAATATCACAGAGTGAATCGAAGTGGCTGAAGACTGGCACCTGTGATGCCGGGGACCTCAGGTGGAGGCCAAGATGAATCATCCACTCCTGCCCTTATTTATTAAACCTAAAAACCCGCATGCCTTTTTCTCAGCTTTAGCACCTTTTCTTGGAACTTTTAAAGATTTCTGCAACCGAATCCCGACTCCATTGTTCTTCTACTCCTTTCAGCATTTAACGTATATTTTCTCCCCTTACTCTCCCTGCCAAAATATATCACCGCACATTTCTCTGCATTGAACTTCACCCGACATCTGTGGAGTCCAAATACTTCCCCAAAGAGAAGATGGTAAAATTAGAATGACCTTAAGATGCTCTTATGAACCTCCTGGATTGCCAGCTGTACACCAAAACTGGCCACATGCACTGGAGGAGGATTGCATATCTGATCTGGGGAAAGGAAAAAGAGAAAGGAAAATAATTTCCCACAAAGTACAGGGATGGTGTTGCTTCAGACGCAATTTATATTTCTATCAGTATAGTGAGAAACCAGTGTGTAAAACACATGTCCTTTCTGCATAGAATTTTGCTTCTCTTTTGACAGCTTCTCTTATTCTGCAACTATTGGACAATGTACAAGTTACATCTTCACATGTAGTTAATGCAGAATTAAAAGTATTATAATATGCTGTAAGCACCAAAAAAGTGTCAACAAATGTACTGCACAGTATCACCACTTCTGCCAACTCGGGTAACCTCCTAAAGGTTTCTGCTCAAATAGTGGTTAAAACCGTCGCCGCACACCACGTACAGCAATCGTTTTTTTTTAAAAAAGCCATACTTGCCGCGCTTGCCAGCTTTACGCTAACAGATAAGTGAAAGAGACTTTCATGTGGACCAGCGAATAAAAGCAGAATTATTTAGCAGGAAACTCAGTGGCTGCTTTGGTTACTGTGAGATAAAGTAATCATAGTGCACTTACACTACAAAGTACAGGGTTGTATTGTTTTGTTTGATAGCAGCAGACTTCTGTATACTGTCTGAGCCTTTGAGTTGCACCTAAGCTGCATTAGTACAGTCCAATACATTAATGCTCAAATAAGCCTATGCAGTAATAAAAGTCCTTTTAGCTGTTCCTTCACTCACTGCAAACTGTATTAAAATGCATACATGTATTGGAAGCACGATTTATGGATGATTCTCCTTTACTCCCATTAAGGGCCTACACCCAAAATATGAATTTGTCTTGTCTCTCAACAGATGCTTACAGAATAATTTCAGAATTTTCTGAATTTATTTCAACTTGCTTTTGAATTTTTCTGACCCAAATAATTTAGAATGTGATGACAGTGATATCATTGTTAGTCAGCTATAACTCTTCCCATTACTCAAGACCATCAAATTTAATGCCCATGTGTTCAGGACAGCTTCTTCAAAAGTGATCCAATAAAACTTTAAATACCATTGACCTGCATTTTTTTCTTTATTTCTTCATGGGATGTGAGCATCACTGGCTAGGCCAGCATTTATTGCCCATCCTTAACTGCCCTTGAGAAGGTGGTTGTAAGCCGCCTTCTTGAATCACTGCAGTCCATCTGGTGTAGGTATACTCCCAGTACTGCTAGGGAGGGTCTTCCAGGTCTTTCACCCAGCGACAATGAAGGAATGGCAATATAGTTCTAAGTCAGGGTGGTGTGCGGCTTGGAGGGGAACTTGCAGGTAGTGGCGCTCTCAAGCATCTGCTGGCCTTGTTCTTCTAGATGGTCAAGGTCGTAGGTTTGGAAGATGTTGCCGAAGGAGCCTTGACGAGTTGCTGCCACTGTGCGCTGGTGGTGGAGGAGTGAATGTTTAAGTGGCAGATGGGGTGCCAATCAAGCGGGCTGCTTTGTCCTAGATGGTTTCAAGCTTCTGGAATGTTGTTGGAGCTGCACCCATCGAGGCAAGTGGAGAATACTCCATTGCACTGCTGACTTATGCCTTGTAAATGGTGGATAGGCTTATGGGAGTCAGGTGGTGAGTTATTCACTGCAGAATTCCCAGACACAGTATTTATATTGTGATCAAAAATAGGTATAATATGCTTAATTAGGCAGAATTTAGATATAATTAATGCATTATACCTTTTAGAATTAAAGATTAAATAAATGGCCAGTTTTCAAGACTCACTGAAATCTCCTTTAAGAGCAGAGTTAAAAATCCATGAACATCCCTATATGGAATGTGCACCAGAAACACCTTTTAAGTTAAACGAGACAGGCTATACATGGTCCGTACTGATAACTACAATCCTAATTAGTTGATAATGTTAATGATATAGACAGACTGACTGACTTAAGGAGATGGTACAAGGTACCATCGAAGAACCACAAAACGGAATGTTACCTACAAAAACAGTTACTGCACCAATTTAAAATCTTTTAAGTATAAAACACATTTATAAAGTTAAGTCTTAGTGTTACTATAAAACACTACAAACATTTTCACCAGATAAGAGCTCACAACTTTGTGAGAAAGGAATTCTCAGCAGATGATTACTTGGGAATAAGTAGCTAATGATATTACCATATAGCGATAACGAAAGCGGGAAAAACACACAGAGAAAGGTAACACCTCCATTCCAAAAGATGAGTTAATAGATTAGAAACAGGATAAACCGCAGGGATCGGTGCTGGGGCCCTTGCTGTTTGTAGTGTATACAAAATGAATTAAACGTGAATATAATAGGTATGATCAGTAAGTTCGCAGATGACACAAAAATTGGTGGTGTCATAAATAGTGAGGAGGAAAGCCTTAGATTACAGGACGATATAGATGCACTGGTAAGATGGACAGAGCAGTGGCAAAAGGAATTTAATTCTGAGAAAGTGAGAGGTCATGCATTTTAGGAGGACCAACAAGGCAAGGGAATATACAATGGATGGTAGGACCCTAGGAAGTAGAGGGACCTTGGTGTACTTGTCCATAGATCACTGAAGGCAGCAGCACAGGTAGATAAGATGGTTAGGAAGACATATGGGATACCTGCCTTTATTAGCCAAGGCATAGAATATAAGAGCAGGGAGGTTATGATGGAGCTGTATAAAATGCTAATTAGGCCACAGCTGGAGTACTGTGTACAGTTCTGGTCACCACACTATAGGAAGGATGTGATTGCACTGGAGAGGGTGCAGAGGAGATTCACCAGGATGTTGCCTGGGCTGGAGCATTTCAGCAACGAAGAGAGACTGGATAGGCTAGGGTTGTTTTCCATAGAACAGAGAAGGCCGAGGGGGACCTGATTGAAGTATACAAAATTATGAGCAGCATAGAAAGGAAGAAACTTTTCCCCATGGCAGAGGTGTCAATAACCAGGAGGCATAGATTTAAGGTAAGGGGCAGGAGATTTAGAGGGGATTTGAGGAAATTTTTTTTCACCCAGAGGGTGATTGGAATCTGGAACACGCTGCCTGAAGAGGTGGTTGAGGCAGGAACCTTCAACATTTAAGAAGTATTTAGATGAGCACTTGAAATGCCCCAGCATACAAGGCTACAGGCCGTGCTGGAAAATGGGATTAGAATAGATAGGTGCTCGATGGCCGGCATGGACATGATGGGCCGAAGGGCATGTTTCTGTGCTGTAAGCTCTATAACTCTATAAACGCGAGAGCTTTGAATCAAAACATCAGGGGTATTGAAATTCCTCATTAATGCTTCTCAAACGAAGGCAAGAACGGCTGACTGCATGACAAGAGAATTCCGCTCTTAACTGAGAGTGTTTTGTCTTGTTAAGCAGGAGGCTTACCCGGGGAATTTAATTTTGATTGATATTCTAAGATATGTTGCTGTAACATCGTCAAGGTTGAACTTTTGGATCCTATTTTAGAAACAAGATTATGTTTTACATCTCTTAGTAATCTTTGACATTGTAGTATACTTATCCACTTAAAAGTGTATTGCATGTTAAATTCTTTAATAAATATATAAAAGTTAATAAATCGTCTCACGTAGCATTCTGTATACAACTACAAGAACCCCCTCTCTGTGTCTTTAAGTGGAGAGATACGTATTGAAGAGAGTTTCCCAGACCCTTATAATATCTGGGATATTTATGACTTAGCCATAATTATCTTTTTTTAAATAGGCTATCCGAAAGATGGTAATATTCTCTGTTAGTGTTCTTTCTTTGAGGGAAAACTAGTTCAGTTCTTTGGACCCAAGTAAGTATAAGAGTTTGTCTGGTTTGAACTTAATTAAAGGAGACCTGTAGGGATATACTCCTGATTTGGTTTAGTCCCTATAAGGGGTTAAATTCATAAATCATTTCAATATGGTTGCTCCAGTTAAGTTTCTGAACATTGGTGGGGGATTCAGTGATGGTAATGCCGTTGAATGTCATGGGGAAATGGTTAAGATTCTCTCGTGGTCATTGCCTGGCACTTGTGCGGCACACATATTATTTGACACCTATCAGCCCAAGCCTGAATGTTGTCCAGGTCTTGCTGCATGCAGGCACAGACTGCAATCATCAGCGAGCATCCCCACTTCTGACCTTACAACTGAGAGATGGTCATTGATGAAGCAGCTGAAGATGGTTGGGCCTAGGACACTACCCTGAGGAAATCCTGAAGTGATGTCCTGAGATGATTGACCCCCAACAATCACAACTATCTTTCTTTGTGCTAGGTATGATTTCAACCAGTGGAGAGCTTTCCCCCATTCCCACTGACTTGAATTTTGATAGGGCTCTTTGATGCCACACATGGTCAAATGCGCTTGATGTCACGGGCAGTCACCTCTGGAATTTAGCTCTTTTGTTGATTGTTGGATCAAGGCTGTATTGATGTGCAGAGCCAGGTAGCCCTGGCAAGACCAAGGCTGAGCGTCAGTGAGCAGGTTATTGCTGACTAAGTGTCACTGGATAGCACTGACATCTTCCATCACTTTGCTGATGATTGAGAATAAACTGATGGGGTGGGGGAGTGGGGGGAGGTGGTAATTGACTGGATTTGATTTGTCCTGTGTTGTAGCTGTACTTGAACAGCTTGGCTAGGGGTGTAGCTAGTTCTGGAGCACAAATCTTCAGTACTACAGCCAGGATGTTGTCAAGAGCCCACAGCCTTAGCTGTTTCCAGTGCCTTCAGCCAATTCTCGATATCACATGGAGTGAACTGAATTGTCTGAAGACTGGTATCTGTGAAGCTGAGGACCTCAGGCGGAGGCAGAGATGGATTATGCACTCAGCACTTCTGGTTGGTGCTAGCTGCAAATGCCTAGTCTTTTGCACTGACCTGCTGAACTCCATCATTGAAAACAGAGATGTCTGTGGCGCCTCCTCCTCCTCCCGTTAGTTTTGATTTTTAATTTTGAGATACAGCACTGAAACAGGCCCTTCGGCCCACCGAGTCTGTGCCGACCATTAACCACCCATTTATACTAATCCTACACTAATCACATATTCCTACCACATCCTCACCTGTCCCTATATTCCCCTACCACCTACCTATACTAGGGGCAATTTATAATGGCCAATTAACCTATCAACCTGCAAGTCTTTTGGCTGTGGGAGGAAACCGGAGCACCTGGAGGAAACCCACGCAGACACAGGGAGAACTTGCAAACTCCACAGGCAGTACCCAGAATTGAACCCAGGTCGCTGGAGCTGTGAGGCTGCGAAGCTAACCACTGCGCCGCCCACCATTATTCATGACTGGATGTGGCAGACTGCAGATCTTTGATCTGGTCCGTTGGTTGTGGGATCACTTTGCTCTGTCTATCACATGCTGCTTCTGCTCTTTAGCACATCTGTAGTCCTGTGTTGTTGCTTCACCAGATTGGCACCTCATTTTTAGGTATGCCTGGTGTTGCTTCCTGGCATGCTCTCCTGCACTCTTCATTGAACCAGGGTTGGTCACTGGTTTGATGGTAATGGTAAAATAGGGTATATGCCAAACCATGAGGTTACAGATTGTGATTGAATACAGTTCTGCTGCTGATGGTCCACAGTGCCTCATGGATGCCCAGTTTTGAGCTGCTAGATTTGTTCGAAACATATTCCATTTAGCACAGTGGTAATGCCACAGAGCATGATGGAGGGTATTCTCAGTCTGAAGACAGGACTTTGTGATGCTGACTCCTACCAATACTGTCATGGACAGACGCATCTGTGACATGTAGATTGATGAGGGCGAGAGCAATTTAGGTTTTTCCCTCTTGTTGGTTCTCTGACCACCTGCTGCAGGCCCTAGTATAGCAGCCCTTCGGGACTTGGCTAGCTTGGTCAATGGTGGTGCTACTGAGATACTCTTGGTGCCCTTGCTACCCTCAGTACTTCTTCCAAGTGGCATTCAAAATGAAGGAGTACTGATTCATCATCTGAGGGAGGGAGTTAACTGGTACTCAGCAAGTTTCTTTGCCCAGGGATGACCTGATGTCATCAGACTTCATGGGGCCCACAGTCAACGTCTCTCTCCACAGACTGCAAATGTTGTAAGTACCCAGCAGGTCAGGCAGCATCCATGGAGAGAGATAAACTTTCAGGTTGATGACCTTTCATCAGAATTGGAAGACATTAGAGATGTAACACGTTTTAAGAAATTAAAGCAGCATGGAAAGGTGAGAAGGGGAAAGAATAGGGAAGGTCTGTGATAGGATGGTAGACAGGAAAGATTAAATGACAAAAGGGATGGTAATGGAACAAGTGTAGAAACAAAAGATGGACCAAGCAACATAATTCACATGTTCAGCCAACATAGAATTAGACTCAAAGTATACCACAGAAACATGCCATTCCGTCTAACTGGTCTACGTCACGTCTCTTTGTCTAACCCTATCAGCATAACGTTCTATTTCTTTTTCCCTCATGTATTAATTAGCTTCCCCTTAAATGCATCTATACTATTCGGGTCAACTATTCCTTGTGGTAGCAAGTTCCACAATCTAACCAGTCTCTGGGTCAAGAAGTCTGTCCTGAATTCCCGTTTGGATTTACTGGTGACTAATCTTACATGATCCCTAGTTTTGGTCTCCCCACACAAGTGGAAACATTTTCTCGAAGCTAATCCTATTAAGCCCTTTCATAACCTTAAAGACCTCCCGTTTCCTTGCTCACAACAAGTCCCGTGCTCGCATCACCCCTGTGCTCGGTCAAGAAATGCCTTGATTTTAAAATGCTCATCCATGTTTTCAAAACCCCAAGACCTCACCCCTCCCTATCTCTGCAATTTCCTGCAGCCTCACAACCCTCATATGTGCACTCATCTACTTCTGGCCTCGAGCATCCCTGGTTTTAATTGCTCCATCAGTGGCAGCTGTGCCTCCCTAAACCACTCTGCCTCTTCCCTCCCGTTAAAACTTACCTCTTTGGCCAAGTTTTTGACCGTTTGACCTGGTGTTGCGTTATGTGGCTTGGTAAAATATTTTGTTTTGTTACACTCCTGTGAAGTGCCTGGGGATGTTTTATTACATTAATGGTGCTATATAAATACAAATAGTTGTTGTCCATTAGGTCATCTCTCAGCCTTCTCTTTACGATTAAGAAAAAGAGTACCAGTCTGTTCAGTCTTTCTTTATAGGTTATAATCTCTTGGTTCTGGTATCATCCTTGCAACTCTTTTTTTGACCCTTTTCTAGTGCCTCTACATCTTCGTAAGATCATAAGAAATTGAAGCAGGAGTAGGCCATTTGGCCCCTCGAGCCTGCTCCGCCTTTCAAAAAGATCATGGTTGATCTGATTGTGGCGTCAACTCTACTTTCCTACCTGCCCCCCATTAATCCTAGGCTCACTTGAAGATCACAAACTGTCTTAACTCAGCCTTGAATATATTCAATGACCCATCCTCCGCTGCTTTCTGGGGAAGAGAATTCCAAAGATTAACGACCTGTAGAAAAGAAACTCCTCCTCATCACCATCTTAAATGGGAGACACTTTATTTTGAAACTGTGTCCCCTAGTCCTAGATTCCTCCATGAGGGGAAACATCCTCTCAGCATGTACCTGGCAAGCTCCCTCAGAATCTTATGTTTCAATAAGATCACCCCTTATTCCTCTAAACTCCATTGATTATAGGCCCAACCTGCTCAACCTTTCCTCATAAGGCAACCCCTTCATCTCAGAAATCTTTTTTGTGGTATGGAGACCAGTTGTGCACATTACTCCAAGCATGATTTAACCAAGGTTTTATACAAGTTTAACGTAACATCTCGGCTTTTCAATTCTGTATCTTCTCGACAGCTTAATAATTTCTGCTGACCAATAAACAGTAATCTGTGGGAGGTATGAGAATGTATATTAGGAGGGCACATTTAGCTAGAATTTGCTCCCTAAGCTGGAAGAACGCACTGATACCAGGTTTAATTTACTGACTTCACTCACTTCTTGACATTATTAATAAACTTTAATATCTAAGCTGACAGTGCAGTACTGAGGGAGTGAGTTGGATAAAACATTTAATGAGGGCCCCATCTACCCTCAGGTGAATGCAATAGATCCCATGACACTATTTCGAAGTGGAGGAGGGGAGTTGTCCCTGGTATCCTGGTCAATATCAGGCATCATTAAAAACAGATAATCTGGCTATTAACACATTACTATTTGTGGGACCTTGCACTGTGCAAATTGGCTCTGGTGCTTCCTACATAATAACAGTGACAACATTTCAAAAAGTACTTCATTGGCTGTGAAACACTTGGGATGTCCTGAGCTTGTAAAAGGTGGCTATATAAATGCAAGACTTTCTTCCTTGTCAATTAGGAGAAATCTGGGAATCTGATTAGGGGAGAGAATATCTCTGATTCCTACAAGCATTGTCATTCTGAAACAGAAGAGTTTGTATGCTATCTATTTTCAAGTCTTAATGCATTGATTTCCTTAACGTCCTTATGGCAGGCAGATATGCCTATAAATATTTACTTGGGAATAACACCACTCCATCTCCCATCAGATTGTTGACAGTGTCCATACAATCGTAACTGTGGCCTATATCTATCACGTGAACAAGCACTAATTTCTTAAGAGGTGTAAACTCTGCCATCAGAACCACAAATATTAAATGGTGCACAATATAGACAGTACTTAAAAATTGAGAATGCACTATTATTTCCGAGAAATCAATGCATTGTTCATATAAAACTAATCAAAATGCAGCATGCAGAACTTGACAAATGCAAACGGAACCAATAATGTGGCACAGGTCAGAAGTAGGAAGTGCTTTATTTGGGAGATGATAAAAGTTGCTAATACTAAGAAGCTAAAGCACAGATGCCTAGAAAGACACATTAAGAAGCTAAATTTAAAATTATGAAGGGGTTTGTGGGGGTGATCAAAACCAGGGGTTGTAAATATAAGATAATCACTAATAAATCCAACAGGAAATTTAGGAGAAACTTCTTTACCAAAGAGTGATCAGAATGCGGAACATGCTACCACATAGAGCAGTTCAGACGAATGGCACTTAAGGGGAAGCTAAATAAGCACATGGGGGAGAAAAGAATAGAAGGTTAGGCTGACAGGGTGAGATGAAGAGGGGTAGGGAGCAGCTCATGTGGAGGATAAACACAGGCACAGACCAGATAGGCTGAATGGTCTGTTCTTGTGCTGTGCATTTGATGTAAATTCCTTGCCTCCATACACTAGATAACTAGTGCAACATACATGTCTAAGCAAACAGACAGTGCTTGTGCAGTCTAATACTTCGGGAGCACATTTAGTGGACATGCCACAACTACAGATGAAATAAAAAAAGCAAAATACTGCGGATGCTGAAAATCTGGAATATAAACAAAGTGCTGGAAATGCGCAGCAGGTCTGGCAGCAACTGTGGAGAGAGGGGCTGAGTTAACGTTTCAGGTCAGTGACCTCTCATCAGAACTGGATGAAATAATATTGTGGCTTACAAAACGTATGCACTGACATTGCATTTTACTGTCCTGAAAATACATGTTTTCCAGTAACAACTTGCTTTCAACACACAATGTTTGTCAGCATACCTGAAAAAGGTTCTGAAGCACTGATAAAAGGTGTGACACTCTGCAGTTGCAGCTTTATAACTTTTCCACCTTCTCAGGCACTTGGGCTATTAGTTATTGATAAATGTTACAGGGTCTCAAGGTCAGGCACCAAAACATAAGGAGTTACTAAGGAAACAAATTTCTAAAGCCTCTGAAACACGTGATCTCTGTTTGATGGGAGACTTCAACTTTCCATGAATTCAGTGTCTCAATATTTACCATCCGATGTAGTGGAAAATACAACTGAAAGATTGTCGAAATGATACAGGTGTATTTCCTAGCTCAGCCTGCTAAAGAGGAAACCAGGATAATTATATACGAGATATACTGTTTAGTAGCAAGCCTAACTTGGTTATCACATTTCCATGTGACAGAATACTGGGAGAACATTGCAATAGTCAATTCTGGAGGTAACAAAAGCATGGCTGAGCGTTGCAACAGCAAATAAACAGAGGCAGAGAGAGGCAATATTATGGAGGTGGAAGTATGCAGTCTTGGTGATGTAGAGGAAATGGGATCAGAAGCTCAGCTCAGGGTCAGTTAGGACATCAAGGTTACGCAGAGTCTGGTCCTGCCTCAGACAGTGGCCAGGGAGGGGGATAGAATCGATGGTGAGGAGACAGAGTTTGAGGCAGAGACGAAGACCGTGGCTTTCGTTTTCCATTTGATTGAAGTAAACCATGACTGATCAAGGATTGAATGTGGGACAAGCAGTCTAACAACACATAAGCAGTGGAGAGGTCGAGAGAGGTAGTGGTGAGGTAGAGCTGGGTGTCATCAATGTACATGTGGAACCTGGCCCCATGTCTTCAGCAGATGACACAGAAGGGCAGCATGTAGATGAGAAAAAGGAAGTGTTGGACAGTGGTAGGAAGGTTGGAGGAGGATGGCATGGTCAACCACGTAAAAGGCTGCAGACAGGTTAAGAAGCAATACTGCAGCACCATGGTCACATCGGGTGTCATTTGTGACTTGATTAGGGTCGTTTCAGTGCGGTGGCAGAGGCAGAAATCCAATTGCAAAGATTCACACATGGAGTCACGGGAAATATGGGCACGAATTTGGGAGACAAGAAGTGCAAGGACTTTGGAAAGGAAAGGGAGGTTGGAAATGCAGCGATACTTTGAAAGGACAGAGGTGTCAAGGTAGGGTAGGGATGCAGGAGAAGCAGCTGAACCGATAGTCTGAATCTTGTGGATAAAGATGTCCAGGAGTTCCTCTCACTTGTTAAGAGCTGAGAGTGGAGGGTTTAAGGAGACAGTTGGTACTGGAGAAAAAAAACAGGGGCTATCTGTACATTCTCTGC
Source organism: Heterodontus francisci (assembly GCF_036365525.1). Taxonomy (NCBI): domain Eukaryota; kingdom Metazoa; phylum Chordata; class Chondrichthyes; order Heterodontiformes; family Heterodontidae; genus Heterodontus; species Heterodontus francisci. The sequence continues at coordinate 21,421,819 of NC_090373.1, forward strand.
TCTTAAAATCCTCAACTGAAATCAAAAGCACCTTTATAATTCCTCATTCTTGATAAACATGCCCCTGAATTTTTAAACTGTCGGTCACCTATTAGACAGCCCAGCAGCCTCTAAAGCTGCAGCTTCAAATGTTCAATTTAAATGTGAGTGAACCTATTAATACAAAGAAAATTGTCAGCATTACGTTCTGCTACCTCTAACCACACAGTTATTACACACCTCATGGAATTGATCATGAAAACAAAGCAATATTTCTTTCAAAAATGAAATATTTTCATAGAATAGGTAACATTCATTACACTATAATCATTAAAATATAATAAACTTAGTGTAATACAGCTTTGATCATTTTAAGATAAAGGGTAAGCTTGTTTGTCGAACAAACGTTCTTCCATGTGTCCATTATTGCTGAAACATCTGACAAATATTTAGATTTAAGTTTATGAAAGCATTTTAAACATACTGAAAAATATTGCAATCTTGCAGATAATGCACTCACTTTGACGTTATAGACTTGATCTTGTATGTAGCAAATAATAGTGATAAGATCCTCATCAGTTCAGGATTAAATTTAGTTCATAACTGCATTTAAACTGTCACACAAGGAGTTATTACCTGAGGTGGTTCAGCAGCGGCTGGAGTCGCTCATCTGATTGTATAACAGGCAGCGATCTTAATGCCACCTGCAAAAAAAAAGAGGTAATTTTGGCGCGAGACCCCATTCACAAAGCAACAGTACAGCTAAATTAATTCACAACAAAAAATTTTAAGTAGAATATGTCTCTTCGGGTCAACAAGACATCCCATTCACAAGTCCTGAAAAGGACACAAGTCTCCTCTTCATGATTAGAAACATAGGAGCAGGGGGAGGCCATTCAGCCCCTCAAGCCTGTTCCACCATTCAGTTAGATCACAGCTGATCATTATCTTAACTCCATTTACCCACCTTGGTCCCATAACCCTAAACGGCCTTGCCTAACAAAAATCTACCAATCTCAGTGTTGAAATTTTCAATTGACCCTCAGCCTCAATATATTTCTGGGCGGTGGCAAGAAGGGGGGGGGGGGGGAAAGAGGAAAGAGTTCCAGATTTCCACTACCCTTTGTGTGAAGAAGTGCTTCCTGAAATCACCCCTGAACAGCCTGGCTCTAATTTTCAGGTTATGCCTCCTTGTTCTGGGCTTCCCCCCCACCAGAGGAAATAGTTCCTCACTATCTACGCTATCAAATTCTTTAATCATCTTAAACACTTTTATTTTTTTTTAATTTTATTTATTTTATTTAGAGATCCAGCCCTTCGGCCCACCGAGTCTGTGCCGACCATCAACCACCCATTTATACTAATCCTACACTAATTCCATATTCCTACCACATCCCCACCTGTCCCTATATTTCCCTACCACCTACCTATACTAAGGGCAATTTATAAAGGCCAATTTACCTATCAACCTGCAAGTCTTTGGCATGTGGGAGGAAACCGGAGCACCCGGAGGAAATCCACACAGACACAGGCAGGACCCAGAATTGAACCCGGGTCACTGGAGCTGTGAGGCTGCAGTGCTAACCACTGCGCCGCCCCACTGCTATTAGAGCACCCCTTAATTTTCCATAATTAGGGGAATACATGAATAATCTTTGCAACCCGTTCTCATAACTTAGCCCTTTTAACCCTGATATAATTTTGGTAAAACCACATTACACCCTATGCTAGGTCAATATACCCTTCTTGTGGTGCAGTCCCAAAATTGGAGGCTAACCAGAGCTCTGCACAGCTGCACCATAACTTCTATCGCTTTGTTTTCCAACACCCTTGAGATGAAGGCCAGAATTCTATTAGCCTGTTTGTACCTGTTGACTAGCTTTTAGTGATTGTTGTGCTTGGATCCCTAAATCTCTCTGGTCATCCACAATTCCTATCTTCTTGATGAAACTAATGTTGGGAGACTGCATATCTATCCTTAAACCCTCTACAACTTGTCAGCTCTAAAAGTATTTGGAGACAAGACCTTGGGAAACTAACCATTCTACAGCAAAAATCTATGGCCGTTATGATTCTGCTTCTTAATTTAAAAAACCAATGCAGGGAGTCCATTGTGTGCATTGCTAACACTTTGCACAGGGATGGCTGGAGAAGGAAATGAGCACGTGGACAATGGAGCAGTAAGCGGTGAGGTTGGGCTGAGTTGTGGGAATTTGATGAGGGTGAAAAACTTCACATGAATGCAAAACAATTCCCCAAAACTCATGTCTCAGCTTGAGAACTTTTTTTTTTAAATGCTTTTCTCTTGAAACTCATCGTTCTGCACCAAAAAATGCTGTATGGATATATTAGTTTTAAAAAGCTGGTATGGGGAAAGGGGCAACAGAAAATAGAACAGGTTACCAAGAAAAAATATAAAAGCTTAATACTGTGGATGCTGGAAATCTGAAATGAAAAGAGAATGCAGGAAATACTCAGTAGGTCTGGCATCATCTATGGACAGAGAAACAGCTAGCCAATCGATAACCTTTTATCAAACCTGGAAGAGGTTAGAGATTTTTTTCATTCATTCATGGGATGTGGGCTAGGCCAGCATTTATTGCCCATTCCTAGTCGCCATCGAGAAGGTGGTAGTGAGCTTCCTTCTTAAACTGCTGCAGTCCATGTTGGGTAGGTACACCCACAGTGCTGTTAGGAAGTAAGTTCCAGGATTTTGACCCAGCGACAGTGAAGGATTGGTGATATAGTTCCAAGTCAGGATGGTGTGTGGCTTGGAAGGGAACTTGCAGGTGGTGGTGTTCCCAACTGCTGCCCTTGTCCTTCTAGGTGGTAGAGGTTGCAGGTTTGGAAGGTGCTGTCGAAGGAGCCTTGGTGCGTTGCTGCAGTGCATCTGGTAGATGGTATGAAGTGATTTATGAATTTAACCCCTTATAGGGACTAAACCAAATCAGGAGTACATCCCTATGAATCTCCTTTAATCAAGTTCAAACCAGGCAAATTCTCAGACACTTATTTGGGTCCAAAGAATTGTACTAGCTTTCCCTCAAAGAAAGAAAATTAACAGAAAATATTACCATCTTTCAGATAGCCTATTATTGATAATTATGGCTAAGTTATAAATATCCCAGATAAAATAAGGGTCTGGGAACTCTCTTCAATACGTATTTCTCCACTTAAAGAGACACAGAGAGGGGGTTATTTGTGGTTGTATACAGAATGCTACGAGATGAATTAACTTTGTAAATTTATTAAAGAATTTAACATGTAATACACTTCTAAATGGATAAGCATATCACAATAGCAAACATTACTAAAAAAACACAATCTTATTTCTAATAGTTTAACCTTGCTAATGTTACAGCAAAAATATCTTAGAATATCCTTTAAAATTTAAAGTAAACCTTAAATTCCCTGTGGTCGAGAAGCATTGTTGAAGATTCAACACTTCTAACCTTTGCTTAAAACCTCTCATGTTTATACTGTTCCTGAAGTGTCATCTGACTTTTAGCATATAGATGTTCCCTCTCTGTGTGTTTATCCTGCTTTTAAAATCCATATCTTCAACTTTCATCTCCACCTAATGTTTTACTGGAATTCTCATGCTCTCAAAGTTGTAAGCATTTATCTGATCAAAATGTTTGCAATTGTGTTTACCTGACCTCTTGTTCCTGTAAGCCCATTCCATTTATTGTTTTATTATCTATAATTGCCCTTTCCATGGCACTCCAAAGCAACCTCTGGAGCTGACCTGTCTGCATCAACAACGCCACAAAGCAATTAAGTTTATTACTACCTCTGACACATTGCTGCCACTGTGCGTCGATGCTGGAGGGAGTGAATGGGGTGCCAATCAAGCAGGTGCTTTGCCCTGGATGGTGTCGATCTTTTTGAGTGTTGCTGGAGCTGCACCCATCCAGGCAAGTGGAGAGTATTCCATCACATTTCTGACTTGTGCATCTTGTAGATGGTGGACAGGCATTGGGGAGTCAGGTGGTGAGTTACTCGCTGCAGGATTCCTAGTCTGTAACCCCCAGGATGTTGACAGTGGAGGATTCAATGATCGTAATGCCATTGAATGTTAAAGGGCAGATGGTTAGATTCTCTCTTGTTTGAGATAGTCAGTGCCTGGCACTTGTGTGGCACGAATGTTAGTAGCCCAAGCCTAGATATTGTCCAGATCTTGCTGCATTTCTACACGGCTGCTTCAGTATCTGAGGAGCCACGAATGGTGCTGAACATTGTGCAATCATCAGCGAACATCCCCACTTCTGACCTTATGATGGAGGGAAGGTCATAGATGAAGCAGCTGAAGATGGTTGGGCCTAGGACACTTCCCTGAGGAACTCCTGAAGTGATGCCCTGGAGCTGAGATGATTGACCTCTGACAACCACAACCATCTTCCTTTGCGCTAGGTATGACTCCAACCAGCGGAGAGTTTTCCCCCGATTCCCATTGACTCTAGCTTTGCTAGGGCTCCTAGATGCCAGAAGTAGTCAAACGCTGCCTTGATGTCAAGGGCAGTCACTCTCACTTCACCTCTTGAGTTCAGCTCTTGTGTCCATGTTTGAACCAAGGCTGTAATGAGGTCAGGAGCTGAGTGGGCCTGGCAGAACCCAAACGGAACGGCATTGAGCAGGTTATTACCAAGCAAGTGTCGCTTGATAGCATGGTCAATGACACCTTCCATTACTTTACTGATGAACCAGAGTAGACTGATGGGGTGGTAATTGGCCGGGTTGGAATTGTCCTGCTTTTTGTGTACAGGACATACCTGAGCAATTTTCTACGTGTAACAGGGATTAAGTGCAGAGGCATGGAAAGGCGGGGAGGAGGGAAAAGAACAGAAGGGAAGGTCTGTGGAAGGCAACAATGCAAGTTTTAGCAAACACAAAAAAGGAAACAGAAAGCAACAAAGGTAAACAAGGTAAAAGACCAACAGAAATCCCATTGGAGAGAAGTTCTTGTTCAACATGGGCATTCCTGGCAGAGAAGTGGCAGCGAATTAAACACTCAAACAAATATCGAAATGCAGCAGGTGCTAGATGTTTTTACCAAAAGATGAAGTTAGATTTCCTGCTTCAGTACAGTATTCTTCATTTTTTGAATGCAAATTGTCTTTCAACATCCAATACTGCTCCATTTCCTAACTCACTCTGGCCTCGAGTCTGTGGAGCTTTTATTAGTATTGTGAGCAGAAATTCCAGTCATTGCATTGAGTGGATCTCATGTTTGCATTGCTACTAAAACAATTAAACACGTTATCCGAAAGGAGGCCTTCTTGTTCAACTTAGTTTCTAACCCCCTCTCTTTATCCATGGCATGCTGAAACTACTAGTATCTTGCCTTTTCAAATGGAATGTTTGCTTGCAATCACTTTTAAAAACATCCCAATGTTGCTTTACAGTGCCATGTGCTAATCTATCCTACAACCTCACCTCTGCTCACCTGTCATCTTTCTACAACCTGCCCTCATCCAATGTGGTATTATAGTTTCTGTACCAACATTTTCTCGAATTGTATTTTTAAGCTCATCATATTGTGGTCAGTTCTGCAAAGTGTTCATCCCCATTAAGCTCATTTGCCTCATCTATTTCATTACTCGGAACCTCTCGTCGGCCATCTGACGTACTGCTTCTAGAAAGAGTCCAGTGCACATTTCAGGAATTCCACGCTTCATTCGCTGTCCCATTAAGAAGTAGATAACTAAAATCTTCCAGAACCATAATTGTTATTCATACACACTGCTCTGATCCAACTGCAAATTTCCATCCCACAATTTGGAGCTCTGTAATGTTCTACTTATGTAACCAGCCCTTTTTCTTATATTTAACCATCAATGTTGTTGACTTGGTCTGTACCCCTTCCCCTACATCAACACACCCAATACACTTCACATGAGCATTATCAAACAAAATTTGACACGGAGCCACAAGGGAATATTCGGACAGGCGATCAAAAGCTTGGTCAAAGAGATAGGTTTTAGGGAACAGAGGGGGCAGGGAAGTGGAATGCAGCTGCCAATGGTGTGGGCCAAAATAAAAATCAGGGATGCACAAGAGGCCAAAATTGGAGGAGCAAAGAGTTTGGGGTTTGTAGAACCAGAGAAAGTTATGAGATAGGGAGCAGCAAGGCCCTGGAGGGGCTTCTAAGACAAAACGCATTCAATAAGGTGCCACACGCAAAGGTTAATATGCAAGATAAGGGCTCATGAAGTTGGGGCTAATGTATTAGCACGAATGGGGGATTGGTTGATGGACAGGAAGCAGATACCAGAGGAAAACAGGGCGTTTTCAAGTTGGAAGGCTGTAACTAGTGGAGTGCCACAAGGATCAGTGCTGGGGCCTCAGCTTTTTACAATCTATATTAATGACGTTGACGACAAGATCAAGAGTAATGTGTCCAAATTTGTTGTTGATGCACAGTTAAGTGGGAATGTAAGTTGTGAAGAGAACACAAAGAGATATTGGCAGGTTAAGTGAGTGGACAACAAGGTGGCAGATGGAGTATAATATGGCGTAAAGGCCTGCTATCCGACTTCGATGGGACCCGACGTGTCGGGGTCGGGTCGCACTTCCGGGTCTGGCATTCGGGCTCCGATTGGGCTGGGCCAGATCGGACATGCTCTATCACCGCCTCAGGCAAGTGACTCTGACGTTAATTTACTTTTTGGACTTTAAAGGTGACTTTGTTACAGTTATTTTAAGCTTGTACAGGTAAGGAACAAAGTGAAAAACGGAAGGCAAGTTAACTGATGGTTGGGTCGGGTCGGGTCGGGCACGAGATAAAAAATGGAAGGACTCGGGCTGGGTCGGATGGGGTTCTGTCGGGCTTGGGTCGGGTCTCATTTGCAGACCCGAGCAGACATTTAATGTGGGGGAGTGAGAGGTTATTCACTTAGATAGCATGAATGGAAAAACATTTTTAAAAAGGCGTGAAACTTTTAATTGATGTCCAGAGACACTTGGGTGTCCTCGTACAAGGAACACAAAGTTAGCATGCAGGTACAGCATGCAATTAGGAAGGCAAATGGCTTGTTGGCCTTCATTGCAAGAGGTTTGGAGTACAGGAATAACGAGGTTGTGCTGCAATCGTACAGGGTTTTGGTGAGACCACACCTGGAATAGTGTGTGCAGTTTTGGTCTCCATATTTAAGGAAGGATATACTTGCCTTGGAGGTGATGCAGCAAAGGTTCAACAGATTGGTCCCTGGGATGAGAGGATTGTCCTATGATGAGAGGCTGTGTAAATTGGGCCCATACTCTCTGGAGTTTATAAGAATGAGAGGTGATCTCATTGAAACATACAAGATTCCAAAGGGGCTTGACAGGGTAGACACAGAGGGTTGTTTGCCCTGGCTGGGGAATCGAGAACATAGGGGCAGAGCCTGAGGATAAGGTGTCTATTATTTAGGACTGAGATCAGGAGAAATTTCTTCAAAGGGTTGTGAATCTTTGGAATTGACTACAGAGGGTTGTACATGCTCCATCCTGAGTATATTCAATATATTCAAGACTGAGGGTGATAGATTTTTGATCTCAGGGAATCAAGGGAAATAGGGAGCAGGCAGGAAAATGGACTTGAGGTAGATCATCAGCCATGATCATATTGAATGGCAGAGCAGGCTCAAGGGGCCAAATGATCTACTCCTACACCTATTTCTTATGTTGCTGGACTGGGAGCCAATGCTGGTCAATGAGCACAAGACGACAGCTAAATCTATTCCTCTTTTACCAGTATTGCCACTCAGCCTCCTTTCTTGTCTTTTCTATCCCTCCTGAATATTACATCCCAAATATGCTTATTTTCCATTCCTGTCCGGCTTGCAGACAGGTTTCTGCTGAAGCTATTCAAAATAGATCTTCCTGCAGAATCATTAGTTCCAGTTCCCTAGTTTGTTTCACACACTGCACATTGCAGTACATGTATTTTAACCTCTCTTTTGCTTTTATATTTATTTATCTACGAAAAGCACTACTCCTTTACCTATTTTCCTCTTATCGAAGCTATCCCTCCACCTTTAACTCAGTGCTTTCCCCATTCCGGCTGAACCTTTTGATTTTATTCCTAGACTCCATAGTTTGCTTGCCAATTTGTTTTCTGTATGAATATTATCCTCATCTATTTTTCTCTTCACTATTCGTTGATTCTGGTTGGTGTTGTATTCCAAGCGTCACCCTACCTAGTTTAAATACCTTGTCACCACACCTAATTTAAATACCTTGTCACACCAATATTTGTGTAGTAGGTATGTTACTGCAGTACCAATCCAGGGGGCTTGGTCGAATAATCCAGAAAACATGAGTTCAAATCTCAAATGGAAGTCTGAGAACTTGAATGCAGTTTAAAAAGGAGAGACAAATAGAAAGCTAGTATCAGTAAAAGTGTGCATGAAGCTGTTGAAGTGCTGTAAAATCCTAACTGGTTCACTAACGCCCTTTAGGGAAAGAAACCTACCGTCCTTCCCCCATCTGGTCTATATCTGATTTCAGTCCCACACCAATAGCTGCCTTCTAAATTGCTCTAGCAAGCCACTGAGTTGCATCAAAACACGACTGCAGCTGTTCAAGATTCACCAGCACCTTCTCAGGGAAATTAGGGATGGATAATAAAAATGCCAGCCTTGCCAAGAACACCCACAATCTGAGAATAAAAAACGTGATTCATCATTATGTCAGCTCACTTGCTGCTTGGATGTCGCCCGTCTTTGCAGAATAGCTTCCATCAATGCACCTGCAGCCATGTATTGATCTTCCTGACCTTCCCTGTTGTAGTGCTTGGCTCGGCAAGTAATCCTCCTCCTGTACTGGTTTCCTAATCTCCTACCTTTATCTTGCGAGACTTTAGGCTTTCTTCAGTTACACTGCTGGCCCCACATAGGTGCCAATAACTGGCTGTCTCCCTCCCCATTCAAATGTTTTCTCCCAGTCCATGAAATATGTCCCATACCCGAGCACATGGGAGACAACAAAACATGCAGCGTGCCATCATTTACAATGTCTACTGCCATGCAGAGATATGTAACCAATCCAATTCAAACTAAACAAAGTACATAAATGCACATATATACAAGGCTGGCTCTTCTGCATATTTGTTTTAAGTGGGTTGACTGAACCTCATGGAAAATTTGTAATGACAACGCAATAACTTGAACTTGATTTCCTAGCCAGTCGATTTAATTGATTCTTGCTCGTACAAAATCAAAAACGACAAAAAGTGAGTGGAAAAGCTAGTATTAGTTTGTGCCTCAATTCCATATTTCGCAAAACTACAATAAAAAGGCAAATCGCCATGATTTATAAATTCTACTTCTGAGCAATTTTCACCCTTGTACTTAACACAAAATTGTAAAGTATAGTCAAATGGAATCTTTCCTCTCTTAAGTTGCAACAATATTACACAAGAGACCAGTTTTTCCAAAGAAATACAAAACACTCTCATTTGCATTTAGATGACAGCGTTCTGTGCAGAAAAGGGCAAGATTGTGGTTTGTACTTCTGCACACCTTGCTGACATAATCAAGTGGAAATGAACTGAAAGACATGCATGCACCACTGACTGAAGAATTGTTGGGTAGCAGGGAAGAGAGAGATTATCAAACATAGATAGGAGAACTTATTCAAAGTTTCACCTCCTATTCCATTCAGCCCCTAATATTACCAAAAGACAGCCTGGCATATTACAGCAGAACTATTTTTGGCCTCTTGCACTAAGCGCAACAGTAAAGTTTCTGTCTGTGCAATGTTAGACAGTTGGCTCTCCCCTTGCGCTTCTGTCTTTTTTCCTGCCAACTGCTAAGTCTCTTCGACTCGCCACACTTTAGCCCCACCTTTATGGCTGCCCACCAGCTCTGGCGATCGCTGGCAACTGACTCCCACGACTTGTGATCAATGTCACACGATTTCATGTCGCGTTTGTAGATGTCTTTAAAGCGGAGACATGGACGGCCGGTAGGTTCTGATACCAGTGGCGAGCTCGCTGTACAATGTGTCCTTGGGGATCCTGCCATCTTCCATGCGGCTCACATAGCCAAGCCATCTCAAGCGCCGCTGACTCAGTAGTGTGTATAAGCTGGGGATGTTGGCCGCCTCAAGGACTACTGTGTTGGAGATGCGGTCCTGCCACCTGATGCCAAGGATTCTCCAGTGGCAGCCAAGATGGAATGATTAATACCTATAATATGCATGTTTTCAACCATGTGTCCAAAAGATTGTTGAATCATGTGTAGGTTCAACTTTGAGAACTGTTAACTATCGACCAATTTCAGTTATCTATCACAGGAATTATCCTTATTCTGCTGGATATCAGGGGCTCCACAGTTAACAGATTTCAAATAAATTAGTTCTTGTACAAAAGTAGTGGGAACATTTTCAGCTGGAAAGTAAACAATATCCATTTTGCCCCCCTTGTCTTAACTCTACTGAAGGTAGTGGCTCATGTTGGGGGTACAGTGCCATAGGCACCAGCCATGCCCTTGTATTTCATCCGGGCGACCATTCACCTGAGGTCCATTCACCTTTTGAAGAAAGCCTTTAGATGTACAAGGTGAATTGCAAAGATCTTCCTCAGTCAATAGTCAGCAGCATTATCATTCAAGCCATCCATAATTGTGTTTTCAGTAAAATAGAATGTCGAATATGCTTATTCTTTAAATGGGGAAAAAATTCCATTAATTATTTCATGTAGTTACTTCCCACAGTTTCCTACATTGAACAGCAACGACACTTCACGAAATACTTGATTGGCTATAAAGCTCTTTAGGATGCCCTGAGGTTGTGAAAGGCACTATAGAAATGCAAGGTATTATTTTCTTTCTATACATTTCCATGTCAGGCACACCTTTTTGAATGCTTCACTTTGAAGTATACTCTTTTTGTTTCTCACGGCATTAAAAAAAAAAATACGGCTAGAGAAACTTTATAAGTACCCTACCCACCACCTGAGTGAGATATCAGTCTGACCAAATGGCCCTCCCAACTTCAATCATAAATGCTCATTGTTGACTACGTTCAAGCCTCAAGTGCCAGGGAGCATTATCTGTGCAGCATGTTAAGATACTCTTCAACTCATCGCTTCAGCAACAGATCAGATTTCTGTATTCCACCATCTGGTTTTAGGTGTCAGTGCATTGTTAGTAATGACCCCCAGAAGGATGAACAGTTTGTAGTATAAAAAGCTGGTCTTGCACCGAAGGATGAGCATAGCTTACAGAATGAAAGCAGCATGTGTGAACTTTTCAGATTTTTTAAAAATTCCGAGTGGCTTACTGCATCATTGCTCAACTCATGAGTGGTTAAAACAAACTATTAGTTCTTTACAATGATTGAAAATTGCATTGGAGTTGGAAGCCCAATTTGAGCACATACATTTCGAATTCTACCTTCTCAAATTCACACTGTAAGGCATAAAATGTCTGTTCTCACTTGCAACGTTGCAGCAAGGAAACAGCAGCTTTTAATGTTGCATAGAACGGTTAGCAATTTATTCCTTTATACCTTTTCCATAGTGGAATTTAGACCCGGGGCATGGAGCTCAAATAAAGGCTCACGGGTTCCAAATACAACCCTTCCTCCTTTATAATAAAAGCAAAATACTGCAGATGCTGGAAATCTGAAATAAAAACAAGAAACGCTGGAAATACTCAGCAGGCCTGGCAGCATCTGTGGAGAGAGAAGCAGAGTTAACGTTTCGGGTCAGTGACCCTTCTTCAGAACTGGCAGATATAAGAAATGTAAAAGATTTTAAGCAAGTAAAGCAGGGGTGGGGCAAAAGATAACAAAAGAGGAGGTGTTGATAGTACAAGGTCACAGAATAGCTGACCAGAAGATCATGGAGCAAAGGCAAACAATATGTTAATGGTATGCTGAAAGACAAAGCATTAGTACAGATAGGGTGTCAATGGACTGAAAACTGAACAGCCACAAGCACAAACATGAAAAAAGTGGGTAGGCACAGTAGAAACAAACTGAACAAACTAAATCAAGATAAACAGAAAAGAAAAAAGAAAAAATAACTAAAAATGATGGGCCCCATCATGCTCTGAAATTATTGAACTCAATGTTCAGTCTGGCAGGCTGTAGTGTGCCTAATCGGTAAATGAGATGCTGTTCCTCGAGCTTGCATTGATGTTCACTGGAACACTGCAGCAATCCCAGAACAGAGATGTGAGCATGAGAGCAGGGGAGCTGTGTTGAAATGGCAAGCAACCAGAAGCTTGGGGTCATGCTTTCAGACTGAGCAGAGCTGTTCCGCAAAGCGGTCACAAAGTCTGCGTTTGGTCTCCCCAGAGTAGAGGAGACCACATTGTGAGCAGCAAATACAATATACTACAATGAAAGAAGTACAAGAAAATCGCTGCTTCACCTGAAAGGAGTGCTTGGGGCCTTGGATAGTGAGGACAGAGGAGGTAAATGGGCAGGTATTACACCTCCTGTGATTGCCGCGGAAGGCACTGTGGGAAGGGGACGAGGTGGCAAGGGTAATGGAGGAGTGGACCAGGATGTCACGGAGGGAACGATCCCTTCGGAATGCTGATGGGGAGGGGAGGGGATGATGCCTTTGGTAGCGGCATCAGGCTGGAGGTGGCGGAAATGGCGGAGGATGATCTTTTGGATATGGAGGCTGATATACTGGAAAGTGAGGACAAGGGGAACCCTGTCTCAGTTCTGGGAGCGAGAGGTGCGGGAAATGGGCCGGACACGGTTGACGGCCCTGTCAACCACAGCGGGGGGGAATCCTCGGTTGAGGAAAAAGGAAGACATATCAGAAGCACTGTCATGGAAGGTAGCATCATTAGAGCAGATGCGTCTGAGACGGAGAAACTGGGAGAATGGAATGGAGTCCTTACAGGAGGCAGGGTGTGAAGAAGTGTAGTTGAGGTAGCTGTGGGAGTTGGTGGGCTTATCATGAATATTAGTAGACAGCCTATTCCCAGAGATGGAGACAGAGATGTTGAGGAGAGGGAGATGGACCATGTAATGGTGAGAGAAGGGTGGAAATTGGAAGCAAAGTTGATAACGTTTTCCAGTTCGGGGCGGGAGCAGGAAACAGCACCAATACAATCCATGCACCAGGAAAAGAGTTGGGGGAGGGGGCCTGAGTAGGACTGGAACAAGGGATGTTCGACACATCCCACAAAAAGACAGGCATAACTAGGGCCCATACGTGTATCCATAGCAACACCTTTTACTTGAAAGAAGTGAGTGGAGTAGAAGGAGAAGTTGTTCAATGTGAGAACAAGTTCAACCAGACGGAAGAGGGTGGCGGTGGATGGGGACTGGTTGGGCCTCTGCTCAAGGAAGAAGCGGAGAGCCCTCAGACTGTCCTGGCGGGGGATGGAGGTGTACAGAGATTGGACGTCCATAGTGAAGAGGGGGCGGTTAGGGCCAGGAAACTGGAAATTGTCAATGACATAGGGCATCAGAAGAGTCACGGATGTAGGTGGGAAGAGACTGGACCAGCGGAGAAAAGATAGAGTCAAGATAGGAAGAAATAAGTTCAGTGGGGCAGGAACAGCCTGAAACAATGGGTCTGCCGGGACAGTCCTGTTTGTGGATTTTGGGAAGGAGGTAGAAGCGAGCTGTCCGGGGTTGCGGGACTATGACGTCGGATCATGTAGAGGGAAGATGTCCAGAGGAGATGAGGTCAGTGACAGTCCTGTGGACAGTCGCCTGATGTTCGGTGGTGGGGTCATGGTCCAGGGGGAAGTAGGAAGAAGTGTCTGAGAGTTGGCGCTGAGCCTCAACAAGGTAGAGGTCGGTACGCCATACAACAACAGCACCACCCTTGTCTGCAGATTTGATGACAATGTCGGGGTTAGACCTGAGTGTACGGAGTGCGGCAAGTTCAGAGGGGGACAGGTTAGTGAGTGAGTGAGGGGGGCAGAGAAATTGAGATGACCAATGTCTCGCCGACAGTTTTCAATGAAAAGATCAAGAGTGGGTAAGAGGCCAGAGGGAGGGGTCCAGGTAGAGGGAGAATGCTGGAGGCGGGTGAATGGGTCTGCTGATCAGGGGGAGGACTCCTGGTCAAAGAAGTGAGCCCGGAGGCAATGGAAGAAGAGCTCAACGTCATGCCGAGCGCGAAATTCATTGAGGTGGGCGTAAGGGGATAAAACGGAGTCCTTTGCTGAGTACAGAACGTTCAGCGTCAGAGATGGGGAGGTCAGAGGGTATAGTGAATACACGGCAAGGGGTCAGATCAGAAGGGGTAGGGTCAGAGGGAAGTGAAGGGGAAGAAGGATCTGGAGGGGCATTAGGCCCCATCAGCTGCTGGAGCTTGCGTTCCTTGACACCTGAAAGGAAGAAAAAAAGTTTTTTGTTAATGCATCGGATAAGATGAAGGATGAAATGAAACTGTGGAGTAGAACAGCTTTGAGATAAGGTGAGGCGGTGCTTCTGGAACGAGAGGTCCAGTATGTACATGTGGCGGCGCACAGCACTGAGTGTGGATCTCGGGATGTGGTGAGAACAGCAGTCCGAGGAACATTGTATTGCTCGGAGATACCTGTAATCCTGGGTGAATTCAAAACATGATGGGAGAAACTGCAGTTGGAATCCACGTGGAATAATTTGGAGCCGGAGACAGTCACTGAGGAAGGAGATGTGGCTGTGAAAACGAGTTTTGGTAGACACTTTATCAAACACCAGGAGGAAAATAGAAAGCAATGAAGGTGAACTAGGTAAAAGAGACAAACGAAAATCCTGTTGCCACTTGTTGGCAGCTTCACGTGCAACACTTGTGGCAGAGCCCACCTCTCAAGGATTGGCCTTCATAGCCATCAGCAAAGGTGCAACAAGAGAAGACATCCCACCTGAATGGATTATTTGCTGCGTGTCCATCATCTTTTGCAGATGAAAGGATGCCAACCTTGTTGGCACTCAAGTTCATTCCAAAAATCCAGTACTGCCACTGTTGACTTACCTGAGCCATGTGCAAATTGGCATAGGGCAAAGAAGATTAGAGAAATGAATGCATGTCTCAAAGACTGGTGTGATAGAAGTGGGCTCCGGTTCGTGGGCCCTGGCGCCATTACTGGAAAAGTGTGGGCTGTACCGTTGCGACAGTCCACACCTGAACCGTGCTGAGACCAGTGTTCCAGCAAGCCACATAACCAGGGAAGTAGAGAGGGTTTTAAACTAAACAGTGGGGGCAAGGGATCCAATCTGGGAAGAAGTGATAAATCAGCAAAGAGTAGAGACAAGGCAAGAAAGGTATTAGTTTGGGAAATGATAAGCAGACTATGACAAAGGGACAGAGAGTACAAACCTAAGAGTAAATCAGCAGACAAGGCTAGAGGTTACGAAAATAATAAAAGGACAAAACCAAAGGCTCTGTACCTGAATGCACATATCAAAACAAAACAGACGAACTGAGCACGCAAATATAAATAAGTAAAACCTGATAGCCATTACAGAAACATGGCTGCAGAATGACATAGATTAGGACTATACTATTGAAGAGTACTTGGCATTTAGGGAGGACAGGAAGCTAGGAAAAGGTGGAAGAGTGGCTCCGTTAATTAATGATGCTATTAGCGCAATAGAGAGGGATGACCCAAGTTCAAGAACCCAGGATGTAGAAGCGGTTTGGGTAGAGATGTGAAATGATAAAGGCAAGAAGTCACTTGTGTGAGTGGTGTACAGGCTCCCTAACAATAACCACATGGTAGAACGTATTATGAAGGATGAAATAATGGGAGCTTGTCAGAAAAGTACAGCGATACTCATTGGGGACTTTCATCTACATATGGACTGGAAAAATCAGATGTGCAAAGGTAGCCTAGATGAGGAGTTCATAGAATGTTTTCAGGATAGTTTCTGAACAGCACTTCTGCAGCCAACTAGATAGCAGGCTATACTAGACCTGGTATTGTGCAATGAGATAAGATTACTTAATGACCTCATAGTGAAGACGCCCCGAGGCAGCAGCTATCACAATATGGTTCAATTTTACATTCAATTTGAGGGAGAAAAGAGTGGGTCTAAGACTAGTACTTTAAACTTAAATAAGGGCAATTATGAGGGCACGAAAGCAGAGCTAGCTAAAGTGAACTGGCAAATTAGGTTAAGGGATAAGTCAATAGTAATGCAGTGGCAGACATTTATGGGGATATTTCGGAATACACATTCCAATGCGAAAGAAAAATTCCAAGGGGAGGACCCATCGTCCGTGGTTAACTAAAAAACTTAAAGACTGTATCAAAATTGAAGAAAAAGCATATGATTGTGCAAAGATAGGTAGATCAGAAGATTGGACAGAATATAAAAAACAGCAAAGAATGACTGAAAGATTAATAAGAAGGGAAAATTAGAGTATGAGAGAAAGCTAGCTAGAAATATAAAACATCGGAAGAGTTTTTATAGATATTTTAAAAAGAAAATAGTGAACAAAGTGAGCGCTGGACCTATAGAAAGTGTGTCTGAGGAATTAATAATGGAAAATAAGGAGATGACAGATTAATTGACCAGATATTTTGCACTGGTGTTCACTTTAGAGGATTCAAGTAACATCCCAGAAATAGCTGTAAATCAGGAAATGGAAAGGAGGGAGGAACTCAAGAAAATTTCATTCACCAGGGAAGTTGTACTGAACAAATGGTTGGAGCTGCAGGCTGACAAGTCCCCAGGTCCTGATGGACTTCATCCCAAGTTCTTAAAAGAGTGGCGAATGAGATACTTGATGCGTGGTTTTAATTTTCCGAAATTCCCTGGATTCGGGGAAGGTTCCATTAGATTCAAAAAAGCCAATGTAACTCTTTTATTCAAAAAGGGGAGACAGAAAGCAGGAAACGACAGGCCAATTATCTTAACATCTGTCGTAGGGAAAATGTTAGAAGCCATTATTAAAGACTTTATAGCAGGGCACTTAGAAAAATTCACGGAATCAGGCAGAGTCAACATGGTTTTGTGAAAGGGAAATCATGTCTAACCAATTTATAGGAGTTCTTGGAGGGAGTTACATGTGCTGTGGATAAAAGGGGAACTGGTGGATGTACTGCACTTAGATTTCCAGAAGGCCTTTGTAAGGTGCCACATCAAAGGTTACTGCAGAAAATAAAAGCTCATGGCATGGATAGTAGATTGGCTAGCTATCAGGAAACAGAGAGTAGAGATAAATGGGTCATTTTCTAGTTGGCAAGATGTAACGAGTGGCGTGCCACAGGGATCAGTGCTGGAGCCCCAACTTTTTACAATTTATATAAACGACTTGGATGAGGGGACCAAGGGTATGGTCTCTAAATTTGCTGATGACACAAAGATAGGTAGGATAGTAAGTTGTGAAGAGGACATAAGGAGGCTACAAAGGGATATAGATCAGTTAAGTGAGTGGGCAAAGATCTGGCAAATGGAGTATAATGTGGGAAAATGTGAAATTGACCATTTTGATAGGAAGAATAAAAAGGAAGCATATTATCTAAATGGTGAGAGATTGCAGAGCTCTGAGATACAGGGGATTCTGGGTGTCCTAGTGCATGAATCTCAAGAGGTTAGTTTGCAAGTACAGCACGTAATTCGGAAAGCTAATAGAATGTTATTGTTTGTGGGGGAAGTGAATACAAAAGTAGGAGGTTATGCTACAGTTATACAGGGCATTGGCAAGACCACATCTGAAGTACTGTGCACAGTATTGTTCTCCTTATTTAAGGAAGGATGTAAATGCGTTAGAAGTTGGACAAGGTTAGCTTGTATCAGCTGGAGTTTAGAAGAGTAAGAGGCAATTTGAATGAAACATAAGATCCTGTGGGGTCTTGACAGGGTGGATGTGGAAAGGATGTTTCCTCTTGTGGGAGAATCCAGAACTAGGGGTCACTATTTAAAAAAAGGCAGCGCCCATTTAAGACAGATGAGGAGAATTTTTTTTCTGAGCGTCGTGTCTCTTTGGAGCTCTCTTCAAAGCTCCAATACCACAGGGACAGGGGATGCAGGGAGTAATTCAAAGCCCAAATAGCACAGGGACAGGGGATGCAGGGAGTAATTCAAAGCCCAAATAGCACAGGGGCAGGGGTGCAGGGAGTGATTCAAAGGCCAAATACCACAGGGGCAGGGGTGCAGGGAGTGATTCAAAGGCCAAATACCACAAGGACAGGGGATGCAGGGAGCAAGTCAAAGCCCAAATAGCACAGGGACAGGGGTGCAGGGAGTGATTCAAAGGCCAAATACCGCAGGGGTGCAGGGAGTGATTCAAAGGCCAAATACCACAAGGACAGGGGATGCAGGGAGCAAGTCAAAGCCCAAATAGCACAGGGACAGGGGTGCAGGGAGTGATTCAAAGGCCAAATACCGCAGGGGTGCAGGGAGTGATTCAAAGGCCAAATACCACAAGGACAGGGGATGCAGGGAGCACGTCAAAGCCCAAATAGCACAGGGACAGGGGTGCAGGGAGTGATTCAAAGCTCAAATACCACCAGGACAGGGGCTACAGGCAGTAATTCAAAGGCCAAATACCAAAGCGATTCCATCTGGGAGGATTCAAAACCCCGAAACAGGCAGGAAGAAAAAGGAATCCAGTAACAATCCATTGGTTATCACATCATTCTCTGACATATTTATTTTGAATATTTCAAGTGCGACATCAGGTGTGTCCCATTGTCATGCTAGGCCCCCACCTGCCAAGAATAAGGAACATTAATTTTGTCGTGAACATTGATGTTTAACTGTTACTGGAGTGAAGAAAGGACTTGTTAAACAGATCAGCCATGGCTGGAAAAGACATTTGCATATTAACAGACAGTGCTTGGAAAGTCAAAACAGCCATTCTCGGAAACATTCAACCCCACAATGTACTTTTGATCACCAGACGCTGAAGGTGGGGGAGCTTGCATTCCAGGTTGACTGCTAAGATGGCCGAATACACAAACTGGCATGTTCTAACCAGCTAGTCATATGACTAACCTGCTGGGCAACCTGAGTTTTTTGAATTTGTACAAACAGTTTGAGCAAAAAAGTCTGATGCTCCTGGTCTGAGAAGATCTCTCCTGTCTGCCCCCATCTCTCTTTCTCATAAGTCTCTGAATCCACTGAAGACACATGAACCCCAAGACAGAAAAGTCTCCTACAGTGAACAAGGTTTAAGAATAGTACTGGGCCCCAACGAAAAGCAAGATCACTGGAGACACGAGGGGTGGAGAGAGAGGTGGTAGAGATACAGAGAGTGGGGGAATGGAGCGGGACAGAGAGAGGGAGGAGAAGTAGACAGAGAGAGGGGGAGAGGGAGGCAGAAAGAGGGAAGAGAGGGGGAGAGGGAGGCAGAGTCATTTACTTACAGCACAGAATGAAGCCTGTCTGTTCATTGAGCCCACGCCAGCTCTCCACAGAGCTATGCAGTCAGTCCCACTCCCCGGCTCAATCCCTGTAGCTCTGCAAGTCTATTTCTCAGTGGCCATCCAACTTCCTTTTCAAGTCATTGATCATCTCTGCTTCCACCACCCTTGCGGGCAGAGTGTTTCAGGTCATTACCACACGCCACATAAAAAAGTGCTTCCTCATATTCCCGCTGCATCTTTTGCACAAAACTTTCAATGTGTTCCCTCGTCCTAGACGGGAGGGAAGACAGAATAAGACACACATACATAGAGCGCAGGGAGGTGGGTAGACAGATCAAGGTCTCTCCTGATAGGTGGACATCTAACCAGAATACTCTGCATCGCTACATCAAGCATGCGGGCAGAGACTGACTACTTTCTAAAGCAAAAACAATGCCAGGTATGTCACTAAATCAGTTTTCAATATAGTGACGAGGAAGTACGTCAATAATTAATCTTTTCATTTAAAGCTTCTTCACAAAAATGCACATTTTTTGTTGTTTTTATTAGTAAGGCAAATTTTTAATGCCTTTTACCTTTCGAAATTTGCTCACCAGCTCCCCAGGCCGAGCAAAAATCGTAATGCAGCCCTCCGCCCAAAAAAGTTGCACAACCCTGTCCTAGTGTATTATCCAGCCGCTTAAATCTGATTTACATCAATCATGCCTAACTATCTCTCTCAATCCCTCGGGTTTGAAATGAAGAATCCCCAATAACATAACCTGCACTCGATTGTCTCAGCAAATAACTGCTTCTCCCAATATTGCAAAATAACATTTGAACAAATTCAACATAAGATAGGTGATGCAACAAGCAAAGGACACCCTCAAACAACGTGCAACTCAAATAACTTTGGGTTTCATGATTTGCATATTTCCAGGAGTATTCAGCTAGGTGACAGCGAAAAGTTGAACCGTCCACCCAAATATAATGAAAAAACATTTGATTAAAAGAAAAAGCTACCAATTGTAGGTGTCAAATCAACTGATGGTCAAACAAATTATAGACCATGAAGTGAAACACTACTTTGATTGTCGAAATGAAGGTCATCGCCTTGGTTAATTTGATCTGATCTTTGGCCTAAGAGACTCAACAGATTACATACAAGTTGCATCAAAGCGAAGCATCTACATATTATGTACAACAATGTAGTTTTTCATTGCTTTTAGTTTTTGAAGACAAATTATGAAACTTATATGACCTAATCCAAATATAAAGTTTGTGGAGAGACTACGGAAGATGGGATTGCTTAGTTCAGAGAAGGTTAAGAGGAGACTTAATAGAGGCATTCAAAATTGTAAGAGGTTTTGATAGAGGAAATAAGGAGAAATGGTTTCCAGCGGCAGAAGGGTCAGTAACCAAAGGAGACAGATTTAAGGTAATTGGCAGAAGAACCCAAGGGTAGATGGGGATAATTTTTTTTATACAAGTTACTATCTGGAATGCTCTGTCTGAAAGGGTTGTGAATGGAGATTCAATATTAACTTTCAAAAGGGAATTGGGTAAATACTCCATTCGAAAAACTATGCAGGGTGCTGTACAAAGAGCGAGAGAGCGTAATGATGGGCTGAATGGCCTCCTTCCATGCTTTATGATTCACCTGTCATCGAACGGGATCTTTCCCGATTGAAAGCACCATGACCTGATCTTTTTTAAAACTCAGATTTTGGAAAATTCTTATGCTTCATGTGAGGGATGAAGAACTGTTATTTATTGAATTAAGCACTCTTAATGCAGGCAGAATTTAAACCTCCCCTGACTCTGATGGCGACTTTACCTTATCCCCTACCTCAAACAAAATTCCTTCTGCATTAGCGTGAACTCTTTCCATTTCCAGTACCAGTTATTTTTACACACCGAGGACTATTTTAAGGCAAATTTTCTAATCTTGTCCAGAAAGGAAAGAGCTGAGATTGCACTAACTCGTTGCATGTAGGAACCTTATGACTAATGGGAAAAGGGGAAATTTAAATCTCATCAGTCTCAGCTGGATTCAAATGCAGGTATGAGAGATGAAAGTACACTTCACCACCCTGCTGATTTTAATCTATTTCCAACGATAATCACCATTTATATAATGCACTTCACAAAGACATCTGAGCATTTAAAGGCAGAGAGGTGGACATTGAAAAGATAGGAATTGCTAGATTCCACATATATTGAGGGGCCTGGATATTTATCTTGAGTGGCGTGAAACAGGGCTGTGTTCTCGCACCCACACTGTTTGGGATCTTCTTCTCCCTGCTGCTCTCTCATGCGTTCAAGTCTTAAGAAGGAATTTTCCTCCACACAAGATCAGGTGGCAGGTTGTTCAACCTTGCCCGTCTAAGAGCGAAGACCAAAGTACGGAAGGTCCTCATCAGGGAACTCCTCTTTGCTGACGATGCTGCATTAACATCTCACACTGAAGAGTGTCTGCAGAGACTCATCGACAGGATTGCGGCTGCCTGCAACGAATTTGGCCTAACCATCAGCCTCAAGAAAACGCACATCATGGGATAGGACGTCAGAAATGCCCCATCCATCAATATCGGCGACCACGCTCTGGAAGTGGTTCAAGAGTTCACCTACCTAGGCTCAACTATCACCAGTAACCTGTCTCTAGATGCAGAAATCAAAAAGCACATGGGAAAAGCTTCCACTGCTATGTCCAGACTGGCCAAGAGAGTGTGGGAAAATGGCGCACTGACACGGAACACAAAAGTCCGAGTGTATCAAGCCTGTGCCCTCAGTAGCTTGCTCTATGGCAGCGAGGCCTGGACAGGTCAGCCAAGAGTGACGTCTCAATTCGCTGCCTCCGGAGAATCCTTGGCATCAGGTGGCAGGACCGCATCTCCAACACAGAAGTCCTCGAGGCGGCCAACATCCCCAGCATATACACCCTACTGAGCCAGCGGCGCTTGAGATGGCTTGGCCATGTGAGCCGCATGGAAGATGGCAGGATCCCCAAGGACACATTGTACAGCAAGCTCGTCACTGGTATCAGATCCACCAGCCGTCCATGTCTCTGCTTTAAAGACGTCTGCAAACGCGACATGAAGTCCTGTGACATTGATCACGAGTCGTGGGAGTCAGTTGCCAGCGATCGCCAGAGCTGGCGGGTAGCCATAAAGGCGGGGCTAAAGTGTGGCGAGTCAAAGAGACTTAGCAGTTGGCAGGAAAAAAGACAGAAGCGCAAGGGAGAGCCAACTGTCTAACAGCCCCGACAACCAATTTTATCTTTAGCACCTGTGGAAGAGTCTGCCACTCCAGGCACTGCTGCACAATCCACTGACCACCCCCAGGCACTTACCCATTGTCTCTCGAGACAAGGAGGCCAAAGAAAAAAGGAGGATAGAGTGGAGGTGAAGGGTCTATTCACCTTAGCAGAGAGGTCAGTGACGAGGAGGCATAGATTTGAAGTGATTGGAAGAAAAATTAGAGGGGGCATGAGGAAAAACTTTTTCACCCAGAGGGTTGTGGGGGTCTCAAACTCACTGCCTGAAAGGGTAGTTGAGGCAGAGACTCTCAACTCATTCAAAAGGAGTCTGGACATGCACCTCAAGTGCCATAATCTGCAGGGCTATGGACCAAAAATTGGAAGGTGGGATTAGAATAGGTTGGATCGTTTTTCGTCGGCACAGACATGAACAGCCAAGTGGCCTCTTTCTATGCCTTAAGCTTTCTATGATTCTACAATGAGAGATGCTGGAGACTGGAGAAGCCATAAACTATCTACTGCCAGTTGTGTAACAAGAAAAACAATATATATATATTTTTAAGTTTTCTAATTATTTTGGGCTCAATCTTTAGCACCCAAGTTTCATTCATTATTGCATACTTTACTGACTAGATTTGGTTTATCCTTGTTAAAACCCAATAATTAAATTTTGGTCATACCTTGAATTGACTTTTTTGTTTCAAGTCATTTTCTGTTTCTGTACCAGCAGTATTTTAACTTTTCTGTCACTGGTGTCTAGTATTTTTCACCTGTGAATCTTAACAGTAGAAATCTCCCTTTGCAGCATTAACTTCAGATTCCTTGCAGGACACTTCAACTATCCTAAGCACCATTTGTTCACCCTACAGCAAACTTCATGAAAATTAAACACCGCCTTCAGGGTTTTTATGGCTCCAACTAGAATGATGATGATGATTGGGTAATTCCCCAGTCAATCACTGCTGTTAGTGATTGGGATTGATTTTACATGCACTACTTGTACTATGTTTCCATCCTCTACTCACTTTTTGCTGGAAAACAAAAGTCACCCTGCTTTTATTGGGAGACATTGCTGTCGTTTCAATTGAGTTCTGGTTGCTCTAGTTCATACAGAATCTTCTTAAATAGACTCTGTAGACTGTTGGCTGTAGTGTGATGTTTAAATAGACACTTTGCTGTAGTGTGCTGATTAAATAGACTCTGTTTGCTCAGTGTTCTGTTTCGATTGTTTGTTGAGTAAATAGACTCTTTTGCTGTACAATCGATTGTTTGCTGTGGGTCCTGCCATGCCTCCAACTCCAGCTCACGTTACAACTCACTGGCTAGCACAGCAGTGTCGACACACACTAGGGTTTTTTCCCCACTTATAATTTTTACTCTGCATTCAGTCTCATGTAGCACACAAATACAATATTGCAACATCTTAAATGTTGTGAACCTAAAACCTCAATCTGGGATCACAGGTTTAAAATCAGGGAAGACCAAATCAATCTACTTATTTCAGTCCCATGCTAGTGTATTTTCACCCAAGCCCTCAAAGGCACAACCTTTGTTCGGGTACAGCTTCACACATACTGCCAGCCTGCTGGTACCATGCCCAGGTGGCCACTCAAGTTGAGGGACTAGAAAACTGACGACCAACGGACTATCACACCTGGCAGGCATCGAAACCACACCCAATCTTGCCATCATCCAATAGTTGACACAAGCAAACATCCCAAGAGCAGTTATCAGTTCTTGAACCTCTGGCAGATTTCTTTTGCTTCCCTTACCCAAAGACACTGAGGCAAATTGTAGTGTCATAACTGCTACCCTGGCTGAGATTAATTCTTTCAAATCTGGGACAATTTTAACTGTTCAGCTGAGTTCTACACCAGGCAGTGCTTTTATCCACTGGGATACTTTCTTATCTCCCTTCTTCTGCCATTAAAACCATAACCTATGCTTTCGACATATTGCTCTAATGACCGAAACACAAGCCTCCCTTACTCCCCCCTTTCCAATTAATCCAAAATTCTCTCACAACAGATCTGCATTACCAAATTCTCATCCTTGGTAACTTCCACAGTTTGATAGCAAAAGCGACATGCATGCATATAGTGCCCTTCATGACCTCAGGACATCCCAAAACACTTTAGAGTCAATAAAATACTTTTGAAGTGTTGTCACTGCAGGAATGCTAGAAGGTCCTTTCATCTCAATATTTGCAGATGTAAAATAATTTTGAACCATCATGATTACATTCAGTAAATCGGCTCTCTACAAACTCAAGTGCTTAAACTTCTTTAGAAGAGAAGGATTCAAAACTAAGAAATGCATTAAACTTTTCTGCCTAAAAAGAGATTAACTGTGCACAAGACAGTTAATAATCAATTTCTAACAAGCTTGTTAAAAATTCAATGACATTAATAAGGTATGCTAAACATTATCTCATGCCCCAAGTACTGAATGAATATTAAACGGCAAAATTAAATGAGACTATCCTATTTCAATGAGTGGAGTTAATCCAAGAGAACTGACCATACTACAAACAAATTGAAACCACCAAATTGAAAGCAGTTTGATTCAAGTGGCTTAAAGGCTCTCTTTGAAGCTTAGACAAGTACTCCAGCTGTGCTTCAATTGAAAAGAGCATATATTTACAAAAGATGACAACACAGGTATGACAATTGAAGCTCCCTTTAAACAAAAAGCTACTAGAAATGCTAGATCATAGAACTCTGCAATGAGCCATAGCTGAATTAGAAATGGCCTTCAGGGCCTACAATCTAATTATTGGCTTGACACAGTGGGGAATGAGTTCAAAAGCAATAGTTTTGCAATCAATTGTTATCTTAAAACACAGATCTTAAAATTAACTCCAGGGAATTAAAATATCCAACTGAAGTAATACGAGCATAAGAAACAGGAGCAGGAGTAGGCTATAAGGCCCCTCGAGCCAGTTGTGCCATGCGATAAAATCATGGCTGATCTTCAACTTCAACTCCACGATCCTGGCCTATCTCCATATCCCTCGATTCCCTTAGAGTCCAAAAATCTATCAATCTCATTCTTGAATATATTCAACTACTGAGCATCCACAACCCTCTGGGATTGAGAATTTCAAAGATTCACAACCCTCTCACTGAAGAACTTTCTCGTCTCAGTCTGAAGTGGCCCGTGGCTTTTCCCGAGATTATGTCCCCCAAGTTCTAAACTCTCCAACAATGGGTAAACAACTTCTCTGCACTTACCCCATCAAGCCCTCTCAGAATCTTATATGTTTCATTGAGATCACTTCCCAATCTTCCAAACTCTAGAGAGTATAGACCCATTCTATTCAATCTCTCATCCCAGGAATCAATCTAGTGAACCTATGTTGTACTCCTCCTAAAGCAAGTATATCCTTCATTAGGTATGGACACCAGAACTGTGCGAAGTACTCCACGTGTGGTCTCACCAAGCCCTGTAGAATTGCAGCAATACCTCCTTACTCTACTTTAATCCCCTTGCAGTAAAGGCCAACATACCATTTGCTTTCCTAATTACTTGCTGTACCTGCATGTTAACTTTCTGTGTTTCATATACAAGGACACCAAATCCATCTGAACACCAACATTTAACAGTTTCTCACCAAAAATATTCGATTTTTCTAGTCTTTCTAGCAAAGTGAATAACCTCATTTTCCCACATTATACTCCATCTGCCACCTTCTTGCCCATTCACTTAAGCAATCTATATCCCTTTGCAGGCTCTTTATGTCCTTCTCAAAGCTTACTTTCCCACCTAGCTCTGTACCATTGGTAAACTAGAAATCATAGAAAGTTTAAGGCACAGAAAGAGGCCACTTGGCCCATCATGTCTGTGCCAGTGGAAAAATGATCCACCTATTCTAATCCCACCTTCCAGCATTTGGTCCATAGCCCTGCAGATTATGGCACATGAGGTGAATATCCAGACTCCTTTTGAATGAGTTGAGGCTTTCTGCCTCAGCTACCCTAATAGGCAATGAGTTCCAGACCCCCCACCACCCTCTGGGTGAAAAAGCTTTTCTTCATCTCCCCTCTAATTCTTCAACCAATCACTTTAGATTTATGGCCCCTGGTCACTGACCTCTCTGCTAAGGTGACTAGGCCCTTCACCTCCACTCTATGAAGATCCCTCAAAATTTTGTACATTTCAATCAGATCTCCTCTTAGCCTTCTCAGTTCCAAGGAGAACAATCGAATCTTTCCTAATGGCTGCATTTTTCCAGTCCTGGCAACATCCTCGCAAAACTCCTCTGTACCCTCTCTAGTGCAATTACATCCTTTCTGTAATGAGGTGACCCAAACTGCACACAGTACTCAAGTTGTGGCCCAACCAATAAGTTATACAGTTCCAGCATAACCTCCCTGCTCTTGTATTCTATACCTCGGCTAATAAAGAAAAGGATTCTATATGCCTTCTTAACCACCTTATCGACCTGTCCTGCTACCTTCAGGGATCTGTGGACATTCACTCCAAGGTCCCTCACTTCCTCTACACTTCGCAGTATTTTCCCATTAATCGTGTATTCCTTTGCCTTGTTTGACCTCCCCAAATGCATTGCCTCACACTTCACCAAGTTGAATTCTATTTGCCACTTTTCTGCCCATCTGACGAGATCAGCAATATCTTCCTGCAACCTGCAGCTATCCTCCTCGCTATCTACCTCATGGCCAATCTTTGTGTCGTCTGCAAACATCTTGATCATGCTCCCCACATTTTCGTCCAACTCGCCAACATATACCACAAAAAGCAGGGGACCCAGTACTGAGCCCTGCAGAACGCCACTGGAAACAGCCCTCCAGTCACAAACACACCTGTCAACATTTACCCTTTGTTTCCTGCCACTGAGCCAATTTGCTGCATTTCCCTGGATCCCATGGGATTTTATTTTTTAACCAGTCTGCCATGTGGGGCCTTGTCAAAAGCCTTGCTAAAATCCACATAGACCACATCAACTGCACTACCCTCATCTATCCTCTTTGTTACTTCTTCAAAACATTCGATCAAGTTGGGCAAACAAAATCTTCCCTTAACAAATTCATGCTGACTATCCTTGATTAATCCGTGCCTTTCTAATTGACAGTTTATCCTGTCTCAGAATAGTTTCCAATAATTTGCCCACTACTGAGGTTAGACTGATTAGCCTGTAATTATTCGGTCTATCCCTCGCTCCATTTTTAAACAAAGGTACAATGTTCGCAGTTCTCCAATCCTCCGGCACCACACCTGTATGCAGTGAGGACTGGAAAACGATGGTCACACCTACTGCTATTTCCTCTCTTGCTTCTTTTAACAGCCTCGGGTACATTTCATCTGGCCCTGGTGATTTATCAAATTTCAAGGATGCTAATCCCATGAATACTTCCTCGCTCCCTATGCTCATCACACCCAATACTGTACACTCCTCTCACTTAACTACAAAATCTGCATCGTCCCCCTCTTTTGTGAAGACAGATGCAAAGTATTCATTAAGAACCAACGTCTTCTGCCCCTATACATAGGTTGCCTATTTGGTCTTTTATGGGCCCTACTCTCTTAGTTATCCTCTTACTCTTAGCGTATTGATAAAATATCTTTGGGTTCACCTTGATTTTGCTTGCCAATATTCTTTCATGCCCTCTCTTTGCTTTCCTAATTTCCTTTTTGATTTCATCTCTCCACTTTCTATACTCCTCTCGGCTTTCTGTAGTATTGAGTTCTCGGATACTAGGATACAGGTCTCTTCATCCAAGTCATTAATATATATTGTAAATAGCTGAGACCAGCACTGATCCTTGTGGCACCCCATTAGCAACAGCCTACCAACCTGAAAATGACTGGTTTTATTCCTACTTTGCTTTCTGTCCTTTAACCAATCCTCTACCCATGCTATTATCCCCAATCCCATGATCCCTCATCTTGTGCAATAACCATTCATGTGGCACCTTAAGAAATTACAATATACTACATCCACTGGTTCCCCTTTATCTACTCTGTAAGCTATATCCTCCAAAAACCTTTAAAAGATTTATCAAACACAATTTCCCTGTCATAGAACCATGTTGACTCTGCCTAATTACATAATTTTCTAAGTGCCCTGTTACCACTTCCTTAATAATACATTTCAGCATTTCCTGACGACTGATGTCAGGCAACTAGCCTGTAGTTCCATGTGTTTGCTCTCCCTCCATTTTTTAAACAGTATTATATTTGCTACATTCCAATCCACTGGGACTGTTCCAGAGTTCAAGGAAGATCACATCCAGTGCCATCCCTATCACTGCAGTCAACTCTTTTAGAATCCTGGGATGTAGGCCATCAGGTCCAGGGATTTGTTGGCTTTCAGTCCCATTCGTTTCTCTAGTACTTTTTCTCTGTTGATATTAATTACTTTAAGTTCCTCACTCTCATTTGCCCCTTGGTTCCCCACTAATTTTGGTATGCTTTTTGTGTCTTCTACTGTGAAATTAGATGCAAAGTATTTGTTTAATGTCTGCCATTTCCTTAGTCCCCATTATAATTTCTTGTGTCTCAGCCTCTAAGGCACTCATGTTTATTTTCACTACTCTATTTTTAAACATAATTGTAGAAGCTCTTAGAATCAGTTTTTACATTTCTTGCCTTTACACTCATTCTGTTTTCTCCATCCATCAATTTTTTTCGTCATCCTTTGCTGATTTCTAAAGCTGTTACAATCTTCAGGCTTACTACTCTCTTGACAATATCATAAGCCTCTTTAAATTTAATACTATCCTTAATCTCTTTAGTTAGCCATTAATGCATAATTTTTCCTGTGGAGATGTTATTTCTTAATGGAATATAACTTTGCTGATAATTATGAAATATTTATTTCAATGTTCATTTTTGCTCATCGACCATCATATCCTTTATTTTCCCAATTTACCTTAGCCAACTCACCCCTCACACCTATGAAATTGGTTTTAAGTTTAATGCTCTGGTTTTGGGCTCACTCTCAAACTCAACTTGAAATTCGATCATATTGTGGCCATTCTTCCCAGAGGATCCCTTACTATGAGATTACTAATTAGCTCTTTCATTACACAAGACCTGATCTGAAAACAGCCTATTCTCTGGTTGGTTCTACAACATAATGTTCTCAAATGCATTCCATGAATTCATCCTCCAACCCACTTTTGCCAATTTCATTTTTCTAGTCTATAAGATTAAAGTTCCCCATGATTATTGCATTGCTTTTGTAACAATCTTTTATTTCTTGATTAATCTCTTTGACCTCCTTATCTCGAGAGACAATGGGTAAGTGCCTGGAGGTGGTCAGTGGTGTGTGGAGCAGCGCCTGGAGTAGCTATAAAGGCCAATTCTAGAGTGACAGGCTCTTCCACAGGTGCTGCAGAAAAATGTGTTTGTCGGGGCTGTTACACAGTTGGCTCTCCCCTTGTGCTTTTGTCTTCTTTCCTGCCAACTGTTAAGTCTCTTTGACTCGCCACACTTTAGCCCCGCCTTTATGGCTGCCCGCCAGCTCTGGCGAACGCTGGCAACTGACTCCCACGACTTGCGATCAACGTCACAGGACTTCATGTCGCGTTTGCAGGCATCTTTAAAGCGGAGACATGGACGGCCGGTGGGTCTGATACCAGTGGTGAGCTCGCTGTACAATGTGTCTTTGGGGATCCTGCCATCTTCCATGCAGCTCACATGGCCAAGCCATCTCAAGCGCCGCTGACTCAGTAGTGTGTATAAGCTGGGGATGTTGGCTGCCTTGAGGACTTCTGTGTTGGAGATACGGTCCTGCCACCTGATGCCAAGTATTCTCCGGAGGCAGCAAAGATGGAATGAATTGAGCCGTTGCTCTTGGCTGACATATGTTGTCCAGGCCTCGCTGCCATAGCGCAAGGTAGTGAGGACACAGGCTTGATACACTCGGACTTTTGTGTTCCGTGTCAGTGCGCCATTTTCCCACACTCTCTTGGCCAGTCTGGACATAGCAGTGGAAGCCTTTCCCATGCGCTTGTTGATTTCTGAATCTAGAGACAGGTTACTGTTGAGCCTAGGTAGGTGAACTCTTGAACCACTTCCAGAGCGTGGTCGCTGATATTGATAGATGGAGCATTTCTGACGTCCTGCCCCATGATGTTCGTTTTCTTGAGGCTGATGGTTAGGCCAAATTCGTTGCAGGCAGCCGCAATCCTGTCGATGAGACTCTGCAGACACTCTTCAGTGTGAGATGTTAAAGCAGCATCGTCAGCAAAGAGGAGTTCCCTGATTAGGATTTTCCATACTTCGGACTTCGCTCTTAGACGGGCAAGGTTGAACAACCTGCCCCCTGATCTTGTGTGGAGGAAAATTCCTTCTTCAGAAGACTTGAACGCATGTGAAAGCAGCAGGGAGAAGAAAATCCCAAAAAGTGTGGGTGCGAGAACACAGCCCTGTTTCACGCCACTCAGGATAGGAAAGGGCTCTGATGAGCCGCCATGTTGAATTGTGCCTTTCATATTGTCATGGAATGAGGTGATGATACTTAGTAGCTTTGGTGGACATCCAATCTTTTCTAGTAGTCTGAAGAGACCACGTCTGCTGACGAGGTCAAAGGCTTTGGTGAGATCAATGAAAGCAATGTCGAGGGGCATCTGTTGTTTGCGGCATTTCTCCTGTATCTGACGAAGGGAGAACAGCATGTCAATGGTCGATCTCTCTGCACGAAAGCCACACTGTGCCTCAGGGTAGACGCGCTCGGCCAGCTTCTGGAGCCTGTTTAGAGCGACTCGAGCAAAGACTTTCCTCACTATGCTGAGCAGGGAGATTCCACGGTAGTTGTTGCAGTCACCGCGGTCACCTTTGTTTTTATAGAGGGTGATGATATTGGCATCGCACATGTCCTGAGCTACTGCTCCCTTGTCCCAGCACAGGCATAGCAGTTCATGTAGTGCTGAGAGTATAGCAGGCTTGGCACTCTTGATTATTTCAGGGGTAATGCTCTCCTTCCCAGGGGCTTTTCCGCTGGCTAGAGAATCAATGGCATCACTGAGTTCCGATTTGGTTGGCTGTATGTCCAGCTCATCCATGACTGGTAGAGGCTGGTCTCATTGAGGGTGGTCTCAGTGACAACATTCGCCCTGGAGAACAGTTCTAGGTAGTGCTCAACCCAGTGGTCCATTTGTTTGCGTTGGTCAGTGATTATGTCCCCTGATTTAGATTTGAGGGGGGGCGATCTTCTTGATGGTTGGCCCAAGAGCTCTCTTCATGCCATCATACATTCCTCTGATGTTTCCGGTGTCTCGAGGCCAGCTGAATATGACTGCATAGGTGTTGCCAGTAGTGGTTTGCGCAGCGCCTGGTTGTTTTTTGCACGATGCTTCTGGCTGCTTTAAGTGCTACGGATGTTAACTCGCTGGGGGCTTTCTTGTAGTTCAACAGTGCAATGCGCTTAACGGCTATGACAGGTTCCAGCTCTTCATTATGAGATTGAAACCAGTCTGCATTTCTCTTCGCACTTTTGCCGTAGGTGGTCAAAGCTGACTCATAGATGGCGTCTCTGATGTGGGCCCACTTGGTCTTAGCATCCCCTGTAGGAGTGTTTTGAAGGGCTGTTACAAGTGAATTTAGAAATTTTTGTAACAGCTGTGGATGAGAAATTCTGCTCGTGTTGATGCGCGGGTGGCCCTTCTGCTTGGAATGATGCAACTTCTTTGGTCTGAGTCTAACCTTGCTGCACACCAGGGAGTGCTTAGTGTCGCAGTCCGCACTGTGGAAGCTGCGTGTAATTTGAACACTGTTTAAGGAGGCTCGCCTTGTGACGATAAGGTATAGCTGGTGCCAACGATGCGATCCTGGGTGCCTCCATGAAACCTGGTGGCAGGGTTCAGTGTGAAAGAACGAGTTGGTGATGCAGAGGTTATGATAGGTACACAACTCGAGCAGTCTCTGCCCGTTCTCATTCATCCTTCCAACGCCATAGCGCCCAAGGCAGGAGGGCCATGAGTCATGGTCGGCCCCAACCCTGGCATTAAAGTCCCCCAGCAGGAATAGGTGTTCGGTGTTGGGGATGCTGCTAATGATGCTATGGAGTTCCTCGTAGAACTGATCTTTAGCTTCAGGTGTGGAGCAGAGTGTTGGAGCATAGATGCTGAGTAGGTGTACTGGACCAGAGGTGGAGAGTAGTCGGATGGACAGTATGCGTTCCGAGCCATTTGAGGGAGGCTCTATCATGCTGAGAAAGGGGTTTCTGATGGTGAAGCCCACTCCATGCTGTCTTGGTTCTTCAGGATCCCTGCCCTGCCAGAAGGTGGTGTAGTCTTGCTCTGCTACAGATCCACTCGCGGGGAGGCGTGTCTCCTTTAGTGCTGCAATGTCTACATTGAGTCTACTGAGCTCGTTGTTAATGATGGCGGTCTTCCGAGAATCGTTGATTTGTGTAAGGTCTTCCGACAGGCCAGGACACATAGTTCTGACGTTCCAGCTTGCAAAATGAAGGGCTGATACCTTCTTTCCTTTTTTCGTGTTGTTTGGTGCGATGTTGCACTCCACCTTTCGGGCAATGATCCTGAGCTCCAAGCACCCATTGAAGCAGGTAGACTGTGGCGGGATAGAACCTTATTGACCGGGGACTGCCCGGTTTGAGGCGGGCGGTAGCTGTCCAGTGAGGTGCGATAACCTCTCCCACCGACAAAGGCAACCCATGGTGCCCAGTTTCTACGCCAATTTAGCTGGACTTTTAACCCGGAACTGCTGCCTTCCGTGTTGTTTCAGTCGCTGTGAGGCAACTATGGTGTGACCTCTCCATGGCGCATGCCTGGGCGAATTTATGGAGGTTGAGAGTTGCCCAATCGTCAAAATCCCCCTCTCGGCCTTTCTGGTGGGGTCCAAAGGAGTGCAGAGCAAGAAGTTTGATTTTTATTTATTTAGAGATACAGCACTGAAACAGGCCCTTCGGCCCACCGAGTCTGTGCCGACCATTAACCACCCATTTATACTAATCCTACACTAATTCCATATTCCTACCACATCCCCACCTATCCCTATATTTCCCTACCATCTACCTATACTAGGGGCAATTTTATAATGGCCAATTTACCTATCAACCTGCAAGTCTTTGGCATATGGGAGGAAACCGGAGCACCCAGAGGAAACCCACGCAGACACAGGGAGAACTTGCAAACTCCACACAGGCAGTACCCAGAATTGAACCCGAGTCGCTGGAGCTGTGAGGCTGCGGTGCTAATCACTGCGCCGCTTTTGGCACCGGTATGGCTGCAGGAACTGCCGGAAACATGCCAAAGGTGACACATGACCGCCTACGGGGTTCCGCTCCAGATTTTCTGTTAGGGTTTACTCCCTTGGCCTTGGTCTCTCCCGAGACACTCACAAGGCAGTGGGGTTGTTAGGGCCCCTACACAGGTGTAGGATGATGCCGGTGGGAGGAGGGGGTGCGAGGGGGAGAGGTCGATGGAAGGGGGTGCAGGGGGAAGATGGTGCGAGGGGGGGGGGCTGGGATGGGGTTGTGAGGGGGGAGGGGGTGAGCTGAGAGTGTGGAGCTGGGAAGGGGAAGGTGGGGGTGGAAGGGGGGTGGGGGAAGGGGAAGATGAAAAGGGGGTGCAGGTAATAAGCCATTTCCTCAGTTCCCACCATCGACGCCTGGAAATTTCGTCCGCATCCTTCGGGAAGTGAGCGACATCCTCGTGCGCCGGTACCAGCATTGCCGACAGTGCGCTGCAGATGCTCTCCGAGCCATCTCCCGCGGGCACTTTGAAGTTGCGGCTGAGGAGCCGTTCGTGGCTTTTTGGGTGTTCGGGGCACCTTTTCGCAAGGCTTCCCTAGGGTCCCGCTGCTCCTTATTCTCTTCAATGGACTTACCGCACGCCATGGCCGCAGACACTCTGGACGGTGAAGACAGCAGGATCGGAGATCAAAGATCACCAGCTGTACTGCGCAATTTCATCAGGACTGCGATCAATTTCATTGAGAAAACAAAGAGCAGGTATGGCTGGGGGAGGGCAGTGGGCCCAGGTAACATAAACTAACTGTTAGCTTGTAGTTAGGGCTAAAATGAACTGATTAAAGAGCCAGGGGAGTTTAAACAGTTTAAGAGGGTAGATTGGGGGAGTAAACACTAAGAATGGGAGCAGATGGCCATGGATAGAGTTGAACAGCAAGGGAGCTTCCTTGGGAGCTTACAGCCCAGGAGCCATCTCGCTGGAGGGTCATACTCTACCTATACTATACCTGTTAGGGAAGGTCTGTAAACTCTCACCAGTGGTTTCTGCCCTTGTTATTTCTTATCTCTACCCATACTGAGTCTATTTCGTACTTTTCCGAGCCAAGATCTTTCCTCACTACTGTCCTTATGTTATCCTTTATTATATGAGAGCTACCTATCCTCTCGCCCCACACCCCCTAACCTCTTCAGTTTCCCATTTTGTCTACCTTTTCAAACGTCAAGTACCCTGGAATATTTAGTTCCCAACCTCAATCATAATGCAACCATGTTTCTATAATGGTTATTTGATCATCCCATTTACCTCTAAATGTGCCAATAATTCATCCATCTTGTTGCGAATGCTTCATGTAATCAGATAAAGCGCCTTTAGTTTTAACATTTTATGTTTTTTCCCCCCAACTGTCCTTACCATTTTAACTCTTTGTCCCTTCCTGTCATACTCTGCTCATCTTTGCCCAAAACGCTAAACAGCTCTGTGGCCTTTACTTTTTTTTGGTAGATTTATAAATTTACCCTCAGTTTAAAGCCCTATCTAGAGCCCTAGTTATGCAATTCACCAGGACACTGGTCCCAACCTGGTTCAAATGGAGCCTATCCCAACCGAACAACTCCCTCTTTCCCCAGTCCCCAAGAGTTGAAACCCCTGCCCACAAGACGACTCAGCCCTGCAGTCAACTCTGTCTGTTTGCCCTGATGTCAATTTGCACGTCATTCAGTCAATAATCCAGAGAATATTACCTTGAGATTCTGCTTATTAATTTGAATGTTAGCTCCTCAAACTCGATCAGAAGAACCTCGCTCCACCAATGTCATTGGTTCCTAATTGGATCACAACAACTGGATCCTCCCCCACTAAGTTGTCTTTAACACTGGCACCGGCCAGACAAAACAAACTTCGCAACTCCAGGTCCCAGCTGCAGAAAATAGTCTCTATCCCCCTGACCATATTGTCGCTTACCACTACACATACCTTTTCACTCCCCCCACTTGAATGGCCTCCTGCACTAGGGTGCCATGGTCAGTTTGCATCCACCGTGCAGACTTTGCCCTCATCCACACAGACAGCAAGAACCACGCACCTGTTGGATATGGGCAAGGGCCAAGGCACCTCCAGCACCGCACTTGGGGGATCGGTACCTGCCAAACTTGTAGTCATGCTCCTGCCCACGAACCAAATCTGCACCACTTCCTAACGTAAGGGGTGCGACTGCCTCCCGGATCAAAGTGTCCAGGTAACTCTCCCACTCCCTGATGCCCCGCAATGTCTGCACCTTGGACACCAGCTCAATAACTATGAGCTGTAGTTCAAGATGTAGACATTTACTGCTGATGTGTTTGTCCAGCATTGCAATGCTCTCCACAAAATCCCACATGCTGCAGTTCCAGCACACCACCTGTACTTGCATCTCTGTATAAACTGGTTTCATTTAATGTCTATGTATATAATCAACTTCATATATAGTTTATGTTTTTAACTAATTATTTGATCTAGTCTAAATTATAGGTCAAGAAAACACAGTATGCCAAAAGAGGAATTCTAATTAATTGGTTGGAAACTGACATTAAACTTTTAATGGGGGAAAAAAACCTATAGTTAACTTTAATAAAAAGCTGGTAGCCAAGATGGCCACCGCAATTTGCATTTGAACACTTTACACATTCCAAGGTCTTCAACAAGAGACTCATGTCTGATGAACCTGTACCCCAAACAATGGCTGGCTCTACTGATTGAATTAGCTAAACTGGCTTTCATTAGCATGGCATTCAAGGCCACCCTGACACACTGAATTTGAAAGAGTGAACCCCTCCAAGTGTAAATATTGGCATCCTTAGGCCTGGGATGATGACAACTCCTAAACTTGAATCTCATTAGAAGGTTCCAGAGAATACACTGAGGCAGTCATGCGACCGTCTGACCATCTCTGTGAAAGCTGGGAGTTTCCCTTGGACAAAGACCGTCAAACCAGTGACTCATTCTGGGCAGAAGCCAGGAGCTCTCTCCAGAAAACCTCATGCAAAGCCTAGCTGCTGGTTGCTGGATTCAAGACAAAGACACCATGGGAAGAAAGCCACCTACAATTCTGCTTACAAAAAAAGCATGAACCAAATGGGCCAGACACAAACTGCACATTTACCAAAGACTTCAAGAACAGAACTTCAGCCGGAAGATAACGGAATCATCCAACCCCACAGACTATCAATTTTTATTTGTTCTGGTCTCCAATCTAACCACAAATCTACCCCTCAAAACTCTAATCTATTTGCGTGTGTGTGTGTGCGTGAATGTGCTGTGCATTTTTTTTTAATTTAAATCTGGTTTAGATTGTTAAGTATAATAAACTCACCTCTTTTTTGTTCAAACTCAAGAAAACCTGTCTGATTGGTTCTTTTACTATCACCTCAAAGGTAAACGGTAAAACACTCACTAAAGTGGTAAGCACATCCACTGCTTATAAAGGAACAAACTCTGTTGTGGTCAAATAAGAGGAAGGACAAGGGGTGAGCCTTGTGACCCCTCCTCACATGACCGTAACAAGGTAAATTAAATTGGTTACCTGTAACAACGAACCACTAAAAATATTGCAGGTATAAAGCTCCTTCCATCTCTGCACCAAATTCCCCCTTTCACACTGTTTATGATGCACTCCATTTATGACCACTCTGTGCATCAGCAGATAACAGTTTACTGTTATTTTTTAATATATGTAACAACAGCTCTCATTTATATAGTGCCTTTGACCTTTTTTGTTATTTATTCATGGGATGTGGGCATCGCTAGCTAGGCCAGCATTTATTGCCCATCCCTAATTGCCCTCGAGAAGGTGGTGGTGAGCTGCCTTCTTGAACCACTGCAGTCCATGTGAGGTAGGTACACCCACAGTGCTGTTAGGAAGGGAGTTCCAAGATTTTGACCTAGCCACAGCGAAGGAACGGCGATATAGTTCCAAGTCAGGATGGTGTGTGACTTGACCTGGTGAAACGTCTCAATGTGCTTCACAGCAGCGTTAACAAAAAGGTTTGGCACAGAGCCCCTTAACAGCATCTTAGGGCAGCTGACCAAAAGCTTGGTCAAAGAGGTATTTTAAGGAGCATCTTGAAGGAACAAAGAGAGGCACTGGGACAGAGCAGTATAAGGAGGAAATTCCAGGGCTTAGGATCTCTGCAGCTGAAAGTACAGCCACCTATGGGGGAGCAATTAAAATCAGAGATGTGCAAGAGGCCAGAACTGGAGGAGCACAGAGATCTCAGTGGGTTGTAGGTGGTTACATAGATGGGGAGGGGCAAGGCCATGGAATGTGGATGAGGATTTTCAATTTTACACATAAGGCCAAGTGAAATGTTGCTGCGGATATGCTTCATAAACCTTTAGTACCCTTCCACTATGGAAAACAGCAACACTTGACCATTTACTTCATACGCCTTTAATCCTCAGAAAAAACTTGCTTTATCTTCCATCAATCCCCTGTTCAAAGAGCAATGTTAACCAAATTGAGAACAGTAACAATTCACTAAATTAAATTTTTACTGCTGCATTAAATACAAAGTTCTGTCAGCTTCCAGACACCATGCCTGACATATAACAAGCTTAGAGTGATTTCAAGTTGTAAATTATCATGGTTTGACATCACGAATCACCAGAAAGCAGATATTAAAGTAAAGGCTTTAAAAAAACATGCATTTTTGGCCTCAACGTGGGACCACATAACTAAGTGGAACACCAACTATAAAGAAATCGGTTGGAACATTTAACTCAGTAAAACATTCCACACAATATTGCCAGAATCCATAAATTATTTCAAAAGAAAGCTACCTGGTCCACTTAAACCAGTATCAAATTTGCCTCGTAAACCTTTTGAAGTAGAGCTGATTTTACCATTACCCTAGAAAAAAGCTACTTCCTATTGTGTCCCATCAATCTGAAGGTGACTGAGGCAATGTACATTAGAGGGATAACAAATAAAAAAAATAAGTATTGTAACTCAGAATGAGAGAAGATTCTGTTTAGAATAAACTGCTCATTGGGAATATTCTCAGCAACATTAGGTCAGAGTCAAATATGGCACTGAAGGAGTCCATTCAGCTATCGAGTCCATGCTGGTTCTCCATGGAGCTATCCAGTCAGTCCCAACACCCCACTCAATCACCATAGCCCTGCAAGTTTATTTCCTTGAAATGGCCATCCAATTTCCTTTTGACCTCAATGATTGTCGTTGCTTCCACCAACCTTGTGGACAGCAAGTTCCAGGTCATTACCATCCACTGCATAAAAAGTTCTTCCTCATATTCTCCTTGCATCTTTTGCCCAAAACCTTCAATCTGTGTCCCCTTGTCCTTGTACCATTAGTTAACTGGGAACAGTTTTTCCTCGTCTAACTTAGCTAAGCCTAACATAATCTTGTACACCTCTAATAAGTCTCCCTCAATCTCCTTTGCTGTAAGGAGAACAGCCCTGACTTTTCCAACCTATCCTTGCAACTAAAATCCCCATCCCTGGAAACATTCTGGTAAATCTCCTCTGCACCCTCTCAAGGACCCTCACATCAAGTGTGAACCAGAGCTGGACACAATATTCCATATGGGCCCGAACCAGAGCTTTATAAAGGATCAGCATAACTTCTCTGCTTTTGTACTCAATGCCTCTATATATGAAGTCCAAGATTCCATATGCTTTACTAACCACTCTCCCAATATGTCTTGCCAGCTTCAAAGATTGAAGCACATGTACCCCCAGGTCCCTCTTGTTCCTACACACTCTTTAGAAGTGTGCCACTAAGAATATATTGCCTCTCCCTATTCCTTCTGCCAAAATGCATCATCTCACACTTGTTAGTATTAAATTCCGTCAGTCACCTCTCTGCCCATTCTGCTAGCCTACATCACATTTGTGCAGTTAAGCACAAATGGATGGTAAAATGTCTTATTCCAACAAAGAAATCAAAGGTTACAAAGCAGACTTGCTATGAACTGTATTGTATTACTGCTACTACCAGTACTATCTAAGACCGGTAAAGAAAAATCATTTCCACCCAAACCCTTTGGGCTGCATTCAACAGAAGATGGGCGGCACAGTGGTTAGCACCGCAGCCTCACAGCTCCAGCAACCCGGGTTCAATTCTGGGTACTGTCTGTGTGGAGTTTGCAAGTTCTCCTTGTGTCTGCGTGGGTTTTCTCCGGGTGCTCCGGTTTCCTCCCACAAGCCAAAAGACTTGCAGGTTGGTAGGTAAATTGGCCATTATAAATTGCCCCTAGTATAGGTAGGTGGTAGGGAAATATAGGGACAGCTGGGGATGTGGTAGGAATATGGGATTAGTGTAGGATTAGTATAAATGGGTGGTTGATGGTCGGCACAGACTTGGTGGGCCGAAGGGCCTGTTTCAGTGCTGTATCTCTAAAAACTAAAAAAAAGAAGAGAGCACTCAGTTGATATCGGGCCTCTCCCATTGCAACAAACAAGCTTGCAAAAGGTCCTTGACAGCTTACCTTACCTGCATCAAAGGGGCCGCAACCAAAACAAAAATTTCAGCGGCAGGTACCTTTAAGAAAGACTGTGTGGACAGGAAACCAACGAAGCATGTTGCATCACAAGATGGACGTGTGCTGAAGACAGTGTGGCTGGGGAGTGGCATGTCGGAGTGTGCTCGATAGCTTGTTGAAAGATCCATGCCAGTTGGCTTTCTTTTGATGGGTGTGATTGGGCCATTTGATGCCAGGCAGGTCAAGTCAAACTGACTGATGCCTATGGAGCTCATGCCATGGATGCCAGATGGTGCCAGTTAAGTAGTGCCACCTGCAGCTTGGGCATAGCTGGAGGTTGGTACAGGGTATCTCATGCCAGGTTTAACCAATTCTTTTTGTTGCAGATGCCTTCCAACCTCTGTAGCTAACTCCCCCTGGTGCCAACATGCAAGCCTAAACAAATGATGCAGGTACCAGCCAAAGAGACATCGAAAACTGTAGTCATGGCCATCAGCCACAGCAAGGGCCTGACAGCACTTTACGATGTACTTAAATCTGATGGTCATATCTGATCTTTGGACAAAACGACTGGGAGGATGAAGAGACAAAACTGAAATTAATTTCAGTAAGAACTGAAGCAGCATTTTTGGGGGTAGGGGAGGGGAAGAAAAGCTTTTAATTTAGCAACCATAACTACAACAACCTTTGAAGGTTTACTCATGAGCAATAAACATTTAACTTATATTGGGAAAATTATCTAATGTTGCATGGCAGACCTTGCAATGCTGTGTGGGAATTGAGCTCATCACATGATGACATATCCAAACTTATAAACCATCTTGAAAGGAGTTCATCTCAAGAGTTTAACCAGGCAACAGAAAGCCTTAAACCTATCATCCACCTACCCTATATTTCCCACAACTGGCACCTTCCCAAAACTCAGATTTAGCTCAAATGAGTAGTCAGATTTCCCAAAACTGATTTCTGATGCAACAGACAGCAAACTGCAAAACAGATGAAAATGCATTTACTATACAAAGCTGGTTGCAGATTTTGCTTTTGGAATGATCCATTAATTGTTGTGGCAACCCTGGTCCCCAAGCTTTATCCATCTTTACACAACAGTACACGTACGAAAAAAAGATTAGAGTGGAACCTAACCCTTTTGCACTGATAAGCCAGACAACAGGGCCATCTGTGATACTGCTCATTGTTTCAGCATGTCAGCACAACCGAGCTTTAGAAGTTGAACACTTCAGGTCATTTTACTCTGGCTTTCATAACAAGTGATGCTTCATTTGAAGCTTTCGATCACTGTTCCAAAACGCTAAGGATCTGACTGTCAATGTTGTGGAACTGGGCATTTCCCTTTGCATTTGTCTGCCCGGCATTTGTTGAAATGAGAAAGAAATTAACTCGCCTGTTATCTT
Source organism: Heterodontus francisci (assembly GCF_036365525.1). NCBI lineage: Eukaryota > Metazoa > Chordata > Chondrichthyes > Heterodontiformes > Heterodontidae > Heterodontus > Heterodontus francisci. Next base: position 21,463,366 of record NC_090373.1, read on the forward strand.
TTAAGACTGATGCGGTCGGCATGTTATATTGTTTTAAATGAAAAAGCAATTTTGCCATAATGTAGACCCTTTGTGCAGACAGAAATTTTGATTACAAGGTCAAATGGGAGATCGTAAACATATGCTTCAGATGCCATGTCTGTGCTAATTGCTTTTCAAGTGTGCCGATTCTGCTCTACTATTTTTGGAGAGATGAAAGATCATCTATCTAGTAACAGATGTGCAGTTTAAGGTCGTGTCAGCTCTCGAATAGCAGCAGTCCACAGACTTATTTATTTAGAGCTGCTTAATTTCAATGAAACATCCTGTACTTTGGTCGTGTCTAAATGTTAACTTTTAATTTTGCTTTGCCTCATTATTAGGGCTAGGGATTATTTAGCTTGTGCGTAGAGGTGACATCTCTGATGAAATGAATGGTAGTGTGGCCTGACTTCCCCTCATGCTGGTGACTGCAATAACTGATCACAGCCAGCTCCATGGGAAGTCATCAGCAATTATCCGTCAGAGACGACAAACAAAGAAAGGAAAACAGCAAGGATACACAATGGACCAGCGCACCAATATGAAGCTCAAGGCAACAGTGGTTCACAGGTTCAAACCTCCCACTGTGCTACTGATAATATAATTCATGCTGCTGCAGCATGTAATCACTTTTAAGTCAAGGTGTGCAAACATATCAGTTCAACTCTTTCACCGTCAGAGACCGATTGAACACTTGTAATTGTTCAATGCTCTAAATTTAATCCTCCTGTACGCAAAGAAGTAGGGTCCAATTCCAAGCAGTCACTTTTTCCCAGGTTCTTTTCACTTGCCTACCATAAACAGGAAGAACTCACATTTATACAGCGCCTTTATCTCAGTAAAACATTCCAAGGCGCTTCACAGGAGTTTTATCAGACAAAATCTGGCACCGAGGCACATGAGGAGGAATTAGGGCAGGCAACCAAAAGCTTGGTCAAAGAGGTAGGTTTTAAGGAGCATCTTAAAAGTTGAGAGGGGTAGCAAGGTGGAAAGGTTTATGGAGGGAATTAAGGAACTTATGGACTAGGGCAGCTGAAGGCATTCGGGCACGCGCAAGAATTGGGGGAGCACACAGATTTCAGAGGGTTGGAAGAGATTACAGAGAAAGGAAAGGACAAAACCATGAACAGATTTGAAATCAAGTTTGCTTTTAGCAACGTACCCACATTTCAAAGTCCACCACCATTCTCCTGTCTGTCAAACACCTTTCTTCCACATACACCTCATGATGTTTCAACATCTGACTAAAGGAGTTGCCGGACTATGCTAAATTGTTGTGAATCTGGATTTTACTTGCACTGAGATCTCTATCTGCTGCAAAAGATGAAAGGTGCTCTAGGGGAAAAAAAAGGGGGACTGAATGTTTCTCTTTATTTTGTTGCAATCTTATGAATGCCAAGAGTTGGTTCATTGTTTTTTTAAATGATTTTATGGATAGCACAATCACAATGGATTGGTCACACATCTCAGAACACCACCTTTCACCTCCCCCTTTACCATGGATAAGCATGGAATGCAGACCGAACTGCAACACAGCCAAGCAAAAACATGAAACGGCTTGACAGCAGTCAAACCAATGGTATATGAACAGATGTCCATACAGTGAGGAAGGAGGAAATGGCTTCAATCTTGCTTAGGGCCAGAACAGAGGCTCACGAGGGCTGCAGTCCCCCACCCCACCACTCTGAATCCTGACAACTGTGTCTTTCATTTTCAATAGAGAAAGCAAGAGGGAACTGTTTTGAGTAGGTTGAAAGTATTGATGCCATAGCTTTTTTTTTTAAATTGATTTAAATACAGCTGGATTAAGCTTATCCTCTTTATGCGACAAGTGCTTTAAGCCTCGCATGTTGTGTAAAAGCCCAGAAAGCAGGGGAAAAAAAACTGAATTGATCTAACAAGGTGCTTTGTGCTGCAAACTCAGTTTGCAAATGACATTCCGAATTCCGCCATTCAGGCCATGAGTTAACTTATCTGCCTCATAATGATAGTTCCACTACCTCAGTGGTTTAATTAACACATCACGGTCAAGTTTCCAAAGTAGAAGGCCTAATACATTAGTTAAAATTAGCATTTCTTTTCCCATCATTATTTCAAATGATCAATGCTATATAAATAGATAAAAACAGAGAGAGAGAGAAAAAAGTTAGGATTAACCTCCTTACAGCAAAGGAGAAGGGGAGATTTACTAGAGGTGTTCACAATTGAAGGGTTTACAATTAACATAGAGTTTAATAGAGTAAATAAGGAGAAACTGTTTCCACTGACAGAAGGGTCGGTAGCCAGAGAACACAAATTTAAAGTAATTGGCAAAAATAGCCAGATGACACCAAACCTGGAGGTGTGGCAAACAGTAAGGATGATATGAACTGCCTGCAACAGGACATAGATTGGCTCGCAGAACGGGCAGAGAGGTGGCAGATGGAATTTAATACTGACAAGTATGAGATGATTCATTTTGGCAGAAGGAATAGGGAGAGGCAATATATACTTAATGACACCGTTCTAAAGAGTGTGCTGGGGCAGAGGGACATGGGGGTGCATGTGCATTGATCTTTGAAGCTGGCAGGACATATTGAGAGTGGTTAGTAAAGCATATGGGATCTTGGGCTTCCTAAACAGCGACATGGAGGACAAAAGCAGAGAAGTTATGCTGAACCTATATAAAGCTCTGGTTAGGGCCCATATGGAGTACTGCATCCAGCTCTGGTTCACACTTTAGGAAGGATGTGAGGGTCCTTGAAAGGGTGCAGAGGAGATTTACCAGAATGGTTACAGGGATGGGGGATTTTAGTTACAAGGCTAGATTGGAAAAGCTGGGGCTGTTCTCCTTACAGCAAAGCAGATTGAGGGGAGATTTAATAGAGGTGTACAAGATGATAGGTTTAGATAAGTTAGACAAGGAAAATCTGTTCCCAATTAACTAATGGTACAAAGACGAGGGGACACAGATTGAAGCTTTTGGGCAAGAGATGCTGGGGAATATGAGGAAGAACCTTTTTTTACACAGCAGATGGTAATGACCTGGAACTTGCTGCCCTCAAGGTTGGTGGAAGCGGAGACAATCAATGATTTCAAAAGGAGATTCGATGGTCACATGAAGTAAATAAACTTGCAGGGCTACGGGGATCGAGCTGGGGAGTGGGACTGACTGGGCAGCTCCATGGACAGCCGGCATGAACTTGATGGGCTGAATGGCATCCTTTTGTGCCATAAATGTCTCTGACTTTAGGTGCGAAGAGGAGAATTTTTGTTTTAACTCAGCGAGTTATGATGATCTCGAATGCACTGCCTGAAAGGGTTGTGGGAGCAGATTCAATTACAACTTTCAAAAGGGAATTGGATAAATACTTGAAGAGGTAACATTTTCAGGGATATGGGGCAAGAACAGGGAAGTGGGACTAATTAGATAGCTCTTTTAAAGAGCTGGCACAGACACGATGGGCTGAATGGCCTCCTGCTGTGTTGAACCATTCTCAGAATCTATATGCAGATTATAGTCGTCTTTCATATGGTAGGAGCAAAAATAAAGTCAAATATCAATATCCAGATAATGTCAGATATCCAGGCCAAAGCTTCCGATGCAACTGCATGCATATCCTGTAAGCTACCTGCAAGTTTCCTCTGAGGGCCATGTTTGATAATGTGCGATGAAGTGGGGTGGATGATCAGAGCCCTCTCATAGCTCACCCTATTTCATGATCTTCAATCACAATTAAAGTCATCTGAAAGGACATCAAACTGGTCGTTAAATCAACCTCCCGGGTAACAGCAGCAAATCGAGCAGTGTGACCCTGTGCACATTTCTATAATTGATTTTAAATATAAATAAATACTTCAAATAAATGGCCTCATTCAAAAATAAACCAAAAAGTCCTGATGCTCCATTGTTACATCTCTGAAGATTTGTAGTTTTGGAAAAGGGGGAGGGCAAAGATGAAGAATAAGACAATTTATAATTTAGCAATGTGTCAGCAGGTAAGATCTGATTATTACAGCAACCACTGGTCACCAGAAATTGGATTGCAGACAGCATGCGACTTTCCTTTAATTCATACACAGTGGAAATGGAAATCCAGACACCAAGGGCTGTCTGCTGGGTAGTTATAAATTAACATTGCATTGCCCAGCTGTATTACAGCACAAACTGAACAAATAAATGCCTGACTTCAACATGGAAATCTATTGCAGCATCGCAGTTCACTCCTATTATGCAGAAGTCGTGATCCAAGCAGAACATTCCTTTACAAATTTGTTATGCATTTATCAGGATTAGACAGTGTACAGTTACCAGCCTGCTAGAAAAACAGATTTCTTTCCCCCCGTCTGCTTTATGAAGATACATACAATTACCAATTCAAAACACAAAACCGAAGTTCTATCCAAGCCTACAGTGATTCCTCCCCCTGGTGTTCTTGAAGATTTTTTCTTAGCAGTAGCAATTCAAGTATTTTTTTCCCCCTCTGCAGTGGATCCTGAGTTATTAATTTCAGTGAAGCAGCAATTTGTTTTTTTTTAATGTTTTTCAAAAAGCAAACGCCTATCATGTTACACCATTCCATCCAGAAGTTAAATATTCATTGAGTTGCAAATTCCCAGTATACAGTTACTATTAGGAACTGTACAGAAAACTTGTACTCATCGTAAATTAGCACACACTGAACTGGATTTCGTTTGTTACTGCAGATTTTTAAAAAATGCTTTTGTAGCTCCCAGGTTCAATAAGCAATTTGTCTTTTTGCTTGGAAGAATACGGACATGACGTATCAGTTATTCTGCACCAAAAGGTTTCTCACTGGCAATGCCGACCACTGAACAATTTTAGTTCCACTTCAAGAGGAGATGGAGCTTTAAATATTTAAACACAGTCACAGAAATGAAATACTAGATCAGTAATTAGAATTTTAAAATATTAATTCTTGCTTTCAATTTTTTTTATACATAACCTTGACTAACATGTCATTCAAAACTCACATTATCTGGTTGAAAGAACAATATTAAATAATCCAGTGACAGGCAAGCAACTATGACTGTGAACGGTAGCCCAACAAGCTGCAGACTTAATGCAATATAACCACCAGCAGGGTATTAGTGTAAAAGGGAATTTAACAGAGATATTAAAATGAATCTTTTCTTTCTGCAACACGGAGCTGGAAAAATATTCCAGCCATCTTCCCCTTTTCATTGCATCTCCTGTGGCTGCTTGTCAATCAAACTAAAACAGTGATTAAGCAGAGCAAACACACAACTGAAAGCACACAAAGTACAAAGGCAATATGTGCTGTGACAAGAGAAATTTGCTTTACTCCCAAGGTTGCTCAAAACCCAAAGCTAGCAAAACACAATGTTTCTCTGGTCACCATGCTGAAGACAAGAAAGCTATCCTGAATTAAATTCAAAACTATTTTAGGACCAATAGCCCATACGGTCACAAGATGAGTCACGTCATAATTAGCCAAATTTGGGAAGTTACACTCTGAACAAGGTCACTCAACCCACCTCTGGGTTACAGGTGCCATTTTTAAGCTAGTTATTGAGGTCTTGTTTTTGCAATAATTTTTTTTTAAACTAAAATGGTTAGTGGTACAGGCGATGCAAATTTTAGTTAGAACCCTGGGTGGGCTTCTCTCATTTCTGTTTTTTGTATTTTGCAAGAATGGTCTCCTGGATCTGGCATCCCATTTGGATATTTAAACACTGCTGAACGAGATGTCATAAGGCAAGTTTTCATGGTCAGCAGGTTTATTTCAACAGACACACACTCCTTTGTTAGCTGACAATGGCAAAGTCAATTTAAATTAAAAAGTGTTTGGGTTATTTTAATCATTAGACATATAATCATCACTTGCAGCCAAAAATTAAGCATAAATTGCCATTATAATACGAAGAGCAGGAAAAATAGGTCCTCTATCAGATGTTCAACTGCGGTTGATGAAACGCTCATGTTTTCAGAGGTTGTGCGATATAAATACATCCACCCGAAGCTGCAGCGATGTTTGTATTTTGAGAAAGGAGTTAAAATAAGCCATCAGCTCCCATTGTCTGTTGCACAGAAAAGGCTGTAACTGCACCACTTAGCGGCCATAGTTATTACATTTTATAAATAATAATTTGGCCATAAATATCACCCACATACAACACTTGATGTACAGAAAGGGTCAAATTTCATCCACACTGTCTCAACAATATACTGCATATTAATTGCGCAGTGGAGCGTGCCCTTTTTGATTCCAAATATTTGTATTTTTTAAAAAGGTAATTTGGTTTGTTCACTCCTATCTTTCCCCTCCTGAATACAGTAGCTTATGCTGGGCACAGTTCCAAATGTACAGACAATCTAGTACCACACTATTATAGCCATCATTTCAAGCACTAGCCTGGACAAGAGTTAGCAGACCATGTCAACTGTGGCTCTGTGGGTTGTGCGCTTGCCTTTGAGTCAGAAGGTCATGGGTTCAAGTCCCACTCCAGAGACTTGAGCACAAAATTCAAGCTGACACTCCCACTGGATGAGACGTTAAACATCTGTCCTCTCAGGTGAATGTATTCGAAGAACAGCTGGGGAATTCTGTCCTATGTCCTGCCAATATTTTCCCTCCACCAACATTACTAAACAGATGATTGGGTCATTAGTTTTTGTGGGATCTTGTGTGCAAATTGACTGCCCCATTTCCTATGTTACAACAGTGACTAAACTTCATCAGTACTTCACTGGCTCTAAAGCTATTAAAATGCCAGTTCCCCTTCACTGGGAGCCTCACATAGAAGCAGTCAGCCTGCACATATGCACACTTCAAACTGAAGGACCTAAAGCTGCAGTTAGGTGTGGAGATCCAGGCTAATTATTCTCCTCCTTTGCCGAGTTATGTTATAATTCTTAATTGATTTATGAAGAAAGCTGTCAACTAATAGAAGCGTGCACTAACAGCTATTCAGAACATCGGAACTCCTGGATGGTAAAGGACCAGGTCCATCTGGTTCTACCATCCTGGGGTACAGGAGCCTAATGCTTATGCTACTGGACCAGCAAGCTCAAAATCATAAGTTTAAACTCCAACATGACCAGCTGTATACTTGAATTCAATATATCTGTTGGCTGGTGTCAAAAGATAAAGCTGCCAAACTGCTGTAAAAACCCAACTGGATCACAAATATCCTTCAGCTTCTGGACTACAACTGATTTTTAATGTCCTCAGGACAACTGGAGATGTGCGATAAATGTCACATTAGTAGTGTTGCCCATATCAAAAAACTGTCTTTGAAAAGTACAACGTAGAATGGATTGAGAGGAAACCTCACCTATCCAATGCAGACTTGTACAGCTATATCTGCAAGCAATCTACTACACTAGCACTACAAAAGTACTACAGAAAAAATTAATATATTTTCATTAAAAAAAAACATTTATTTATTTAGAGATACAGCACTGAAACAGGCCCTTCGGCCCACCGAGTCTGTGCCGACCATCAACCACCCATTTATACTAATCCTCCATTAATCCCATATTCCTACCACATCCCCACCTGTCCCTCTATTCCCCTACCACCTACCTATACTAGTGACAATTTATAATGGCCAATTTACCTATCAACATGCAAGTCTTTTGGTGGTGGGAGGAAACCGGAGCACCCGGAGGAAACCCACGCAGACACAGGGAGAACTTGCAAATTCCACACAGGCAGTACCCAGAATTGAACCTGGGTCGCTGCAGCTGTGAGGCTGCGGTGCTAACCACTGCGCCACCCACATATACAGACCATCTACTCTTCCATGCTTTGCAGTCCCTGAACATAAATGGCAAATCCTGGATTGCCCATGCATTTGTGAATCTGGTTGTCTTGATGCACTTGAATGGGAAAAAAATTACAGGGCTATGAGAAAATGAGGAGTGGGACTAATTGGATAGCTCTACCAAAGATAGCATAGGCACAATGGGCCAAATGGCCTCCTTCTGCACTGCACAGAGAAAGACTTTACTATAAAGCTTGATGGCCAATATATTATTTAGTACAATAAAATAGCACCGTTGTGCCTGTTACTGTGGAAAAATAATCCAGTGCTCTCAGCACAAACATCACTGAAAAACAGATCCAATGTTGAAATCTGACAGTCTGAAATTCTAATTTGTTGGGTTCCATCGTGATTACATAAAATTAACCGCAAAGAAACAGGCCATTCAGCCCAACTGGTTTGTGTCAGTGATAATTCTCCACACAAACATTTTCCCATCCCTTTTCATCTCATCCCATCAGCGTATCCTTCTAGTCATTTCTCTCTCGTACTTACCTAGCTTCCCTTTAAATGCTATTCACGTCAACTACTCCATATGGAAGCGAGTACCACATTCCCACAGCAATCAAGTTTCTTCTGAATTCCTTTTTGGATTTATTAGTGACGATCTTATATTTATGGTCCCTAGTCTTTTCTATGTTTACCTCATCAAAACCTTACGTAACTTTCAAAACCTCCATCACGTTACCCCTCAGCCTTTTATCAAAAAGAGAAAAGAGACCCAGCCTGTTCAATCTTTCCTGATAGTTACAACCTCAGTTCTGGATCCTGAAGATATTTTTGTGGAAATATATGTAAATATAAGTGTAGACAGTACACACTGCATGTCACACAAATAAACTACATCAATTTCATGTTCAAGCTACATTTCAATTCTTTTTTTTAAGCAAAGGGCCAACCCTTCATTGTTATTTACCACAGCGCGCCTTAATCCTAATGCTCAACATATGTTTTAAAAATAATCCTATCTTCTGAAAATTGTTACATACATTATTGATAAACACTATAAATACTAGCTGTATAAAATGCTAGTTAGGCCACAGCTGGAGTACTGTGTACAGTTCTGGGCACCACACAATAGGAAGGATGTGATTGCCCTGGAGAGGGTGCAGAGGAGATTCACCAGGATGTTGCCTGGGCTGGAGCATTTCAGCTATGAAGAGACTGAAAAGGCTAGGGTTGTTTTCCTTCGAGCAGAGAAGGCCAAGGGGGGACATGATTGTGATATACAAAATTATGAGGGGCATTGATAGGTTAGATAGGAAGAAACTTTTTCCCTTAGCAGAGGGGTCAATAACCAGGAGGCGTAGATTTCAGGTAAGGGGCAGGAGGTTTAGAGGGGATTTGAGGAAAATCTTTATCACTCAGAGGGTGGTTGGAACGCACTGCCTGAAGAGGTGGTAGAGGCAGGAACGCTTGAAACGCCATAGCATACAAGGCTATGGCCAAGTGCTGGAAAATGGGATTAGAATAGTTAGGTGCTTGATGGCTGGCACAGACACGATGGGCCGAAGGGCCTGTTTCTGTGCTGTATAACTCTATGGCTCTAAATTTAGTTTCAATGCGACATGTACTAATTTCCCTCCATATTCCTAAAGATGACCAGCATTCTGTTCAGTACACCTGTCATCTTCATGGATTTATCTGTATACGTACAATCAGGATGAGAATGCTTTAATTAAAGAGGACCAGTACAATGTTTTAACTGCATATTAAACAGTCTTCTGCAGCACAGCAACTGAATCCATCTAAAGGCAACTGTATCAACGCGAAGTTCCCATTGCCTTGGGTAGGCAAACAAATAGCCAACAACTTGTTGAAAAATTGAGGCCATTCAATCCATCAAAAAAAATAACAGTTACCTCAGACAACTAAAAACTGTGCAAGCAGGTACTCAAAAATACATTGGTGGGGGGGTTACAGAAGAATAAGACCGATGACTTCTAAATCAACTCCCAGATTATTTCCTACACTTTGGCACTCACCCTTTCCAAGAGATTTTGTTTTCATCTCATTTTATCAGACCCCTTAATTGTTTGCACCTCAACATTCACTTCCCTAACCACTGTATCAAACTGGCCTCAGCCCTCCTCTTCAATTTACTGTCACTTCCAAATGTAGGTTTTGTATGAAAAGTAAAATACTGGGGCAAACAATTAACAATTTTCTGCAATTCCAAATCTGAGTATTAGAAGTGGTCTCGAGAAGCAGCAGTGTGATATGCACATCATTATTCCAAGTAAAATTGCATTTGAAGTCATTCCTGTGGATTAAGTGCATATGTTAAAACTCATCCAACTCCTTAGTGGGAGTTAAAATAGGCAATATATTCATTTGCTGCGCCAGTGATCTTACGGTATTGCAATATGCATGGATTATTTCACTTGAACAAATTAATACGCATGCTCCTCAACTCGTCAACAATAACTTGCAAACCATATACCTGATCTTTTCCCTATATACTAGAAGAATACTAGTTGATTACTATACCCTTAAACATGCAGAAATCCTCAGCAGTGTCGTCAGCTAAAAACTAAAACACACACAGCTGTGCTATTTGGTGAGAAACCTATGTTGGTTTAACCCAATTACCCTGGTCCGTTTATTCAGGGAAGGTACTAACACATTTTCAGAGCAGGTTTGCAAATGCCTTCTGGTAATTTATTTTTGATTAAAGTGTTTTGACAGCTTGTACCAGATGTATAAAATATCACTTTGAAAGTCTAGTCCACATTACAAATGATGACAGCTGTACAAGAAAGAATGCATCAACTTCTTAAAATAGTGTTCAACACAATTTACTCAAGCTAATTGTTTGTACAGAGACTTTCTTCGAGAGACCAGGCTGTCCAATAAATTAGAGTAATTCCACTATTAACTTATAAGCAGATATTCTGAAGTATTCTGTTCCAAGATTCCTATTAGACCATCTGTTAAAAAGCATGTTCTCAGTCCCATTAGCTAACTCTTGAGCATTTCTGAATATTCCATTAACCCACAACAAATAAATCAAACAAAGCATTTGATATACTTTAATATACTTCTATATGATTTTCAGTATGCATCAACTATTAAAGTTACTTTTTCCACATAAAAAAGCTGCAATAATTTAATCCTTATTTCATCTGTGAAAGCATTAAGGTTTGAATGGGGGTGGGGGGGGGGTGCGGGGAATTAGCAAGATATTGGAATTGTTTTTAGCACTGCTCAGTTACATCTTACAATACAAAGAAATCATGTTTTTCCATCTACTACAAAGTAGTAGTAACCAAAACACAGTAACCATTCAACAGTCAGTCAAGTTATTTCAAAACAACGTAAGGAACCGTTTGTAAATCAGACATTGAAAATGATTTCACACAAATATAGCTGGCTACTTGATAGCGAATTTGTACACTCAATGCTCAGACAGAAGATATCAATCCCTGGCTCTGACCAAGATATTGCCTCGCTAGGAAAGATGCTCATCAACTCTTTCATGCTGAGTTGAGAACTCTCCAACAAAGAATGCCATCATGAAGAGAAGGACTAGGATAGCAAAGGAACTTTAACACACCGTCTCCTGGAATATGGGCTTACAGAGAAAGTATGGGAAAAAATTGGTGCAGTCAGTGAGTGCAAGGTCATATTCTGAACTCTAATTTGTCGCCACCGTGAAGTCACGTGCTTGACCATCAAAAGATCAATGTTTCAAATCCATGTGTTCAAATCCTTCCATATTCCATGAATTTCTTAAGGGAAAATCATGGTTAACTAACTTGGAGTTTTTTGAGGAGGTAACAGAGACGGTTGATGAGGGCAATACTGTTGAAGTGGTGCATATGGACTTTCAAAAGGCATTTGATACAGTGCCACAGAACAGACTTGTGAGCAAACTTGTTGCTCATGGAATAAAAGGGACAGTAGCTACATGGATACAAAATTGGCTGAGTAACAGGAAACAAAGTAGCGGTTAATGGATGTTTTTCGGGCTGGAGGAAGGCTTGTAGTGGAGTTCCCCAGGGATCAATGTTGGGACCCTTGCGCTTCCTGATAAATAGTAATGACCTAGACCTTGGTGTACAGGGCATAATTTCCAAACCTACAGATGATACGAAACTTGAAAGCATTGTTAACTGTGAGGAGGATAGTGTAGAACTTCAAAAGGACAGAGACAAGTTGGTGGAATGGGCAGACAGGTGGCAGATGAAGTTCAATGCAGAGAAATGAGAAGTGATTCATTTTGGTAGGAAGAACATGGAGAGACAATATAGAATAAAGGGGTGCAAGAGCAGAGGGACCAGGCTGTATATGTGCACAAGTCATTGAAGGTGGCAGGACAGGTTGAGAGTGTGGTTAATAAATAGAGAGCACAGAAAAGATTCACGAGAACGATTCTGGGGATGAGGAACTTGAGTTATGAAGATAGATTGGAGTAGTTAGGACTGTTTTCCTTGGAGAAGAGAAGGCTGAGAGGTGATTTGATAGAGGTATGCAAAATCATGAGGGATCTGGACAGAGCAGCTAGAGAGAAACTGTTACAACTCATGAAAGGATACAGAATGAGAGGGCACAGATTCAAAGTATTTGCTAAGAGAAGCAAAAGTAACATGAGGAAAAACTTTTTCACACAGCGAGTGGTTAAAGTCTGGAATGCACTCACTGCCTGAGAATGTGGTGGAGGCAGGTTCAAATGAAACCTTCAAAAGGGAATTAAACTGTATTATGAAAAGGAAGAATGTGCAGCGTTATGGGGAGAAGGCAGGGGAATGGAACTGGGAGTTGCTCTTTCAGAGAGACAGTGTGGACACAATGAGCCGAATGGCCTCCTTCTGCACTGTAATGATTCTGTGATTCGCCCCATCGCTGTAATCTCCATCTGTCCTACAATTCTCCAAGATCTCCATGCTCAGCTGATTCTGGTCTCTTCCACACTGCCAATTTTCATCACTCTACAATTGGCCACCATGATATCAGCTGCCTGGGCCCTCAGCTCTGGAATTCCCTCCTTAAACCTCTCTACCTCACTCTCCTCCTTTAAGATGCGCCTTAAAGCCTACCTCTTTGAAGAAGCTTTTGGTCACCTGTCCTAATATTGCTTTATATGACTGTCAAATTTTGTCTGATAACGTCTTATGAAGCACTTTAGGATGCTTTTACTAAATTAAACGAGCTATATAAATGCAGTTGTTTGTGCTAATAAAGACACCAAAATTAGCCGTCAAGATGACTTGAGCTTTTGTCACATGCTGCATATATCAGAAAGCAATTTCAACGTTAAGTAGTCCTAAATCATTCTGCCACATAAAGCACTTCAAATGCACCAGGCTAAGTTTGGTTGGGTAAAATCTATCAAACAAGAATAAATGCAGAAAAGTTTAGAGCACCAAGCTACATGAGCCACGAGATATTCAAACTGTTTCCATTCATATTTCCACCTCTCCAGAAATACAGTGCACGTTGCTGTGACCGGAAAGAAAAACAAAAGGCTGGACGAAGATCAGCAGACAATGCAGCACTTTTCAGACCAATTTTTAAAGCTAAAAGACTCAATATATTTAATGTCGTCTAGCTGCTCATGGAGAGAGCTTCAGTATGTAAGTAATTAAAAGCTGCAACATCCCAAGATTCTTCCTGCTGCCTGTGTTAAGCTTGACCACACTGCCAGGGAATGTGCCTGTCAGCTAAACTACATCATGCCATCTATAGGGCAAAGATGATGTCTGGCATTTCAACAACAACTTTCATTTATACAGCACCGTTAGAATAATAAAATGTCCCAAGGTGCTTCACAGGAGCATTATCTAGCAAAATACGACACTGAGCCACAGGAGGAGATATTAGGACAGTTTGGTCAAACAGGTAGATTTTAAGGAGTATCTTAACGGGGGTGGTGGGGGTGGGGGTGGGTAAGAGATGTGGAGAGGTTTAAGGAAGGAATTTCGGAGTTTGGGGACTAAGCAGCTAAAGATACGGCTGTCAATGGTGAGACATATAAAATTGGGAATGAACAAGAGAACAAAATTGGAGTAACAGATTTCTTGAAGGGTGTAAGGCTGGAGAAGGTTTCAGAGAGGGAGGAACGAGGCCAAGGAGGGATAAAACAAACATGAAAATTTTAAACATTGAGGCACTGGTGGACCAGGAGTCAATGTAAATCAGCGAGCACGGGAGTGATAGGTGAGCAGGACTTGACGCAAGTTAGGACATGGGCAACAGCGTTTTGGATGACCTCAAGTCTACAGAAGTTAGAATGTTGGAGGTCAGCCAGGGGTGTTGTGGAATAATCAAGTCTGGAGGCAGCAAAGGCATGGTGAAATTTGCAGCAGCAGACGAGCTGAGGCAGTGACGGAGTTGGGTGATGTTACCGAGATAGAAATAGGCGGCCTTAATGATGGTGCAGACATGTGATCAGAAGTTCATCTCAGGGTCAAATATGAAATCAAGTTTACGAAAAAACTGTTTCAGCCTCAGACTATGGCCACAGAGAGGGATGGAATCGGTGGCTGGGGAGCATAGTTTGGAACGGGGACCAGCATAAAGCATGGATGAGAGTTTCAGCAGCAATGGACTGAGACAGGAATGTAGACAAAAGGCAGATTAATATGGAGACGGAAGGTGGATAACATGGAAGTGGAAGTAGGCAGCCTTAGTGATAGAGAATAGAGTTGGAATCTCAGCTCAGGAGCTTCACACGTGCACAACTGGAAACTCATTAAATACAACACGGTGTCAAGAGGTCCATGATGGCTAATACACTGTTATGGCACACGATTACAAAAAGTATTGTTTTTTTAAAAAAACTTGTTTCTGTCAAAGCTTATTTGAAATAGAGAATTCTACTGCATTATCTATTTCCTGAAACAGTAAGCCAAACATTGCTGGAAGGTAATTATTTTGATCAGAACATCCTACAACTTGTCTGGAATATTTCTGACAATACATTGTATAACACCTGCTGCAGACACTCACACTTCATGGTGCTTAGGGTTGCAATAATACTTAATACAGGTGCTGCAAGGACAATGATACTTCAATCCTTCCTGAAACATGTGTGTGCTGTAACCAAGTGCGTACATTTCGTTGCAAGTGATGAGCAAACAATGTATTGTATTAAAATCCATGACTACAAAATAGTCATGATAATAAAACATATTCAAAGTCATTTGAAAAGTAGAGGAATAACCAATCCTAGAATTTGTGGTCTCTAAGATTTCTGCCTTGTTTAACACTGCCACCTGGAGCTTTAGTTTGGTAGAGTTTTGCTTCACATCTAGCCCATGAAGGATTTCCACAAATTGTCACTGTTACCTACATCAAAAACATCCCACTGTTGCAACACATTACTACACAGAGGAACCTCAAAAAAAAAGTATGGGTTTAGAAACACAGGAACAGGAGGCGGCCATTTAGCCACTCCAGTCTGTTCCACCATTCAATCAGAACAAGGCTGATCTATATCCCAACTGCATCCATCCGCCATGGCTCCATAACCCTTAATACCGGCTGCCGGTTAGATGGAAATCTATCTAGCTCAGATTGAAAATTATTAATGAGCTAGCAACTGCTCTACCAAAGCAACTGCTTCGTGTGAAGAAATGATTCCCAACTTCGCTCTTGAATGGCCTGGCTCTGGTTTTAAGGTTACATCCCCTGGTACAAGACTCCCCCCACCAGCAGAAAAAACAAGTCTTTATATATATATATATATCCCATCAATTCCTTTCAAAATCATATGTCTGGTTCATTACCACATCTAATATAGACTGCACTCTTCATGTTTCTGCAACATATTGCTCCAGAAAACTACCCTGAATTCATTCAAGAAATTTACCACCTTTCTGACTGCAGCTACTCTGCTCTTCCTCACCTAGATTCGAACAATTTTTTTTTTTTTTAAAAAGAGTCCTGGCTTTTATATGTAGGAGCACTGAACCTAGAAGAAAGGGAGACAAGTTGAATTTGTGCAAGGCAGTGACTAGACCACATGTGTGCGCAGTCCAGGCACCTCATTATAGAATGAATATTAGAGCCATAGACCTCATGTTTAGTTTAGTTTAGAGATACAGCACTGAAACAGGCCCTTCAGCCCACCGAGTCTGTGCCGCCCATCAACCACCCATTTATACTAACCCTATACTAATTCCATATACCACATCCCCACCTGTCCCTATATTTCCCTACCACCTACCTATACTAGGGGCAATTTATAATGGCCAATTTACCTATCAACCTGCAAGTCTTTGGCATGTGGGAGGAAACCGGAGCACCCGGAGGAAACCCACGCAGACACAGGGAGAACTTGCAAACTCCACACAGGCAGTACCCAGAATTGAACCCGGGTCGCTGGAGCTGTGAGACTGCAGTGCTAACCACTGCGCCGCCCTATGTTCCTATTAATTTCAAAATAAGGGGGAAGCCACTTAAGACAGAGATGAGGAGAAATTTCTTTACTCAGAAGGTTGTGAATCTTTGGAATTCTCTACCCCAGAGGGCTGTGGAAACTCAGTCATTGAGTATGTAGAGATTGACAGATTTCTAAATACAACTGACATCTGGGGATATGAGGATAGTGTGGGAAAAAGGCATTGAACTGGATGATCAGCCATGATCATATTGAACAGCGAGGCAGGCTCAATGGGCTGAATGACCTATTCCTGCTCCTATGTTCTTTGGAACAGGTAGAGTGAAGATTTACTGGAATGATACCAGCAATGAGATCATATAGTTATTTACAAAGGCTTGAGAAATTAGTTTTTTTGCACTCAGATTTTAAGGAAAGACCTGATAAGAGTTTTTAAATTCCTAAAAAGGAGTCGGCAGGATATGGAACAAAAGACACAGCCTTTGATACGCTTGACAATACTATCCTCCTCCAACAATTCCCCTTCACTGCCCAGCTGAGTGAAACTGTCTCTGCCTGGTTGTACTCTTACTGATTCAGATGTAGCCAGAGAATCTCCGGCTTCTCGTTCTGGGCCACACCTTCATTCCTGGTGGCCCCTCCGATTGTTCATTTGCATGCTGCCCCTAGGAGATATCATCCAAAGTCATGATGCCAGGTCCCACATTATGCTGACATCATCACAAAAAACACCTATTTCCACCCCCAAAACATTATCCATTTGCCCTCCTCAGCTTATCTGCTGTGAACTCCTCATTTCAGCTGTCAATACTTCTAGACCTAACTAATCCTACAATCTACTGGCCAGTCTCCCATCTTGCACCTGCCGTAAAGGCGCTCATCCAGAACTTTGCTATCCATATCCCAACCCATACCAAGTAACATTCACCAATCTCTGTAACTTCCTCTAACCCTCCCAGAACACTCTGTTCCTCCAACTCTGGCCTCTTATGCATCCACCATTCTCTTCAGCCCAGCATTGATGATCATATCTTCAGTCGCAGAAGCTTAAGCTCTGGAATTCCATCCCTAACCTCACCACCTCTCTCTCCTCAATATCTCTCTTCAACCAAGCTTTTAGTTGCCCATGCTAATATCTCCTTCTTTGGCTTTGTGGCAATGTTTCTTTGATTACTCTCCTATGATGTTTTGTTACATTAAAGGCTCTATCTAAATGCAAGTTGTTGTTTAAGATGCATCCAACAATGGAGCTGACTAAGCAGCACTGAAGCACCCGGGGAAATTAGGCCCAGTGGACATGCTGAGACTGCAGAATCCAATCACAGCTCTGCAGAAAAATATCAAGCCAAAGCCCAGACTGCGGGGAGAGGCTGGAGCCTGCAAGTAAATATTTTAGTAGGAAAGGACAAAAGAACGCAAAAAGGACACAAGACAATTCAAGGGATAAATCTAATTATGTTTGTATAAACTAAACAATTTATTTTTCCGCATTTTGTTTGAACCCTTACTTTACATATTAGAAATTTTATTGTTACTGTGAAAAAAGAGTGTATAAAAATATTTCAGAACGCATTTTGAGCCATCTGTGGGATCCCAGTGGTCAGATTACACAGAGGGTGACAGACTCATTGTAATCGAAGATGTTGTACAGAAGTGTCTCACTTTTAACAGTGAAAAGATCCATCATAATGCCAACTACAGGAAGTTACAAATACTGCAGATACTTGCAACGAGTTCCCAATCGGATGCGCTGCACTTACTGAATACAGATATTAATTACATAAAATATACCACACAGAAACAGGCCATTTGGCGCAACTGATCCATGCCAGTGTATATGCTCTATGCAGGCCGCCTCCTCCTTCCTTCCTTCTTCTAACCACATCAACATATCCTTCTATTACTTTCTCCTTCATGTGTTTTTCTAGTTTTCCCGTTGAATGGATTTATAATATTTGCCTTAACTTCTCCATGTGGTAGCAAGTTTCACATTCTCACCACTTTTTGGGTAAAGGCGCTTCTCCTGAATTCCCTATTGGATAGGTTAGGGACTATTTTGTGTTTATGGTCCTAGTATTCGGCTCCACCACCAATACCACCACCACCGGCCCCCCCCAAAGTGGAAACTTCATCTCCACCGATATGATTGATCATTACACATTTGGAAGCATTTATTTAAAGTGAGATTATTTGAAATAAACCTCTGGGTGAAGAATGTGAAGACATGGTTTTAGGGATATTCAAACTACAGGGGATAACCAGAATGGAAGATTTGGAGGACTGAAGTAATAAACTTTGATGGTTTAAAAGGCCTTGATGTTTATCATGTTACGAATTTCTCGTGTGTATTTAACTTCATGGTTCTGTCAACATGCAAACTACAAGTATTTAAATTATGAAAAACAAGCAACAGAAGAGCTTCACATTCTAAGTATTCCATCTATTTCATGCTCCAGCACCCTTGGTTCCAAAAGATTAGTAGGGTCAGAAATTCGCAAAGCTTCATACGGTATAGTAACTGTTCAAAATGCTTTCGAACAATTAATTTGACTTTAAAATGCTAGTAGCTACAACAGCTGTTGACAGTTCAGAGGCTTGAATTTCAAGTTCAACAGTTGCATTGGGTAATGAGGCGATAAATTAATTAACAAAAGCTACCCACTGAATGTTCTCCATTTACAAAGGTTGCCAATTGTTCCATACCAATACAGTAGGGAAATGAAATGGTCACACCTCTGAATGCAAATATTCTCTGTTGACTACATTTTAAAAATTACTTTTAAGAAATTTGTTTTGAAATCTTGCTGTAATTTCAGAATTGTACTTCGAACCAGATTCATTCAATATGGAATCGATTTATCCAGTACAGCAGCAAATGAAAACATACCTCATGAGCAATGCTTCTTCTTCCTTTCTTGAAGACTAACTTTTGTGAGGTGCACTTTTGCAGTTACCACTGGCCCTCACCAAGTGACACTTTTCATGTGCTAGGGGGTGCAGGGAGCAATGTCATAGCGCAGCCTGATTATTTCCTCATACAATTTCCCATGTGCACTTTCTCACTGTGATCATCAGCTAACCACAAATGGCAAACCCAGCTGCTTCTTTCATAGTCCGAGTACGAGACTGACTATGGGCACCACAACACTGCCCTAACTCAGCACAAATTGGACCAGGGACCATTCCCATCTGTGTGACACAAGAATTCGCACCATTTAATCACCGAGCTATTGGGGAGCCATACAATTGGAATATGTCTAATGCTGCCCATTCAGAAGGATGTTGTTTTCAAATCTAAGTGAACAGCGTGAAACACTGGAAGGGCTCGTAGGTGGCTGACAGTCTGACAGGTCGCGACGTGAACACTCCTTCTACAGCTGTTAACATCTTTATACCAGTCAACAGAGTGGCTAATTTGATACAGCGGCAGTGTTTCTCCTCCATATACCCAAGTTCATTCCATATCCCAACTTGCACCCAAGCCCCATTCACCCATAACCCCTGTGCTTGCTGACCTACATTAGCTCCTGATCCAGCAACAAATTGATTTTAAAATTCTCATCTTAGTGGTCAAATCCTTTCATGGCTTCACCCTATCTTTGTAACCTCCTCCAGCTGTAAAACTCAGATCTCTGCACTCCTCCAATTACAGCCTTTTACGCATCCGCGATTTTCATCACTCCACCATTGGTGGCCGCGCCTTCAGTTGCCGAGGCCCAGAACTCTGGAATTCCCTCCCTAAACCTCTTTCTGCCTCTCTCCTCCTTTACGTCATTCCTTAAAACCTACCTCTGACTAAGCTTTTGGTTACCTGTCCTGTGATCTCCTTATGTGGCTTGATAAATTTGTGAAGTCTTGAGATATTTTACGACATAAAGGTGTTACACAAAAATGCAAGTTGCTTTTGCTTTATGGGCTCTCACAACCCATACCTACCGATGAGTATATCCTGCTGGATGTCAACAGTAAGTTATCACAAAAAACAAGAGAATCATAGAGCACAGAAACAGGCCCTTCAGCCTATCGTGTCTGTGCCGGCCATACAGCACCCAACTATTCTAATCCCATATTCCTGCACTTGGTCCATAGCCCTGTATGCTATGGTGTTTCAAGTGCTCATCTAAACACTTCTTAAATGTTGTGAGGTTCCTGCCTCCACCACCTCTTCAGGCATTGCGTTCCAGATTCCAACCACCCGCTGGGTGAAAAAATGTTTCCTCAAATCTCCCCCAAACCTCCTACCCACTACCCTAAATCTATGCCCCCTGGTTCTTGACCCCTCTGCTAAGGGAAAAAGTTTCCTCCGATCTAACCTATCAATGCCCCTCATAATCTTGTACACCTCAATCATGTCCCCCCTCAGCCTTCTCTACTCCTACAACCCCAGCCTTTTTAGTCTCTCTTCACAACTGAAATGTTCCAGCCCAGGCAACATCCTGGTGAATCTCCTCTGCATCCTGTCCAGTGCCTCCCATAGTGCGACCAGAACCGCACACAGCACTCCACTTGCAGCCCAACTAGTGTTTTATAAAGCTCCATCATAACCTCTTATATTCTATGCCTCAGCTAATAAAGGCAAGTATCCCATATGCCTTCCCAACCACCTTATCTGCCTGTGCTGCTGCCTTCAGTGATCCATGGACAAGTACACCAAGGTCCCTCGAACTCTCCGTACTTCCCAAGGTCCTACCATCCATTGTGTATTCCTTTGCCTTGTTAGTCCTCCCAAAATGCATTACCTCACACCCTTCAGGATTAAATTCCATTTGCCACTGCTCCGCCCACGCCACATTTTATTGCACACCGGCCTGTTTCTGTACTGCAAAATTCTATGTAACCACTTGCATGCATGTTGATAGAAAAATCATCCATTTATGTTACTGCAAATTACTTTCAGCTTTGGGCGGCACAGTGGCGCAGTGGTTAGCACCACAGCCTCACAGCTCCAGCGACCCGGGTTCAATTCTGGGTACTGCCTGTGTGGAGTTTGCAAGTTCTCCCTGTGTCTGCGTGGGTTTTCTCCGGGTGCTCCGGTTTCCTCCCACATGCCAAAGACGTGCAGGTTGATAGGTAAAATTGGCCATTATAAATTGCCCCTAGTATAGGTATGTGGTAGGGAAATATAGGGACAGGTGGGGATGTGGTAGGAATATGGAATTAGTGTAGGATTAGTATAAATGGGTGGTTGATGGTCGGCACAGACTCGGTGGGCCGAAGGGCCTGTTTCAGTGCTGTATCTCTAAATAAAAAAATAAAACTCAAATGCATTGCAGGAGATGTCTTTCAAGCAATAAGGTGCTTGTTAATCACTGCTGACTTTCAGAAATGTATTTCACAAAAAAATAGGCTTCGGCAATACTACTGTATGCTTGGAGTCAAGAACGCAGTTAAAATTCTGGGCAAGTCCAACACACAGTGATTACGTACGAAAGTTATAAACCGTCAACTTATCTTAAGAACCTATATTATATCTAAATTCAGCTGAATAATGTGGAATTAAACATGTGGGTGCTGGACATTACTTATCCAACAGTATTTTGATGAAAATATCCTGCTTCTTGCAGCAATTTGAGGCAACTTACACACTAATAACTACATGCATACTGAACACGACATTATTCAACCAGCAAATTCTGGGTCAATTTCCATGCTACAAGAAAATCCTATAGGAGAACTGTTACAAATGCAAGGCTTCTCATTTCTCCGGTTTAGTGGTGCCAGGTGTAATCAGCCTGAACACTTTATTTTGATGGGAGTTGACTCACACTGCCCGATATCTAATTGCACTAGAGTGTAACAGAGGAATGTGACAAGTGTATCCCCTTCTGATCTGATCTGGACTGGATCCTTGGGTCTTCTGCATAAATGCTTCTTCCATCTGCCTAAATGCAGATTGAGTAAACATTTGGTGAGGCAAGGTTCAGTATAAATCACTGAGCTGCTTCGTTTCACAGCCAGGTCAACACACAGTAACAGTTATAATCAGGATCACTTAGTTCAATCAGTACATCCAGATAAGACATTAAACCAAGGCCCCATTTACCCTCTCAGGTGGATGTGAAAGATTCCAAGGCATTCTTCTGAAGAAGGATGTTTTCTCCCACCTCCAAAAGACTTGCAGGTTGATAGGTAAATTGGCCATCATAAATTGCCCCTAGTGTAGGTAGGTGGCAGGAGAATGGTGGGGATGTGGTAGAAAATATGGGGGTAGTGTAGGGTTAGTATAAATGGGTGGTTGTTGGTTGGCACAGACTCGGTGGGCCGAAGGGCCTGTTTCAGTGCTGTATCTCTAAATAAATAAAAATAAAATAAATAAATAATAAAACAGCAGGAAAGCGCTGGACAATATTTGCCCCTCAGCCAACATCACTAATACAGATTATCTGATCAACTCATTGCTGTTTATGGAAGCTTGCTGTGCACAAATTGGCTGCTGCGTTTCCTACATTGCAACAGTGACTATAGTTCCAAAGTCCTTCACTGGCTGTAAAGCATTTTGGGACATCACGAGGTGCTATGTGAATGCAAGATCTTTCCCTGAGTACAGCAGTGGATCATTCTATTTGCCTTCAATAATTCTGACTTGATGACTTCCCAAAGTTTTCAGAGCCCTCTGTTTAAAGGCCTGACTGCCCCTGCTGCCTTTGTGTTTCAAAAAGCCTCCTTGTCTGCATCCCAGTATCTCACTTTGTATTCCCCTTTCACAGACAGAAAAAGAGCAGACTAAAATGATACAGGAAAAGGAATGAGAATAAATGGATAGCTCTTTCAGAGAGCAACACATGCATGAATGGCTGAATGGTTTTTGATTTTGTAAAGTTCTACGATTCTAGGAGGAAACAAGGCTTCATTGTAAACAGCAAGATTCCACAAACAGCAATGGGATAATGATCAAATAAACTGTTCCTTCTGCAGTGATAAAAAATGGTTCCACGGTTCGCTACAAGCAGTTCCATGTTCTCAGGCAGCACAAAGGAAACGTGACCCTGTATTCCCAGATTCAACTCATTTATCTACATCAAAAAAAGCAGGGTCCTAGCACTGAACGTTGGGGAACACCACTACCATCCTCCAGTCTGAAAAACCCACCAGTGTCGTGGTAAATGTTTTCTGTCCTAAAGCCAATTTTTATCCAAGCTGACCCTGACCCTGCTATTCCATGAGCCTTAATTCTGTTCAGCAGCCTTTTATGTGGTATTTTGTCAAAGGCTTTCTTAAAATCCATATCAACACCAACCATTGCTTTCCCTTTATCAACCATCTCTGTTATTTCATCACAAAAATCAGATAAGGCAAGCATGATCTGCCTTTTACAAATCCATGCTGGTTCTCCCTAATGAACTCAAACCTCCCCAAGTGCTTGTTAATATTCTTCCCTGATTATTGTTCCTAAAGCCTTACTTACACAGAAATTAAACTGATCAGCCTGTATTTACTAGGAATGTCTAAAATTAGTACTTTCACAATCTGTAGCAGGAACATATTAGAAAGAAAAAGGTATAAATGAGAAATAAAATTGAGAGAAATAAAGCAAATAGGTCACATGCTAGGGCATCAATGTTACATATTACCAAAATAACAGCACAAACTGCTGGAACTCTGAAATGAGAATAGAAAGTGCCGAAAATACTCAGCAGGTCTGGCAGCATCTGTGGAGAGAAACAGTTAAGATTTCAGCTCTGTGACCTTTCCCCAGAACTGGCAAAAGTTAGAAATGTCCGAAGAAGGGTCACTGACCCGAAACGTTAACTCTGCTTCTCTTTCCACAGATGCTGCCAGACCTGCTGAGTGGTTCCAGCATTTCTTGTTTTTATTTTAGAAATGTAATAGTCTTTGAGCAAGTGATAGTGGGGGAGGGGAAAGAAGAACAAAAGGGAAGGTCTGTGATAGGACGGAGGGCAGGAGAGATTAAATGACAGATGTCATGGAACAGAAGGCAAATGGAGTGCTATATAGTCGTAGAAAAAGATTACCTGATTAAGTAAAAGATTAAAATGAATATTTCCACACTTTCTGTTCTCATTACACATCACCAACATTTTCACTGATAACCCTGTCTATTCTTTCAGTTGGTAAAAAGTCAACAGGAAAGGGGTTAGGGGTGCCTGAAACAGTGAGGGAGAGTAAAATTAGGGAGGGGGGGGGGGGAAAAGAGAAATAAATGTATTCTAATTTCTGGTTGGCTTCTGTGATGTGCTATTTATTCATCCTATATCACAAGGGAATAAATTGACTTCTCATTAACCCCTTAAAACATTAGACTGTCGAAAGGCAATTCTGATGTCCATGAACCAAGAGGTTTTTTGAGTTTCAAGAACTGTGGTGGCAAAAAAAATCATTGAAGTAATAAAGCAATGTCAATATCAACATAGCTTTGAGTAGTTAAAAACATATACAACATTAAGAGGGTGAAATTGCTCTATACCAGCAGTGTGATACAGGCTCATTGTCAATTAACAGCTAATTTTGCACTACACTTGATCCATCTTTCCACTGAAGTTCACAGAACAATAGTTCAAACCTTGTTTTTTATAAAGAGAGACTCGTTTCCTAGTCTGTTGTCTTTATTTAGTTTGAAATTAAAAATCCTGGCAATATTTTCCAAGTCAATGGAAAATAAAAACTGGCATGATGGGAAATTAGCCAATTTGCTATGAGCCCATTTCACCCTGTTGGCGTGAACCAATTTCAACCCCATAACATTTAATTTAAATATAACCAGATGCTTAGTTTTAGTGCTGAAACATTTTGCTTTCCTTCACCTTTCTGCTCGAACCAGACGATTTTGGACAAGAAAAATTACCATTCAGTTCAGTTAAAACTGGCACAAAAGAGCAGTCAATTTTATGAATGTTTATGAACTAGCAGCCATTGACAGAAAATAGATTTTTGAAGTGCAGAGTGCTCTGCCACCAAATTTTCTAGTGTTCTGTGTCATCATATTGCTGTGCCCAAACTGGCTGCCCCATTTCCTACATTACAACAGTGACGACATTTCAGAACAGCTGAAATGGCCGCAAAGCATGTTCGAAGCCCTGAGGTAGTGAGAGGTATTATAGAATTGTAAGTCTTTGTTTTACAGGCAAAGCTTCAAAGTATTGCATAATAAATAGAGAATAACCATCATTAGAAAACGCGAATGCCAGCATCAACTCGCTCTCCAAATACATGGCAGTAAGACTATGATGGGCAGAATTTCTTAGCAGCAGCTGGTAATTATACATCATGGCATCTGCAAACACGTGCAACAAAAGCAATAGAACCAGTGTACAGGTACTGTTAAACAGTGCAATTTGTAGTGATTTGGCATTTCACAAACAAGAAGACAGGTGAAGTTCACACAGTGCATCAAAACGCTCATTACATAATCACACGAAAGTCATCCAACAGCAAACAGCCGTCAAGGTGGTAATTGCTATTTTAAATAATTACAGTAATTTCATTAAGGTATTCTCGACTCACTTTTTCACTTTGAAGAGCTGCAGTATGTACACAAATCTAGCTTCACCTAATCCATCTAAACTGTGACCATTTATGCAGATCTGCTGGCAGTTAAGTTGTAAGCCTTGAAATTTGGTATCATCCATTTTTGGGATCCTCACCCAAAGAGATTGAGCAGCCCGCGCTCAAATGGGGATGTCCAAGGAGTCCGGGATTTTTGGCCTCAAATTTCATTGTTGTGTAGATGGCGCAGCAGTAATAGCCCGCACAGGTTCATGTGCCAATGCTCAGGAAAGTGATTGGGTAAGATGGCGGGGGGCAGGAGACCAAATGGATGGGCCTCAGTGCCATCAAAAGGCTGTTAGAGGTTAAGGAAGTTGATCGTGGGGGTCTGGCGTACAGCTGGAGAGGGGGTGCGGTTGGGAGTGTTGTTGGGGGTTTTGGGAGGGGTGGGTAAGGGAGGTGTAAGAAGTCAGGGCTGCTGGGGAGATCAGGGAGGCTGGTGGTCAGAATCAGGAGTGAATTTAGAGACCTCAGGACCAGCAGTGGCAGTTATTATGGTAAGTCCTTAACTTTTTTCTAATTCCTTGCTGCTTTGCTGACTGTCTCAGGAGCAAGCCAAAGTTGCAAAAGGAAGTGGAAACGGGCATTAGGACCCTTATTTACATACGTTAATAATCTAACTCCTGCTTCTGGCTAAAGGATACCTCGTTTGGCCTTGACCAAAATGAATTCCAGTTGGCCTGCAGCAAAATTGTACATGAACACCGCTGGTATTTTGGACACAAAAATGCACCCATGGCATCAAGAAACTGGGTGCTATGGAGCCTAATTTCTAGTCCATAGTGTTACGGCCAAGTGAAGAGGGGGTCTCAGGCTCCCCTTTCGCTCCTTCTCTTGTTTGACCACAACAGAGAGACACAGAGGGAGAGAGGGAGAGAGAGAGAGAGAGAGGGAGAGAGGGAGAGAGAGAGAGAGAGGGACAGAGGGAGAGAGAGAGAGAGGGACAGAGGGAGGGACAGAGGGAGAGGGAGGGAGGGACAGAGGGAGGGAGGGAGGGACAGAGGGAGAGGGAGGGAGGGACAGAGGGAGAGGGAGGGAGGGACAGAGGGGGAGAGAGGGAGGGACAGAGGGGGAGGGAGGGACAGAGGGGGAGGGAGGGACAGAGGGAGAAAGTGAGAGGGACAGAGGGAGAGAGTGAGAGGGACAGAGGGAGAGAGACAGCTGCCTCCTTGACGGCTTTCAGTTACTGTTCTCCTGCTTTCTATCTGACAAAAGCTTCGTCTCCCCAGAGCTGCACAAGCAGTCACGACATTACAAATCCTGTGGTTTTAATGGAGTCCTTCCGCAAGCCTCTGACATTAAAGGCTCCACCCCTCAGGCTGTCCAGGTGGGGGTTGGCTCTTTCAAAGTCAATGGGTGTTGATGGCCCTTGAAGACCGTACTGATAAGGCCATTTGAGGTAATTTAATCAAACAGCATCCTATTGTTCTGGCTAAGTTGAGTCAGTCGTGTTGTCTCTAGTCAGGTCTTTTGGTGTGTCAAATGCAAATTGCAGTGGCCATTTTGGCTGCCAGCGTACTTTTTTAACAAGTTATTTGTA
This sequence comes from Heterodontus francisci, assembly GCF_036365525.1. NCBI lineage: Eukaryota > Metazoa > Chordata > Chondrichthyes > Heterodontiformes > Heterodontidae > Heterodontus > Heterodontus francisci. The sequence goes on from NC_090373.1 coordinate 21,490,566, forward strand.
AGAGTTTCCAGTAAAAATCTCAGGCAAGGTTCCAACCGATGAAATTAATATTTCTCATTTGGCATGTCGTGTTTTCATGACAATAGTATTTTGTTTATCTGTAACCCACAGTGCAGGTGCTCGATCATTAAAATGAGTTTCCAAGTCAGCTGTTTTAAAAAGGAAAATATAAACTCCTTACAAGTATAATGAGAAAAGATTACAAACTCAGGTTTTATGTATTGTACAAAATATATCTGTTGTCTTCATGGAGTTAGCGTATGGAACCTAGACTGTCTGTTTTGAGACATAAAATGCACTGCACAGAAACAGGGCATTCAACCCAAAAGGTATGTTTTATTTATTTATTTAGAGATACAGCACTGAAACAGGCCCTTCGGCCCACCGAGTCTGTGCCGACCATCAACCACCCATTTATACTAATCCTACATTAATCCCATATTCCTACCACATCCCAACAATTCTCCATCACCTACCTATACTAGGGGCAATTTATAATGACCAATTTACCTATCAACCTGCAAGTCTTTGGCTGAGGGAGGAAACCAGAGCACCCGGCGGAAACCCACACAGACACAGGGAGAACTTGCAAACTCCACACAGGCACTACCCAGAATCGAACCCGGGTCACTGGAGCTGTGAGGCGGCGGTGCTAGCCACTGCACTCTGTCAATGCTGGCGTTTATGCTCCACACAAGCCTCCACCTACCCCGCTAACCCAATCTATATATCTTTCTATTCCTTTCTCTCTCATGTACTTATCTAGCTTCCTCTTAAAATGCATTTGTTCTTCATCTCAAGCTCTATGTGATAGCATTTTCCACATTCTCACCACTCGGAGTAAATATGTTTCTCCTCAATTCCCTGTTGGATTTATCAGTGTCTATCTTGTATTTATGGCCTCCAGTTTTCGTTCCCACACAAGTGGAAACATCTCCCCTATATCTATCCTATCAAACCCTTTCATAATCTTTAAGATTTCGATCAGGCCACACCTCAGCCTGCTCTTTTTCTCCTAGTTAGGTTTGTCACTATGAAAAGTAGCCTTTAAGGCAGGCTTATGTCTATCAACTTTGAACCTTTCCGATTAGTTATTTGTCAGAGGAATTAAATCTGCAATGTTTTAAATGAAGTGCTCCATTGCCAATTGCCGGCACATCCACGATGGGCCAAAGGGCCTGTTTCTGTGCAGTATAACTCTATGACTCTAATGTAATGTTTGCTTGAATAGAATGATTTCTCACGAAAACAACAAACCTGTTCAACAAGATATAAAAGCAAATTGTGTCTAAGCACATTCAAGCCACAAAAAGTTGAAAAGGTGTTGTGTCATTTATTGTTGGGGGGAAAAATTGTTCTTGGCTGTCACCAGAAACCTTTCTTTCTTGTGGACTTCTGAGTTAGGATCTATTACTAAAATGACATTAATTTACAATAGAAGCAGAAATACCAGCTCAGAATTAGAAGACATTCTGCAGAAGATAGCAGGCCTTAGGCCGAGGAAACAGTAAAAGAACTACATCAGTGACTTTGCAGTAGCAAACATCAATTGTCTGTGGGAAAAGCTAACCTTTACACGACTTCAAAATTACTTACATCTTTCATGTCTTGATAACTTTGAGACGAGGGAAAGGCAGACTTTCAGTCAGAGAAAGATATATAGAATTTTAAAAAGTGAGATAGTAGACGTATCCCTATTCAGAAATTGGTAACCAGAGTACTAACGGCATTAACTTTTTCAACAAAAACTTCATAGGAACACAAGAACTGTTAAGCGTAAGATGACTAAAATCCATCTAGTTCACCTTCTAGCATCCTGGCAGCCACATGATAATGGGGTTGTTGACTCATCATAGCAATCCATCTCCATCAATTAGTTTACAACAGACCCAGACATGAGGTGAGGAAAACCCCATTTATAGAGCTTTGGGAACCACAGGTCCAAAGTCACCTGATCCTCCACAGCTTGCTACACTTTCCACATGCCATATCTCAAAACACTCATATCGCAACCCAAAATAATATTTTAATAAAATCTAATTTGCATTTGAATGAATCAATACCAACATCCTCGTTCCATAGACTGACCACTCACTCACTGAGCTAATATTGCTGCAGATTAGTCCTGAATCAAGTGTTTATCTGGACACCTCTTAAATGCTTCTATACTATTCGCCTTAACTACTCCAAATGGCAGCAGTTCCACATTCTCAACCCCCCGGAAAAAACAGTTCTAACTGAATTCCCTAGATTAACAAATTACTATCTTACAAAGGACAGGAAAACACTAGCTATCCCATCAAACCTATCCCATCCTGACATGGTGCAGCCTACATGCACCATCAACCCCACTTGTCCTCTCCAGACCCACCCTCCGAGGGGAGACAAAAAAATGGTCAATGGTCAAATGGAGACCATTCTGGGAAATTCCTCTCTGACATTCAAAGGCAATTAAGTAGCCTCCAGGAGATCACGGAGACTGCTTTCTCTAGCTTCAGTGAACCCATCCACCTTCTATAACTTAAGATGTCTTCTACTTGCAGGAAGATGTCCAGCTCCCTTTTGAAAGGCCCATCTTCCCATACTGTCACATTGTCAGGCAACGGTATTAAGGATTATGGAACCAAGGCAGGTAGATGGAGTTACTGTACAGATCAGCCATGATTTAATTGATTGGCGGAACATGTTTAAGATGCCAAATGGCCAACTCCTGTTACTATGTTCCAGATGCTACATCAGAATAGGAGCATCAAGTGCTTGAGATTATCAAACAGTAGCGATATAGAATATAATTAGAAGTGAAAAATAAATAAGATACAGAACATCTCAGCAGTTAAGAGACATGCTACCCTGTTGTTGAATATAAGCTCTAAATTGATTATGAAAGTGGGACATTACTTAACTATTGTTAACCTGGCACAGGCCAGCTATCTATACAGGTTTAGAAAAGGGATCCCAAAAACAGAGAAAGAGGGATTTTCCTTGATGCTGATTCAATTCCATATGAAGACAGGTGTAAATGATTCATTAGTTAATAAACAGAGAATCGCACAACAACACTGATTTAATCGCAAGCGAAATCTTTTTTCTTCTTTCTATGGTTGTCTCTCCCCAGACTAAGTTAATCCAATATGCATTAGCTATATGTAAAAGTTTTTAAAAACAATTGATAGCACTGGTTTTATTGCAAATGAAGTCTTCTTTCTCAAATGGTCTCTCCCCTCAGACAATCCTAGGATGTTTCCTTTTTCTGGTCGGGGACTTGGCTGCTCGCCAGTTGGATGGTTAGCTCTCATTTCTTCATTACAAATTTCCGCCACCTAGACAGTTTCATCTGTTCTTCCTTTGAACAGATGTATAGGTTCTAACGATCACTGTTTCAAAAATAGGACTCAGCTCAACTTTGACATTCACAAGTCATCCATACCTTCACCTCCTTCGTCTATCTTAAAGGTGCATCTGTATAAATTCAATGTTCATTACTTTTCCTTTCAAAGTTGTTTCCAAAAAGATTTTTTTTTTGTTTCATGAGTGTTAGCAGTTTCATGGATGCATGCTGTTCACATTCAGCTTTAAGTAATAAAATTATAATCAGCAAATACAAAAAATCTAGTCTAGTGGTGACCATGAAACCATTGTCAATTGTTGTACAAACCCAGCTGGTTCACTAATGTCCTTCAGGGAAGGAAATTTGCTGTCCTCACCTGGTCTGGCCTACATGTGATTCCAGACCCACAGCAATGTGGTTGACTCAACTGCCCTTTGAAAGTTGTACCAAACCACTACAAAGTCTAAGACGGACCACATGGCATCAACCTAGGCACCAGAAATGACAATGGCAAACCCAGTCCCGTCGACCCTGTAAAGTCCTCCTTTCTAACATCTGGTGGCTTGTGCCAAAATTGGGAGAGCTGTCCCACAAACTAGTCAAACAACAGCCTGACACAGTCATACACATGGAATCATATCTTGCAGACAATGTCCCTGACACCACCACCACCATCTCTGGTTATGTCCCGTCCCACCAGCTGGTCACACCCACCAGAGGTGGCGGCACGGCGGTGGGAGGGAATTACCCCGGTAGTCCTCAACATTGACTCCGGAACCCATGAAGTCTCATGGCATCAGGTCAAACATGGGCTAGGAAACCTCCTGTTGATTACCACCTATCATTCTCCCCCCCACCCCACCTAGGCTGATGCATCAGTGCTTCTCCATGTTGAACACTAATTGGAAGAAGCACTGAGGGTAGCAAGGGCACAGAATGTACTCTGGGTGGGGGACTTCAATGTCCATCACCAAGTGTGGTTCAGTAGCACACGAGGGGACATAGCTTTAAGTTGAGGGGTGATAGATATAGGACAGATGTCAGAGGTAGTTTCTTTACTCAGAGTAGTAGGGGCGTGGAACGCCCTTCCTGCAACAGTAGTAGACTCGCCAACTTTAAGGGCATTTAAGTGGTCATTGGATAGACATATGGATGAAAATGGAATAGTGTAGGTCAGATGGTTTCACAGGTCGGCGCAACATCGAGGGCTGAAGGGCCTGTACTGCGCTGTAATGTTCTAATTCTAATTCTAATGAATGACTGAATTCGCCAAGTCCGAAAGGACATAACTGCCAAACTGGGTCTGCGGCAGGTGGCAAGGGAACCAACAAGAGAGAAAAACCTACTTGACCTCGTCTTCACCAATCTACCTGTCACGGATGCATTTGTCCATGACAGTATTGGTACGAGTGACCACCGCACAGTCCTCGCGGAGACGAAGTCCCGTCTTCACACTGAGGGTACCCACCATTGTGTTGTGCGCACTTTCTTTTCTTTCTTTTGGGCCTCCTTATCTCGAGAGACAATGGATACGCGCCTGGAGGTGGTCAGTGGTTTGTGAAGCAGCGCCTGGAGTGGCTATAAAGGCCAATTCTGGAGTGACAGGCTCTTCCACAGGTGCTGCAGAGAAATTTGTTTGTTGGGGCTGTTGCACAGTTGGCTCTCCCCTTGCGCCTCTGTCTTTTTTCCTGCCAACTACTAAGTCTCTTCGACTCGCCACAATTTAGCCCTGTCTTTATGGCTGCCCGCCAGCTCTGGCGAATGCTGGCAACTGACTCCCACGACTTGTGATCAATGTCACACGATTTCATGTCGCGTTTGCAGACGTCTTTATAACGGAGACATGGACGGCCGTCCATGGAGACATGTGCGCACTACCACCATGCTAAATGGGATAGATTGAGAACAGATCTAGCAACTCAAAACTGAGCATCCATGAGGAGCTGTGGACCATCAGTAGCAGAACTGTATTCAATGACAATCTGTAACCTCATGACCCGGCATATTCTCCACTCTACCATTACCTCAAGCCGGGGAACCAACCCTGGTTCAACAAAGAGTGCACTTAAACAACTGATAGGAAGAGGCTCTCCACAAAAATCCCTATCCTCAATGATGGGACAGCCCAGCACATCAGCGCAAAAGACAAGACTAAAGCATTTAGCTCAGTCGGTAGAGCATCAGACTTTTAATCTGAGGGTCCAGGGTTCATGTACCTGTTCGGGCGATAGATTTTTTGGGGCGGCACAGTGGTTCGCACCGCAGCCTCACAGCTTCAGCGACCCGAGTTCAATTCTGGATACTGCCTGTGTGGAGTTTGCAAGTTCTCTCAGTGGCCACATGGGCTTCCGCCGGGTGCTCCGGTTTCCTCCCACAGCCAAAGACTTGCAGGTTGATAGGTAAATTGGCCATTGTAAATTGCCTCTAGTGTCAGCAGGTGGTAGGAGAATTGTGGGGATGTGGGGAATATGGGATTAATGTAGGATTAGTATAAAATGGGTGGTTGATGGTCGGCACAGACTCGGTGGGCTGAAGGGCCTGTTTCAGTGCTGTATCTCTAAATAAATAAATAAAAAATCGTCAGCCAAAAGTGCCGAGTGGATGAACCATCTCTGCCTCCAACTGAGGTCCCCAGCATCACAGATGCCAGTCTTCAGTAAATCCAATTCACTCCATGTGATATTAACGAACAGCTGAAGGCACTGGATACAGCAAAGGCTATGGGCCCTGACAACATTCCAACCATAGTACTGAAGACTTGTGCTCCAGAACTAGCCGCACCCCTAACCAAGCTGTTCCAGTACAGCTACAACACTGGCAACTACCCAACAATGTGGAAAATTGCCCAGCTATGTCCTGTGCACAAAAAGCAGGACAAATGCAACCCGGCCAATTACCGCCCTATCAGTCGACTCTTAATCATCAGCAAAGTGATGGAAGGGGTCGTTAACAGTGCTATCAAGCAGAACTTGCCCAACAATAACCTGCTCACTGATGCTTAGTTTGGGTTCCACCAGGGCCACTCACCTCCTGACCTAAATACAGGCTTGGTCCAGGCATGGACAAAAGAGCTGAATTCCAGAGGCGAGGTGAGTGTGACTGCCATTGACATCAAGGCAGCATCTAACCAAGTTTGGCATCAAGGAGCCTGAGTAAAACTGGAGTCAACTGGAATGAGAGGGAAAACTCTCCATTGGTTGGAGTCATATCTAGCAGAAAGGAAGATGATTGAGATTGTTGGAGGTCAACATCTCAGTCCCAGGACATCACTGCAGGGGTTCCTCAGAGTAGTGTCTTAGGCCCAACCATCATCAGCTGGTTCATCAAAGACCTTCCCTCCATCATAAGGTCAGAAGTGGGGATGTTCGCTGATGACTGCACAATGTTCAGCATCATTCATGACTCCTCAGATACTGAATATAGGAACACAGGAGCAGGCCATGAAGCCCATCGAGCCTGCCCTGCCATTCAATACGATCATGACTGATCTTCCACTTCAATGCCTTTTTCCCCACACTATCCTCATATCCCCTTATCTCATTTGTATTCAGAAATCTGTCAATCACTGCTTTAAACATACTCAATGACTGAGCTTCCACAGCCCACTGGGGTAGAGAATTCCAAAGATTCACAACCCTCAGAGTAAAGAAATTTCTCATCTCTGTCTAAATGGCTTCTCCCTTATTTTGAAATTATGTCCCCTGGTTCTAGACTCCCCAACCAGGGGAAACATCTTACCTTCATCTAACCTGTCTATCCCTTTAAGCATATTGTTGGTTTCAATAAGATCACCTCTCATTCTTCAAAACTCTGGAGAATACAGGCCCAGTTTCCCCAATCTCTCTTCATAGGACAATCCCGCCATCCCGGGAACAAGTCTGGTGAACCTTCGTTGCGCTCCCTCGATGACAATACTATCCTCCCTAAGGTAAGGGGACCAAAACTGCAGAGTACTCCAGGTGCGGTCTAACCAAGTTTCTATACAATTGAAACAAGACTCCTGCACTCAAATGCTCTTGCGATAAAGGCCAACATACCATTAGCCTCCTTAACTGCTTGCTGCACCTGCATGTTAACTTTCAGTGACTTATTGACAAGGAAACCCAGGTCCCCAGGTGTACATCTACACTTTCTAATCTCTTACCATTTAGCAGCCTATGTCCATATGCAGCAAGATCTGGACAACATCCAGGCTTGGGCTGATATGTGGCAAGTAACATTCGCGCCACTAAAGTGCCAGGCAATGACCATCTCAAACAAGAGAATCTAACCACGTCCCCTTGACATTCAATGGCGTTACCATCGCTGAATCCCGCCCTATCATCCTGGGGGTCACCGTGACCAGAAACTGAACTGGACCAGCCACACAAAAGCTGTGGCTACAAGAGCAGGTCAGAGGCTGGGTATTCTGCGGCGAGTAACTCCCCTCCTGTCTCCCACCTAAAAGGCACATCAGGAATGTGATGGAATACTCACCACTTGCCTGGATGGGTGCAGCTCCAATACTCAAGAAGCTCAACATCATTCAGGACAAAGCAGCCCGCTTGACTGCCACCCCATCCACCACCTACAACGTTCACTCCCTCTACCACTGATGTACAGTGGCAGCAGTGTGTGACATCTACATTTTGCACTGCAGCAACTCACCAAGGCTCCTTCAACAGCACCTTCCAAACCCACGATCTCTATCACCTAGAAGGACAAGGGCAGCAGATACATGGGAACACCACCGCCTGCAAGTTCCCCGCCAAGCCTCGCACCATCCTGACTTGGAACTATATCGCCATTCCTTCACTGTCGCTAGGTCAACATCCTGGAACTCCCTTCCTAACAGCACTGTTGGTGTACCTACACCCAAAGGACTGCAGCGGTTCAAGAAGGCAGCTCACCACCACCTTCTGAAGGGCGATTAGGGATGGGCAATAAATGATGGCCGAGCCAGCAATGCCCACATCCCCCAAACGAATAAAAAAAGGGGAAATTTTTTTTGTTGGAAAAAAAAATCTCTGGTGATACAGTGAGTAATACGAATTTTTTTTTTTAAAAAGAACTTTAGCTTCAAGTGAGTAGAACAAGGCCCCTAGTATAATTAGTATTTTTTAATTAATGGAGTAACTAATTAAGCTAAGGGTAAGTCATGGCAGGAGAGCTCAGCCCCGTGATATGCTCCTCCTGCGCTATGTGGGAAATCAGGCACGCTTCCAGTGTCCCAGATGACCATGTGTGCACGAAGTGTATCCATCTGCAGCTCCTGGCTACCCGCATTACGGAGCTGGAGGTGGATTCACTGTGGAGCATCCGCGATGCTGAGGAAGTCATGGATAGCACGCTTAGTGAGGTGGTCACACCGCAGGTAATGGCTGCACAGGCAGAAAAGAGATGGGTGACCACCAGACAAAATAGTAAGCGCATGCAGTTAGTGCAGGAGTCCCCTGTGGCCATCCCCCTCTCAAACAGATATACTGCTTTGGATACGGTTGGTGGGGGGGCGGGGGGGGGGGGGGGTGGGGGGATGACCTCCCAAGGGAAAGCGGCAATAGCCAAATTCGTGGCACCACGGAGGGTTCTGCTGCACAGCAGGGGAGGAAAAGGGTTGGAAGAGCTATAGTGATAGGGGATTCTATCGTAAGGGTTGCAGATAGGTGTTTCTGTGGCCACAAACGAGACTCCAGGATGGTATGTTGCCTACCTGGTGCTAGGGTCAAGGATGTCTCGGAGCGGCTGCAGAACATTCTGAAAGGGGAGGGTGAGCAGCCAGAGGTCGTGGTCCATATTGGTACCAACGATATAGGCAGGAAGAGAGATGAGGTCCTGCAAAGTGAATATAGGGAGTTAGGCAGAAGGTTAAAAAGCAGGACCTCAAGGGTTGTAATCTCAGGATTACTCCCTGTGCCACGTGCTAGTGAGGGTAGGAAAAGGAGGATTAGGCAAATGATCCAAGTGGCTGAAGAGCTTGTGTAGGCGGGAGGGCTTCAGCTACTTGGACCATTGGGATCTCTTTTGGTGCAGAGGTGACCTGTACAAGGAGGACAAGTTGCATCTAAACTGGAGGGGGACCAATATCCTTGCGGGGAGGTTTGCAAGCTCTACTCGGGAGGGTTTAAACTAGTCGTGCAGGGGGGTGGGACCCAAAGTAGTAGTCTCTCAGAGATAGCTGAGGTAAATGTAGAGGTTAAAGCAAGCAAGTCCAGTAGGCAGGCCAGGCAGGGGCAGGACAGGGAGCGTGGAAGGTCTGGTAGGCTAAACTGCATTTACTTTAATGCAAGAAGCCTTACAGGTAAGGCAGATGAACTCAGAGCGTGGATCGGTACATGGGATTGTGATATTATAGCTATCACGGAAACGTGGTTGAGGGATGGGCAGGACTGGCTGCTCAATGCTCCGGGATACCGATCCTTCCGGCGTGACAGAGGTGGAGGTCAGAGAGGAGGGGGAGTTGCACTATTGATTAGGGAGAACATCATGGCAGTACCTACAGAGGATATCCCGGGGGAATGTCCAGCGAGGGTAGAACTTAGAAATAGGAAAGGGGTGATCACTTTGATGGGACTATACTATAGGCCCCCCAAAAGTCAGAGGGAAGTGGAGGAGCATATATGTAGGAATTATAAGGTTGTAATAGGAGGTGATTTTAACTTCCCTAATATTGACTGGGACTGCCTTAGTGCTAAGGGATCAGATGGAGAAGAATTTGTTAAGTGTATCTAGGATAGTTTTCTGAAGTAGTATGTGGATGGCCCTACTAGAGAAGGGGCTACACTCGACCTCCTCTTAGGAAATGAGGATAGGCAAGTGGTTGATGTGTCAGTGGGGAAGCACTTTGGGACCAGTGACCATAACTCTATTAGATTCAAGATAGTTATGGAAAAGGATAGGACTGGTCCTCAGGTTGAAGTCCTAAATTGGGGGAAGGCTAATTTCGATGGCATCAGACAGGAACTCTCAAAAGTTGAATGGGAGAGGCTGTTTACAGGTAAAGGGACGTCTGGCAAGTGGGAGACTTTTAAAAGTGAGATAGGAAGAGTTCTGGGCCGACATGTTCCTGGTAGATGGAAGGGCAAGGCTGGCAAGTTTAGGTAACCTTGGTTGACGAGGGATATTGAAGGTCTGGTCAGGACAAAGGAGGCATATGTCAGGTCTAGGCAGCTAGGATCGAGCGAGTCCCTCGAGGAGTATAGGGGATGTAGGACTACACTTAAGAAGGAAATTAGGAGGGCGAAAAGGGGCCATGAGATTTCCCTGGCAGATAAGATAAAGGAGAATCCTAAAAGATTCTATAAGTATATTAAGAGTAAAAGGGTAGCTAGGGAGAGAGTAGGTCCCCTTAAGGATCAGTGTGGTAATCTATGTGTGGAGCCATGGGAAATGGGCGAGGTCTTAAATGAATATTTCTCGTCCGTATTTACCGTGGAGAAGGTCATGGAAGCTAGTGAGTTCAAGGGAGGGAACATCGATATCCTGGAGCATATCAACATTACAAAGGAGAAGGTGTTGGAGGTATTTAAGCACATTAAAGTGGATAAATCCCAGGGCCTGACCAGGTGTATCCTAGGATGCTATGGGAAGCAAGGGAGGAGATTGCTGGGGCCCTGGCAGAGATTTTTGTATCATTGTTAGCCACGGGTGAGGTACCGGAAGACTGGAGGATAGCTAATGTTGTGCCTTTATTTAAGAAGGGCAGCAGGGATAAGCCAGGGAACTACAGGCCGGTGAGCCTTACATCAGTGGTGGGAAAGTTATTGGAAGGGATTCTGTGAGACAGGATTTATATGCATCTGGAAAGGCATGGTCTGATTAGGGATAGTCAGCATGGCTTTGTGCGTGGGAAATCATGCCTCACGAATTTGATTTGAGTTTTTCGAGGAGGTGACCAAGAGGATTGACGAGGACAGGGCGATGGACATTGTCTACATGGACTTTAGCAAGGCCTTTGACAAGGTCCCGCATGGTAGGCTGGTCCAGAAGGTTCGAACACATGGGATCCAGGGTGAGCTATCAAATTGGATACAAGATTGGCTTGGTGATAGGAGGCAGAGGGTGGTAGTGGAGGGTTGTTTTTCCAGTTTGGAGGCCGGTGACCAGTAGTGTGCCACAGTGCTGGGCCCTCTGTTGTTTGTCATATATATTAATGACTTGGATGTGAATGTAAGGGGCATGATTAGTAAGTTTGCAGATGACACCAAAATTGGTGGTATAGTGGACAGTGAAGAAGGTTGTCTAAGGTTACAACAGGATATAAGATCAACTGGGAAAGTGGGCAAGGGATTGGCAAATGGCATTTAACGCAGACAAGTGTGAAGTGATGCATTTTGGGAAGTTAAACCAGGGCAGGACAGATACAGTGAATGGCAGGGCCCTGGGGAGTGTTGTGGAGCAGAGACACCTTGGGGTGCAAGTACATAGTTCCCTGAAAGTGGCAACACAGGTAGACAGGGTGGTGAAGAAGGCGTACAGCATGCTTGCCTTCATCGGCCGAGGCACTGAGTACAAGAGTTGGGACGTCATGTTACAGTTGAACGTAACGTTGGTTAGGCCGCATTTGGAGTACTGTGTGCAGTTCTGGTCGCTGCACTACAGGAAAGATGTGATTAAGCTAGAGAGGGTGCAGAAAAGATTCACAAGGATGTTGCCTGGTTTGGAGGGCTTGAGTTATAAAGAGAAATTGGACAGGCTGGGTCAGTTTTCCCTGGAGCGAAGGAGGCATGATAAAGGTATATAAAATTATGAGAGGCATAGATAGGGTAGATAGCCAGAGTCTGTTTCCCATGGTAAGGGTGACTAAAACTAGAGGGCATAGAATTAAGGTGAGAGGGAGGAGGTTTCAAGGGGATCAAAGGGGTAAAAGAATAGTGGGTATCTGGAATGATCTGCCTGAGGTGGTGGTGGAGGCAGGAACAGTAGCGACATTTAAGAGGCATCTGGACAGGTACTTGAATGAGAAAAGAATAGAGGGATATGGAATTAATGCAAGCAGGTGGGATTAGTATAGACAGGCATTATGGTTATCATGGACGTGGTGGGCCGAAGGGCCGGTTTCTATGCTGTATGACCATGACTGCGCATGTGAAAATCTGATTAAAAACTTAAACCATACTGAATTAGAAGGGCTTTTTTTTTTAAGTTGTGGAAGGGGGGTGGGGGTGGGAAGACTCTACATAAGAACAGTCGGCCATTCAGCCCCTGAAGCCTGTTCCACCATTCAATTCTAACATGGCTGATCTGCACCTTACCTTGGTTCTGTAACTCTTAACATCCTTGTGTAACAAAAATCTTAGTTGATCTTTATATTAACTATGCATAATGTGAAAATCAGAAAGCAATAAGAGAGACATCAACTTTACTTTTCTGGCTACCAGAAAGCAATATTGAGTCGTTCTGCAAAATCTCTCATCCTAAACTCATTATCTTACAAAATTTTGGTTGAAAGCGTTCCAATTTTCTCTTACTAACTACTGAAAAAAGTAGAGGAGGGGAGTATTTGCACTTCAGATTATGAAACCTCCTACACTTGTTAGACTTCTGGTTTATGCGAATACTGGTTTAGGCCAGAACATAAGACACTCACTGCTCATGGGAACAACCGTGCTGCTGCACCTGAAAGAATATCAAGTAAAAATTCCAAGAATATGGGAAATGAGTGGGGGAGTGGGACTAACTGGAGAGTCCTTCGCAACAGCCAGTGCATAATGCAATGGGTCAAGTGGCCTCCTTCTGTGCTGTACTATTCTATGTTTCTGAGGAAAAATGCGACTGGCCTAGAAAAGCACATGGAGTTGTACACTTGATTCGGCACTGTACACTTAGCAACTCCAAGTAAAATAAAGACGTTGATGTCACTAACAATATCTGGGAATAAAAAGCACTCCTGTGACAATCCTCTTGCATATATAATAAATTAAATCAATCATACTCCAACAAAACCAAAGCCCTGCAAGTAGCTGCATTCTTTTAAAAAGTCACATTCCTCAATCCCCAGATGACAGAACTATCGATCATGAGAAAACCATGATGTTATTTGGAGGGGGAAAAAAAAAGCTAATTTCTCTGGTTCACAAAAATTGGCAGAATACTTCCTTTGTGTTGTGAAGAATTGCTTCAGCATAGCAAGCAGCCAACCCACTGCGCAGAAACTGAGTACCTCAGCGAATGGTTGTAAGAGAACCAAGTAAACAAGGTCATCAATGCGAGTGTAAGCATATCGCCATTGAACACGAGTGTTGGTGCATCAACTCAGTAATACAGTAGTCAACGAAGGACATGTTCAGCACATCACATCACCACATTAAACAAGATAGACAATTCTCACACCTACCCCTTGCTTTTAATGTACTGGTCGCACTGTGCTAGAAGTTAATCAAAACGCAGACGAGCCACAAGTTGTCTCCATCCAAAGCCTCAGTGGGGAACTATTCCTACTTTCTAAACTACTGGTTGGAAAATTAATGCCATCACAGCTTCAAGGTGCCGATTTGAAGTATGAAACCTTTGCAGCCCAGAGTGCTAAAAAAAAAATGAAATCATCTCTAATCATTCTACTTTGAAAGTTAAGTCTGGGTTACTTGCAGTTAATCAAGAGAAAACAGAATTCAGTCGAGAAAGCTTAATGTGCTCGTTAGAAAACAATTTTTTTTGACTAATGTAGGACAGTGCCTTTTCTTTAAAATCCTTTCACAAGAGATTTGCAACAGCCTACATCTCCTTTGAAAATAAAATGATACTGAACAAGCAGGAAATGAGTAAAATTACTCCATATGCACTTAATCATTCTGCCACAGTCCAAGTAGTCCCTTAGCGCCACTGTGCAAAATGTTAAATTATACAGTGCACAGACAACACATCTTTCTCCAGGGTAACAAAAGAATTTTTTCTCCTCCCAACAAAACCAGACCCATCATAAAACTGAATTTACACATCGAAGAAATAACTGCTGTCTGTGTTCTGCTGTCTCCTAGCAACAGGAACCTGCCAATGGTTTCCGAGTAATAAGCAGTGATGTTGGTGGATTTCAGTCTGTATCACTGCAGTAATGTGTCAATGAAAACATAATTGCATGGCAAAACCAAAAAAAAAATCACTAGACTGAAGGTTCTTCTATTTTCACAAGTGTAGATTGATTTGTGACAACTCCTCTTTTCAATCAAAGACAACTCCAACCAGACAAGGGTAAACTAACACAGATGCATTGAAGGTGATGCTTCTCATCTCCAGCATTTTTGGTCTGGATAACAGAATTCACAAGTCCGAATGAGTTTTGAGCACCCCAAGACACAGCTTCCACCTCCCTCACCCCGTCCCTACCAGTGCTATTGTTACCAATGCTGGTGTATTTAACTGCAAGATGGCTGAAGTAAAACTTGTCTCAAAAGTACAAGTTGGGGCAAATGATTTTACTTCAAAACTTTGTTTTAGACGTGGGGAAATTCATCACAATTTTTCCCTAATAAAATAAGCTCCCGAGGACAGTGATTAGTGTGGTTTTTAATTTGCATCACTTCATCAGCAATCTTTTGGGAGGGAAGCAAGGAAGAGTGTTAGTGTTTTGTAGCCTCATTAAAAATAATTATAGATTCCACCTCACTATTCCACAGCGAAAACAATAAATCAGTCACTTTTAAAACCAGACTTCGATAGTCATAAAGAATCCAGTAACTCATTAAATACCAGAAACAGATATAAATAAAATCTCAATTTTCAGAAGGAACTGTTCATACTCAATATACATTGATTTCTGCCTGTATGAGTGCTCATCAATTCTCTGAACACAATTAGCATTCTCATGAGGAGAAAGCAAATTTTAATTAGTGACCCAAAGTGGAAATATGACACCCAGTCAAGCACATCTGCTGGCTGTGTCCTTTTTTTTTTAAAGTAACAGGAATAACAGTAACTACATAGAATTTACAGCACAGAAACAGGCCATTTGGCCCAACTGATCCATGCCGCATACGAGCCTCTTCCCATCCTCTCAACATATCCTATTGCTGTCTCTCTTATCTCCTTACCGTGCAAATAGATGTAAACGGGTATGATATAGTTGGGATTTCGGAGACATGGCTGCAGGGTGACCAGGGATGGGAAATGAACATCTGGAGGTTTTCAGTATTTAGGAAGGACAGACAGAAAGTAAAAGGTGGTGCAGTTGCATTGCTGGTTAAAGAGGAAATTAATGCAATAGTGAGGAAGGATATTAGCTCTGACAATGTGGAATCCGCATGGGTAGAGCTGAGAAACATTAAGGGGCAAAAAACATTAAGGGGGATTGTATATGGACCCCCAAACTGTAGTGGTGATGTTGGGAATGG
The DNA here is from genome assembly GCF_036365525.1 of Heterodontus francisci. Classification (NCBI taxonomy): domain Eukaryota; kingdom Metazoa; phylum Chordata; class Chondrichthyes; order Heterodontiformes; family Heterodontidae; genus Heterodontus; species Heterodontus francisci. The sequence continues at coordinate 21,506,196 of NC_090373.1, forward strand.
CATTACACAGGAAATTAGAGACACATGTGATAAAGGAGCATCTGTAATTATGGGTGATTTTAATCTGCATATAGATTGGACAAATCAGATTAGTAACAATACCGTAGGAGGAGGAATTCATGGAGTGTATACGGGACGGTTTTCTGGATCAATACGTTGAGGGATCAACTAGAGAACAGGCCATCCTAGACTGGGTATTGTGTAATGAGCGAAGAATAATTGACAATCTAGTGGTGCGAGATCCCTTGGGGATAAGTGACCACAATATGATAGAATTCTTCATCAAGATGGAGAGTGATGTCGTTGATTCCGAGACTAGGGTCCTGAATCTTAATAAAGGAAACGACGAAGGTATGAGGCGCGAGTTGGCTATGATAGATTGGGAAACGCTACTTAAAGGGATGATGGTGGATAGGCAATGGCAAACATTCAAAGAGCGCATGGATGAACTGCAACAATTGTTTATTCCTGTACGGCACAAAAGTAAAACGGGAAAGGTAGCCAAACCATGGCTTACAAGGGAAATTAGAGAAAGCATTAGATCCAAGGAAGAGGCATATAAATTCGCCAGAAAACACAACAGACCTGAGGATCGGGAGCACTTTAGAATTCAGCAAAGAAGGACGAAGGGATTAAAAGGGGAAAATAGAATACGAGAGTAAGCTTGCGGGGAACATAAAAACTGACTGTAAAAGTTTTTATAGGTAGGTGAAGACAAAAATATTGGTGAAGACAAAAGTAGGTCCTTTACAGTCAGAAACAGGGGAATTTATTATGGGGAACAAAGAAATGGCTGACCAACTAAATGCATACTTTGGTTCTGTCTTCACAAAGGAGGACACAAATATCATATCAGAAATGTTGGGGAGCACAGGGCTTAGTGAGAGAGAGGAACTGAAGGAAATCAGTAGAGAAATGGTGTTGGGGAAATTGATGGGATTGAAGGCCGATAAACCCCCAGGGCCTGATGGCATACATCCCACAGTACTTAAGGAAGTGGCCCTAGAAATCGTGGATGCATTGGTGGTCATCTTCCAAGATTCTATAGACTCTGGAACAGTTCGTACAGATTGGAGGGTAGCTAATGTAACCCCACTATTTAAAAAGGGAGGTAGAGAGAAAACAGGGAATTACAGACCAGTCAGCCTGATGTCGGTAGTGGGAAAATTCTAGAGTCCATTATCAAAGATTTTATAGCAAAACACTTAGAGAACAGTGGTAGAATTGGGCAAAGTCAGCATGGATTTACAAAAGGGAAATCATGTTTGACAAATCTACTAGAATTCTTCAAGGGTGTAACTAGTAGAGTTGATGAGGGGGAGCCAGTGGATGTGGTTTATTTGGACTTTCAGAAGGCTTTCGTCAAAGTCCCACATAAGAGATTAGCGTGTAAAATTAAAGTGCATGGGATTGGGGGTAGTGTATTGCGATGGATAGAAAATTGGTTGGCAGACAGGAAACAAGGAGTAGGGATAAATGGCTCTTTTTCCAAATGGCAGGCAGTGACTAGTGGGATACCGCAGGGATTGGTGTTAGGACCCCTGCTATTCACAATATATATCAATGATTTAGACGAGGGAACTAAATGTAATATCTCCAAATTGCAGATGACACAAAACTGGGTGGGAGGGTGAGTTGTGAGGAGGATGCAGAGAAGCTTCAGGGTGATTTGGACAAGTTGAGCGAGTGGGCAAATGCATGGCAGATGCAGCATAATGTGGATAAATGTGAGGTTATCCACTTTGGTAGCAAAAACAGGAAGGCAGATTGTTATCTGAACGGCTATAAACTGAGAGAGGGGAATATGCAGCAAGACCTGGGTGTTCTCATACACCAGTCGCTGAAGGTAAGCATGCAGGTGCAACAAGCGGTAAAAAAGGCAAATGGTATGTTGGCCTTCATAGCGAGAGGATTCGAGTACAGGAGCAGGGATGTCTTGCTGCAATTATACAGGGCCTTGGTGAGGCCACACCAGGAATACTGTGTGCAGTTTTGGTCTCCTTATCTGAGGAAGGATGTTCTTGCTATAGAGGGAGTGCAGCGAAGGTTTACCAGACTGATTCCTGGGATGGCGGGACTGACGTATGAAGAGAGATTGAGTCAGTTAGGATTATATTCATTGGAGTTCAGAAGAGTGAGGGGGGATCTCATAGAAACCTATAAAATTCTAACAGGGCTCAACAGGGTAGATGCAGGAAGGATGTTCCCAATGGTGGGGGAGTCCAGAACCAGGGGTCATAGTCTAAGGATACAGGGTAAACCTTTCACGACTGAGATGAGGAGAAATTTCTTCACCCAGAGAGTGGTGAGCCTGTGGAATTCGCTACCACAGAAAGCAGTTGAGGCCAAAACATTGTATGTTTTCAAGAAGGAATTAGATATAGCTCTTGTGTCTAAAGGGATCAAAGGGTATGGGGGAAAGTGGGAACAGGTTACTGAGTTGGATGATCAGCCATGATCATAATGAATGGTGGAGTAGGCTCGAAGGGCCGAATGGCCTACTCCTGCTCCTATTTTCTATGTTTCTCTGGTATTTCTACCCTTTTTTTACTACTTTCAATCGCTGAAATAAAAGTAAAGGTAGGGATTTTAGATTGTAGTAGGTAGTGTTTGGAATGGAATAAGCTCCATAGCGTAATTAGTGCTCTAAATTAAAGGGAGTAACTAAGGAGCTTAATCTAAGGCTAAATCATGGCAGTCTAGTGTCCCTGGTGAGCATGTGTGCAGGAAGTGTGTCCAGCTACAACTAATGGCTGGCCGCATTGCGCAGCTGGAGCTGCGGATGGATTCACTGTGGAGCATCCACGATGCTGAGGGACATCGTGGATAGCACGTTTAGCAAGGTAGCCACACCGCAGGTAACAGGCAGAAAAGGAATGGGTCACCGCCAGGAGGAGTAGTTGCCGCAGGCAGGTAGTGCAGGAGTCCCCTGTGGTCACCCCCACTCAAACAGATATATCACTTCGAATACTGTTGGGAGGGGGAAATGACCTCCCAGGGGAAAGCAGCAACAGCCAAGTTTGCGGCACCACGGAGGGCTCTGCTGCTCAGGAGTGGGTGAAAAAGAGTGGGAGAGCCATACTGATAGGAGAGTCAACTGTAAGGGGAACAGACAGGCGTTTCTGTGGCCGCAAATGAGACTCCAGGATGGCAAAGACATAGGTAGAAAGAGGGATGAGGTCCTGCAACAAGAATTTAGGGAGCTAGGTAGCAGATTAAAAAGCAGGACCTCAAAGGTTGTAATCTCTGGTTTACTCCTGGTGCCATGTACTAGTGAGTATAGGAATAGGAGGATAGAGCAGATGAATGCATGGCTGAGGAGGTGGTGCAGGAGGAAGGGCTTTAGTTTCCTGGATCACGAGGTGTGTTTCTGGCGAAGGTGGGACTTGGACAAGTTGCACCTGAACCGGAACGGGACCAACAACCTTGCTAGGAGGTTTGCTAGTGCTGTTGGGGGGGTTAAACTAATTTGGCAGGGGGTTGGGATACAGAGTGGAGGTACAGTAGGGGGTGATGAGCAATCAAATATAGAAGACAAACTGAGTCAGTCTGGAAGGCAGAGCAAATATAGACCTGTTAAGGCACAAGTGAAAAATGTAAAGCTGGATTGCATCTATTTTAATGCAAGGATTCTTACTACTAAGGCAGATGAATTGAGGGCATTGATTAGCACATGGGATTATGATATTATTGCTCTCACAGAGACATGGTTGAGCGAGGGGCAGGACTGGCAGCTCAATATTCCAGGGTACAGAATCTTCAGGTGTGACAGGGGAGGGGGTAAAAGAGGAGGTGGCATTGCACTGTTGATCAAGGAGTCAATTACTGCAGTAAGGAGGGATGATATCTTAGAAGGTTCCTCAAATGAGGCCATATGGGTAGAACTTAAAAACAAAAAGGGGGCAAACACTTGGCTGGGAGTGTACTACAGACCTCCAAACATTCAGGGAGAGATAGAGGAACAGATATGTAGGCAAATCTCAGGAGAGGTGTAAAAATAATAGGGTAATAATACTAGGGGATTTCAACTTCCCCAATATCAACTGGGATAGTCTTAGTGCAAAAGGCTTAAAGGGGGCGGAATTCTTGAAGTGCATCCAGGAGAGCTTTTTCAGCCAGCACATAGAAAGTCCTACAAAAGAAGGGACAGTACTGGACCTAATCCTAGGGAATGAAGCCGGACAAGTGGTAAAAGTGTCAGTTGGGGAGCATTTTGGGGATAGCGACCATAATGCTAAGATTTAAGGTAGTTATTGAAAAGGACAAAGATGGACCGGAAATAAAGGTACTGAATTGGGGGAAGGCCAATTTCAATATAATAAAACAGGATCTGGCCAAAGTGGACTGGGAGCAGCTACTTGTAGGAAAGTCTATACCACATCAGTGGGAGTCAAAGAGGAAATAGTGAGGGTTCAGAACCAACATATACCCGTTAAGGTGAAGAATAGGACCAACAAGTCCAGGGAACCCTGGATGTCAAGGGATATCGAGGATTGCATCAGGGAAAAAAAAAGGAGACTTATGGCAGATTCAGAGGGCTGAAAACAGTGAAGGCACTCGAGTGGTATAGAAAGTATTGCGGGGGGGGGTGGTACTTTAAAAAGTTATTAGGAGAGCGAAGAGGGGACATGAAAAAACACTGGCGGCCAAGATAAAGGAAATTCCTAAGGCGTTTTAAACGTATATTAAGGGCAAGAGGATAACCAGGGAAAGAGTAGGGCCCATTAGGGACCGAAGTGGCAATCTGCGTGTGGAGCCGGAGGACAAAGGTGAGGTTTTAAATGATTACTTTTCATCTGTGTTCACTATGAAGAAGGACGATGTAGATGTAGAGATCAGGGAGGGGAATTGTGATATACTTGAACATAGTAGCATTGAAAGGGAGGAAGTATTAGCTGTTTTAGCGGGCTTAAAAGTGTATAAATCCCCAGGCCCAGATGAGATGTATCCCAGGCTGTTATGTGAGGCAAGGGAGGAGATAGCAGGGGCTCTGACACAAATTTTCAAATCCTCTCTGGCCACAGGAGAGGTACCAGAGGATTGGAGGACAGCGAATGTGGTATCATTATTCAAGAAGGGTAGCAGGGATAGACCAGGTAATTACAGGCCGGTGAGTCTAACATCAGTGGTTGGGAAACTATTGGAAAAAATTCTGAGGGACAGGATTAATCTCCACTTGGAGAGCTAGGGATTAATCAGGGATAGTCAACATGGCTTTGTCAGGAAGAGATCGTGTCTAACTTACTTGATTGAATTTTTCGAGGAGGTGACTAGATGCGTAGATGAGGGTAAAGCAGTTGATGTAGTCTACATGGACTTCAGCAAGGCTTTTGCTAAGGTCCCGCATGGGAGATTGGTTAACAAGGTAAGAGCCCATGGGATCCAGGGCAATTTGGATCTAAAACTGGCTTAGTGACAGGAGGCAGAGGGTAATGGTCAAGGGTTGTTTTTGCGAGTGGATGCCTGCGACCAGTGGTGTACCACAGGGATCAGTGCTGGGTCCCTTGCTGTTTGTAGTGTACATTAATGATTTAGACGTGAATATAAGAGGTATTATCAGTAAGTTCGATGACACAAAAATAGGTGGTGTCGTAAATAATGAGGAGGAAATCGTTAGATTACAGGACAATATAGATGGGCTGGTAAGATGGGCGGAGCTGTGGCAAATGGAATTTAATCCTGAGAAGTGTGAGGTTATGCATTTTGGGAGGACTAACAAGGCAAGGGAATATACAATGGATGTTAGGACCCTAGGAAGTACAGAGGGACCTTAGTGTACTTATCCATAGATTACTGAAGGCAGTAGCAAAGATAGATAAGGTGGTTAGGAAGGCATATGGGATCCTTGCCTTTATTAGCCGAGGCATAGAATGTCAGAGCAGGGAGGTTATGATGGACCTGTGTAAAACGCTAGTTAGGCCACACCTGGAGTACTGTGTACAGTTCTGGGCACCACATTATAGGAGGGATGTGATTGCCCTGGAGAGGGTGCAGAGGAGATTCACCAGGATGTTGCGTGGACTGGAGCATTTCAGCTATGAAGAGAGACTGAAAAGGCTAGGGTTGTTTTCCTTAGAGCAGAGCATGTTGAGGGGAGATATGATTGAGGTATACAAAATTATGAGGGGCATTGATAGGTTAGACAGGAAGAAACTTTCTCCCTTAGTGGAGGGGTCAATAACCAGGAGGCGTAGATTTAAGATAAGGGGCTTAGAGGGAAAAAAAATTCACCCAGAGGGTGGTTGGAATCTGGAACGCACTGCCTGAAGAGGTGGCAGAGGCAGGAACCCTCAACATTTAAGAAGTATTTAGGTGAGCACTTGAAATGCCATAGCAAACAAGGCTACGGGCCAAGTGCTGGAAAATGGGATTAGAATAGTTAGGTGCTTGATGTCCGGCACAGACACAATGGGCCGAAGAGCTTGTTTCTGTGCTGTATAACTCTATGACTATTACTGACAAGGACACCCAGGTCTCTTTGTACATCTACACTTTCTAATCTCTTACCATTTAAGAAATACTCGGCACATCTGTTCCTTCTACCAAAGTGGATAACCTCACATTTTTCCACATTATATTCCATCCGCCACATTCTTGCCCACTAAGTCTGCCCAAATCCCCTTGAAGCCGCTTTGCATCTTCCTGACAATACACATTCTCACCTAGTTTTGTGTCATCCGCGAACTTGGAAATACTAACATTTGGTCCCCACATCCAAATCATTGATATATAGTGTGAACAGCTGGGGCCCAAGCACTGATCCCTGCAGTACCCCACCAGTTACACTCTGCCAACACAAGAATGACCCTTTATTCCTACTCTGTTTTCTGCCTGTTAACCAATCCCTCATCCATGCCAGTATATTACCTCCTATCCCATGTGCTTTAATTTTGCTAACCAACCTCCTGTGGGGGACTTTATCAAAGGCCTTTTGAAAATCCAAGTATTCCATGTCCACCGACGCCCCTTTATCAATTCTGTTAGTAACATCCTCAAAAAACTCCAACAGGTTCATCAAACATGATTTCCCATTCATAAATCCATGTTTACTCTGCCCAATCAGATTATTATCCAAGTGTCCATTTATCACATCCTTTAAAATAGATTCTAGCATTTTTCCAACAATTGATGTAAGGCTAACAGGTCTATAATTCCCTGTTTTCTCTCTCCCTCCCTTCTTAAATAATGTGGTGACATTTGCAACCTTCCAATCTGCATGAACCACTCCAGAATCTATAGAATTTTGGAAGATGATCATCAATGCATCCACTATCTCCATAGCTACCTCTTTCAACACTCTGGGATGTAGAATATCAGGTCCAGGGGATTTAACCTTCAGCTCCATTAATTTCTCCAATACAATCTTCTTACTAATACTAAACTATACTATATATACTATAATGATGCCAGGAAGCTAGTCTCTCATTAGTGGTGTTTACATTCTCCAAGTTAGACTGCCCCTTAACACCTGATAAAAGTGGTCATTTTAGGCAGTTGTTGCCACCGTAACCTCAGAACATCCCAAAGTGCTTTAAAGCCAATTAAATAAAATGTTGCAAGGTAGAAAACCTAGCAGGCAATTAGCACACGGCAAGCTCCCACAAACAGCAATGAAATAAATGACCAAAATATCTGTTTTCGTTCTGTTAGTTGAGGGATAAATATTAGCCAGGGTACCAAATAGTGTTTTCCTCCAGCCCTGCTCTTGTCATAGAATCAAGCACAGAAGGCAGCCATTTGGTATATCAAGTCTATGCCAGCTCTTTCAAAGAGCAATCTAGTTACTCCCACTGCCACGTTCCTCCCCCATAGCTCTGCTGTTTTTCCTCTTCATTGAATAGTCCCATTTGATCTGAAAAGAGTTACCATTTTAAACTTTAAAGACAAGATGAAAAGCCTGAAAGCAGCCAAGTCTGTGAATAGTCAGGCTCTGACAGCATACTTTCAGAATGCAGGCTTCTAGCAATGCCGACATCTACAACACAAGAAAAAAAAACTGCATTACCAAACTGTTTGCCAATAAACAGAGGCACACACGAGTTATGGTTGAGGAATAAATCTTTGCCTGGATACGTGGAAAACCCCCTTACACTCCAAATAGTGCCCTTGCAGAACTTTTACGTCCATCTGAGACAGCAGATGGAGTCTCAGTTTAACGTCGCATCCAAATGACAGCACCTCTGACAATGCTTTGCTTACTCAGTACTGCAGTCAAGTGTCAGCCTAGACTGTGCATTCAAGGCTTTGGAGTGGGCCTTGAACCCAGAGTCTTCTGACTCAGAGGCAAGAGCACTACCAGCTAAGCCAGGGCTTTAATCTGAGGCCACATCACATCCTTCATCTACAACAGGTCCTGTCAATAGGTGTCTGCAGGGAATCTGTGACATTCAACTTCAGAAGATCAGAAAACCTACTCGGTGTTCATGAGCAAAGAACAAATGGGAATACTATCTTCTCTATTCAGATCCTCTGGATGATCCTCACCATGAGACGAAACAGAGAATGCATGCAACAACACGACAAGAGAGAATCTAACCATCTCACCTTGACATTCAATGGCATTACCATCACTCACCACCACCTTCTCAAGGGCAATTAGGGATGGGCAATAAATGCTGGCCTAATCAGCAATGCCCACATCCCCTGAATGAATATAAAGAACACAACCTGCACTTATAAAGCACCTTTAACTGTAAAACATCCCAAGGCACATCAGAAGAGTGTTATCAAACTAAATTTGACACCAAGTCACTTAAGGAGATCTTAGCAGTGGTGACCAAAAGCTTGGTCGAGCAGGTAGGTTCTAACGAGTGTCTTAAAAAAGGAGACACACAGAGAGGCGGACAAAGAATTAAAGGAGCGCAGAGTTTTCATAGGAATGTAGGGCTGGAGGTGGTTATGGATGTAGGGAGGGGCAGAAACACTGTGCCCTGGAGTCTGAAGGTCATTTACAACAAGTGCTCAACTATGCTCCGACAAATTCTCAGCATTTTGTTTGAAAAGGCTGTGACAATATTTATCTCCAGACAACACAACTCATAAGATCACCACCTGGACTGTCTACTTGCTCAAAACATCTGCTGTTATACTCTGTACATCTGCAAGGTATTCAACACAAAACAAAGTAAAGCTCGAATGGCTCCAATGTCAGTCAGGGAAAGTCCTTTCCATCTTTTATGTGCCACAATTATTCCAGTAACAGCTTTTTCAGTCTGTTCTGTGACACAGTAATTCTACAAAAATGAATGCAAACTGCCTGAAAAATATCAGATACTTACTCTTGCTGGTATGCCTGGTCATTGTTGGGGAGTTACAGACCATTTGGACATGGCCTGAGTCACACCCTTCTCACCAGGCCCACAGGGTCTTTTCCCGGAGTGCTTGAATCCAAATGGCAATAGCATCCCCAATGAAATGACTTGTCAATCTGGGGTGGAAAGGCATGCAACCAGTGCAAAATTTAGTCAAGTCCACCTCAGCAATTCAACTTGTTCCCAACAAAGAGACAACACCTTTAAATGCAACAACTTCGTCAATAAGTCAGTTGAGAAACTGAGTTTCTTAAAAGGGCAAGATAGCTCGTGCTGCAGACTGGCCTCTGACCAGAGTACAGCAATTGTCAGAGTGTCAGCCAATGAACTAGAGATGGGACTTTTGGCAAGACTCACACCAGTCTATTTTAGAGCAAAAAAAGTCTATATATTGAGCCCACAAAGTCGGTTTAGAGTCTATTTAAAAAGCCTCTCCATGAACGTCAGCAAACAGAACTCATGCATGTCCATAACTGCAGCAACTCTCCTGACCAAGCAGGGTGATTTCTCCAACAAAATTCTGAGTGCAGAATAGTTACATAATACAAATTACATGTGCATAAGTCAATCCCAGTCACATGCAGACTTTTTTTTCTTGTTCGTGGGATGTGGGCATCACTGGCAAAGCCAGCATTTATTGCCCATCCTTAATTGCCCTTCAGAAAGTGGTGGTGAGCTGCCTTCATGAACTGCTGCAGTCCCTGCAATGTAGGTACACCAACAACACTGTTAGGAAGGGAGTTCCAGGATTTTGACCCAGTGACAGTGAAGGAATAGCGATATAGTTCCAAGTCAGGATGTTGTGTGGCTTGGACGGGGAGCTTGCAGGTGGTGGTGTTCCCATGCAACTGCTGCCCTTGTCCTTCTTGGTGGTGGAGGTCAAGGTTTGGACGGTGCTGTTGAAGGAGTATTGGTGAGCTGCTGCAGTGCCTCTTGTATGTAATACACACTGCTGCCATTGTGCATCGATAGTGGAGGGAATAAATGTTGAATGTCGTGGATGGGGTGCCAAGCAAGTGGGCTGCTTTGTCCTGGATGGTGTCAAGCTTCTTGAGTGTTGTTGGAGCTGCACCCATCCAGGCAAGTGGAGAGTATTCCATCACACTCCTGACTTGTGCCTTGTAGATGATGGACAGGCTTTGGGGGATACAGGCGAGTTACTCGCCACAGAATTCCCAGCCTCTGACCTGCTCTAGTAGCCACAGTATTTATGTGGCTCGTCTAGTTCAGTTTCTGGTCAATGGTAACCCCCAAGGACGTAGATTGATGGAGTAATTTCCCCATCATCTCCATTCTGATCAGGAATAGAGGCGACATGAGATGTAGCCCTCAGTTGCAGCCTGTTACAACTGCTAAGCAACTTTTCCAACATTAGCCACATTTGCAAGTGATTTGTCAACTTGTGCCAACCTGATCACTACATTGATCTCAGCTATTTGCTGGTAGATAAACTTAACACAGCTCAGCCCAATAAACCACCCCTCTACATGTGGCCTAACATCCAATTATTTTTAAATCAATTCAATGCAACAAGCCTCTTCTCCTGGATAGGATTTAGTATATTGGATGGAATATTATGGATGAATCCACAGCATGTACACTACAAAGGGCTGCCTGTGGGACCAAGTGGGAAGAATACATCCATACCATTTGACAGACCTGCTTACGAGGGTGCAGGGAAGGTGACGGGGAAAGAAAGTTCACAGTCTGGCAAACTAGGCATCACAACCTGCATTTGTATAGTGCCTTTAAGGTAGCAAAACGTCTCAAAGGGCATGACAATCCTGGCCCGTTCGGTGATCTGCAGACTGAGTAACACCAAATAAATTCGAGTTACGCACTATAGATTTGCCACAGAAAACGGAGAGTCAGGATAAATGGATCATTTTCAGGTTGGCAATCTGTAGCTAGTGCACTGCCATAGGGATCAGTTCTGGGGCTTCAACTATCTACAATCTATATTAATGATTTGGATGAAGGGACAGATTGTATTGTAGCCAAATTTGCTGACGATATGGTGGGAAAGTAAGTTGAAGGAGGATACAAAGAGTCTGCAAAGGGATATAGATAGGTTAAGTGAGAGGGCAAAAATTTGGCAAATGGAACATAATAAGGGAAAAGATGAGTTTATCTACTTTGGCAGGAAGAATAGATAAGCAGATTATTTAAATGGAGAGAAACTGCAGAATCCTGTGGTACAGAGGGATCTGGGTGTCCTTGTACATGAATCACAAAAAGTCAGCATGCAGGTACAACAAGTAATTAGGAAGGCAAATAGAATGTTAGCCTTTATTGCAAGAGGGATGGAGTATAAAAGTAAGGAAGTCTTGCTACAACTATACAGGGTGTGGGTGAGACCACAACAAAAGGAGTATGTACAGTTTGGTCCCCTTTGGAGAGCGCTGTGCTTGCATTGGAGGTAGTTCAGCTAAGGTTTATGATTAGATTTTTAGATTATGATTAGATTAGAGATACAGCACTGAAACAGGCCCTTCGGCCCACCGAGTCTGTGCCGAACATCAACCACCCATTTATACTAATCCTACACTAATCCCATATTCCTACCAAACATCCCCACCTGTCCCTATATTTCCCTACCACCTACCTATACGAGTGACAATTTATAATGGCCAATTTACCTATCAACCTGCAAGTCTTTGGCATGTGGGAGGAAGTTGATTCCTGGGATAAAGGCATTGTCTTATGAGGAGAGTGAGCAGGTTGGGCCTATATCCATTAGAATTTAGAAGAATGAGAGGTGATCTTATTGAAACACAAGATTCTGAGGGGGCTCGACAGGATGTTTGCCCTCTTAGTGGAATCTAGAACTAGGGGGGCAGAGTTTCAGAATAAGAGGCCTCCCTTTTCAGACAGAGATGAGGAGGAATTTCTTGTTTCAGAGAGTTGTTTATCTTTGGAATTCTCTTCCCCAGATAGCAATGGAGGCTGCGTCATTGAATGTATTCAAGGCTGAGTTCGACAGATTTTTGATCTACAAGGGAGTCGAGGGATATGGGGGCAGACAGGAAAGTGGACTTGAGGCAAAGATCAGATCTGTCATGCTTATCAAATGGCTCAATGGGCCGAATGGCCGACTCCTGCTCCTACTTCTTATGTTCTTAAAATGAGATCTTTAAAAGGAACCAATAAGCCCAACACCAAAAACCTCCTAAATTTTTGATTACAATTCTGAATAATGACAACACCTGTAATGGCTCACAAGACAAAGATGGTTTTTAGCAAGTAGCACTGTCTAAGGATCAATCACAATTCTTAATCTATTCTCTGCCTTTTGGAGTCCAAGGCCTCACTATTAGAGCACGCACATGTGAACAGTAATTCCTTTCACAGCAGTTTCCAACATTTCAATAACTCCCAGAATGTCCCCCCACCCACCCCAATCATGGTCTGCAACAGGCTGGCCAGTGAAAGCAGTAGTGTAAGAAGGCAATATAGAAACAAACCATTGGACTTGCAGAGAAACAACAACTTCTCATTGAAGGATATAAATGAAACATTATCAGCTCCAAACAAAACTAAATTAACAAAAGAGCAATCAATAAGAACTTGTTTGGAAATACTTGCAAAGAATTAAAATAATAAATGCAGTATTTTTAAACTCGAACTATTTAGCTTTCATGCAGGTACAACAAGTAATTAGGAAGGCAAACGGAATGTTAGCCTTTATTGCAAGGGGGATGGAGTATAAAAGTAGGGATGTCTTGCTCTAACTATACAGGGTGTTACTGAGACTGCAAGAATAGTAGTATGTAGAGTTTTGTTTCCTTTTAGAGAGGTATATGCTTGCGTTGGAGGTAGTTCAACTAAGGTTCACTCGGTTGATTCCTGAGATAAAGGGATTGTCTTATGAGTTAAGATTGAGCAAGTTGGGCTACAATCATTGGAATTTAGAAGAATGAGAGGTGATCTTAGTGAAACCATATATGTCACAAGAACTTCACTGGGTGGGAAGCACTTGTAAGCAAGACGGCTGCCAAGAGAAAAGAAAACTGAAGCACAGAATGAAACGTTCACTTGGCTTGCACAACTACTCTTCGAGAATACAAGTGGGAAGGTAGCTGTCATTAACCTGAAATGTTTCTCTCTCCACAGATGCACCCTGACCGGCTGAGTGTTCCCAGCTTTTCCAGTTATTATTTCAGATTCCCAGCATCCACAGTATTGTTTTTGTGGAGGCAATTGTACTTTTACTTTTTTGCAACACAGACCACTTAAGGTGGAGTATAACTGCAGTGCCATGTCATATTTAAAAAATACTCGGAGTCTGCTGGACAGCTAATGTTTATAAAAAGCTGACAAGTTTTTTTTCCCTAATAGTTTGAGAAATCAGATGCTCCTGGTTGTAACCTCAGGACATTAAATACTCACCAGGCATTTAAGGACAGAATTCTCTCACGGTTGCAGATAGCAGCAGGAGTGCAACTCTCAGCTGTGGTATAACCCTGCATCCCACAGCCATCAGTATGAAACACCGATGCTAGACCAGATATTTTTCCCACATAACAGTAAACGTACAATATAATTCATTCTACTTGAATGAGCAATCGAAAGACGTGATGAGCTGTTTTATACAGACACAAGTTCTTCCTCTGCAACTGAAGCACACCATCATTCCCCTCACTTCCATGATGGCATGCTTACTTCAGAAGCTGAATCAACGAGAATCATTGACTCAATCATTAAAAAAATACTTACTGCCAAAGACTTGGAAAGCCTCTGTCGAAATTCATTTAGGACTGTAATCACAATCTCCGGGTGAGGTATGTATGCAAAACCGTTTCTAAGAAAGACCTTCCGACCTCTGACCAGCTCAACAGCATCAGTAAAAGCAACCTAATGGAGACGAAGAAGAAAGTTAAAAATATGCAAAAAAAAAAAAATCAACTGCACACAACAGTTACTCTTTCATAAAATTAGGCTTAAAGCGAGTTCAAGTGAACTCCATACTTTGCAGATACCCACATCACAAGTGATGGGCTCCTTGAAACAACAGTAATCATTCCAAATCCTAATTGTATACCTTAAGCGACCCTGACTAAACAGTACCATTTATCACATAGAAAAACTAACACTATTTGCTAAGTTAAATTAAAAGCAGCTGCTAAAATCGGCTGCAGTGCATTATAACTGTAAAAATACAAAGGTTCGAGATTCTTGAATTAATTGAACAATCACTGGCCTTGGCTTTCAGTGTGGTGGACTCTGGGAAACAGGGATGGTGAATTGATCTGATTAAGTTTGGATTTCAAATTACTTCAATTTAAACAAATTGAAAATTACCACCTTGTTAATTTTTATTGGCAAATGTCGGACTCACCTTCTTCCGCAATGGTTAGAACCATAGAAAAATTACAGGACAGAAGGAGGACATTCAGCCCGTCATGTCCCTGCCAGCTGAGAAGAAGAAAAATAGAAACTAGCCGCCCAATGTAATCCCACCTTCCAGCACTTCAGGTTCATGTCCAGGTACCTTTTAAAAGAATTGTGGGTTTCTGCCTCCACCACCGTTCCTGGCAGTGAATTCCAGACACCTACCACCCTTTGGGTGAAAAACTTTTTCCTCACGTCCCCTCTAATCCTTCCACCAATCATCTTAAATCTGTGCCCCCTGGTAATTGACCTCTCCACTAGGGGAAACAGGTCTTCCTGTCTACTCTATCTAGGCCTCTCATAATTTTGTACACCTCAATTAAGTCACTCCTCAGCCTCCTCTGTTCAAAGGTTGAGCTCCTGCAACAGCAGATGTCTCATGATATTAGTTAAAGTAAGCCAGAGGGTTCAATAACTGAAGTATTATACCTCACACTGCAATAGCATTTTGATAGCCCTTTCTTAAGGGGCTTAAAGGGGCTACATTAGGGAAAGCTGTTTGCTACTAAGATAGAGATAAGTGTAAACATGCTTTATGCCACAAGGTGTGTTTCTAGGAAAGTGCTTTCAATAGGTTCATCTGGCAATTCAAGGCTAATTGTTGTGGCAGAGTGAAGTTTAACTGTTGTGTTCCAATTTGGTGCTGCTTTGTCAATAATGGTACAGGAGCCAATTAGTTTTCTTTGTTACAGCCTGCAGAGCACTGCAGGGCATGGTACATCGGATCAGGAATAGACCATTCAGCCCCTCGAGTCTGTTCGATATATTAAATTAGATTATGGCTGATCTGTACCTCAACTCCATTTATTTGCCTTTGATCTATATCCCTTGACATCCATAACTAATAAAACTCTATCGATCGGTCTCAATTTCAATTGATCCAGCATCCACAGCCTTTTGGAACAAAGAACTCCACAATTACACTACCCTCGGTGTATAAAAAAGTGCTTCCTGATTTCACCCCTGAACAGCCTAACTCTAGTTGGAAGATTGTGCTTCCTCGTTTTAGACTTCCCCTACCAGAGGAAATCTATCCATCCGATCAACTCCTTTGATCATATTAAACACCTTAATTAGATTACCACCTTAATCTTTTATACCCAAGGGAATACAAACCAAGTTTTTGTAACCTGTCCTCAATTTTGTCCTTTTGAGCCCTGAAGCTCAAGTATTATTTAGGTGAATCGGTGCTATACACCCTGCAAGGCCAATATATCCTTCCTCTCCAAACAATGATCAACATCGTGTTTTACATCGAAGTGACATGGTCATACAATATTTAGTGATGAGCAACAACTAGTTAATACTCTGACTAAGCAATCATCTTGCAAATAGTGACTATAATGTGACAATTTGATATGTGGTTCAAGAAGGAGAAGAGTCACAAACCAAGACTCTGAACTGAAATAAGGCAAACATCTAAATGATGAGAAATACATGTTGACCACAATAAACTATGATGAACTGTCAGTGGTGTGATGAAGGTGCTTCGTTCTTACAATGTTTTGATGACTTGTGTCAACGATTATGGACATTGGCTCATTTAGAAAACTGAAAAGATTCCATAGATACAATTTTTTTTTTTACATAAGGGTCACTGGGAAGACTGTGAAGTGAGCTTTGTGTTTAAAAATAACCTTCAGTGGATGTCACATGCCTTAAGCTAAATAAGCAGCAGGAATCTTGGTAGCCAGAGCAGTTGTTTACAGAGAAATGACGTCAAGATTTATGGTGGTCAGGAGGTTTTGACTTGCTGTTGGGGTGTGGACTGTTTTGAAGGCAGTTGGGGGTCAGCCTGCTAATTGAGAAGACCTGTTCATCTTTTCTCCACCTCTTTAATGAGCCCTGCGAATCCAGTGAGATGGTTCAAACCCCTGATGCTGCATTTCTCCTGGAAAGTCTATCAAAATAATTCTCAACATCTCCAGAGCAAACTACTTCTGAAAAGATCCCAATGGCCCATCTGAGAGGACCTGGACGCCAGACAAAAGGACAACCGATATCCTTCCATATTTTCTCGGTTTCCTTCAAAAATGAACAAGCCCGTTGGCTAAAGTATTTTTTTTTTTCGTCTTTTTGTAAAGTGAATTTCTAGAGAAAACTTCTTTATTTTAGGCGGCGTTTGCTGACAACGCAGCCACTAGGTGGTGCAGTACTGGCCCATGCAGCCTCACCCACTGAAACGCCACAGTCTGCGATGTTTCAGGCAGCTGCCAGTAATGAAGATGGTACTGTTCAATTTGTCACCAAATGCAAATCCCCTCATTGGCTGCAATCGCTGCCTCCATCCCACCCCCAACAGTACCCCACTCCCTCCTACCATTGCACTTCTCTTCGCCACTCCCTTCCATGCCCGTTTGGTCGCCACTCGCTCTACACCTCGCCGCTGCCTTCTTTCAGCCACTCCCACTCTCACCACTTTACCCCCCTCTGCCACTTGCTCTTCGCCTTGCCACTTCAGCTGCTTGCTCCCCGCTTCCCTATACCCCCGGCCACTCCGCTTCCCTCTTGGCCACTCACTCCCACGTCGCCCAGGCACCCCTCGCCCACTGGCTCCCTGCCTTGCCACTTCGGTGGGTTGGTCCCCGCCCCCCACCACTTCGTCGGGTGCGCAGCGGGAAGCAATCGGCCGAAGGAGAAAGGGCAAGGGCGGAAGCGAGTAGCTGAGAGGGGCAGCTGTGAGGCGAGGTGGAGCTAGAAATTGAAAGTGGCGACTGAAGCGGGGATGGCAGGAGGGAGCGGGGGACTGTTGGGGGAATGGAGCCGGGGATCGTGGCTATTGAGGGGTGACAATGTCATTGCCTGGTAATGTCAGCACACGCATTCATACTGGCAAGCTGGCTAATGTTCGCACGCACTGATGACTTGTACGATCGGTCCACCCATGCTCTGCATTGTCAGGAGTCACTTTTTATTTTAACCAGTGTGCGTGTGAGCATGTGTTCGGTATCTAGAGGGGAATATCTATTTACATTCATATTTCAAACTGTATCTTAATGCTTTGCATCTTTATTGGATAAGTCTTTTTTTATAATAAACTGATAATTTTGTTGTTTATTAATGAAACCTGGTTGGTGTATTTTATTCTGGAATAAAGAGTAGAGTATATCATTGACGGTATCAGTAACTGAGTAAACATTTAAATATATGTTGTGACCCGTGGAGAAGTGGAACTGGAGAAAGACAGTCCACTCCTCCCGCCTGGGTCTGAACAGTGGTTGAACCTAAAGAAAAACAGTGGAAAGAATTCAAAGCAGCATTTGGTACAAGGATGTCAAAGCCTTGGAGCACATGCAGAAGAGATTTATCAGAAAGGTACTGGGAATGAGGGACGGTAGTAATATAGAGTTGGAGAATCTGGGATTGTTCTCCTCATAGGGAAGGTGGTTAAGGGAAGATTTAGTAGAGGTGTACAAAATTATGAGGAGTCATGAGATAGTTGGTAGGGAGAAACTGCTTCCACTGGCAGGAGGGTCAGAAACCAGAGAACATACAAGATAATTAACAAAAAATCCAGGATATAAAGAATAATTTTTTTTTAACACAGCAAGTTATGATGATCTGGAATGCAGCACAGTGGCGCAGTGGTTAGCACCGCAGCCTCACAGCTCCAGCGACCCGGGTTCAATTCTGGGTACTGCCTGTGTGGAGTTTGCAAGTTCTCCCTGTGTCTGCGTGGGTTTCCTCCGGGTGCTCCGGTTTCCTCCCACAGCCAAAAGACTTGCAGGTTGATAGGTAAATTGGCCATTATAAATTGCCTCTAGTATAGATAGGTGGTAGGGGAATATAGGGACAGGTGAGGATGTGGTAGGAATATGGGATTAGTGTAGGATTAGTATAAATGGGTGGTTAATGGTCGGCACAGACTCGGTGGGCCGAAGGGCCTGTTTCAGTGCTGTATCTCAAAATTAAGTTAAAAATTTTAATCAAAAAATTTAAATCCCTGAAAGGGTGGTGGAAACAGATTCTATATTAAATTTCCAGAAGGGAATTAAATACTTGGAAATGAGAAATTGCAGGGCTATGGGCAAAGAATAGTGGAGTCAAATTACTCTTTCAAAGAGTTGACACAGACATGATGGGCCAAATAGCCTCCTTCTGTGCTGAGAGATTTTGTGAACACAAAAATAGTAAAAAAAAAGCATCTGAATTATGCCCCCACCTCAATGAATTTCACACTCAGCATGACATTGAGCTCTTCTTCCCTCGCCTTCGGACTCACTTCTTTGACCAGGAGCTCTCCCCCCCCCCCCCCCGACCAGCAGACCCATTCACCCACCTCCAGCATTCTCCCTCCACCTTGAGGCCTCCTTCTGGCCTCTTACCTGCCCTTGATCTTTTCATCGAGAACTGTTGGCGAAACATCGGCCGTCTTAATTTCTCCACTCCCCTCACTCGCTCTAACTTGTCTCCCTCCGAACTTGCTGCACTCCGTTCTCTCAGGTCTAACCTCGACATTGTGATCAAACCCGTTGATAATGGTGGTGCTGTTGTTGTCTGGCATACCGACCTCTACCTTGCAGAGGCTGAGCGTCAACTCTCAGACACTTCTGCCTACCTCCCCACCACCGAACATCAAGCTACTGTCCACAGGACTGTCACTGACCTCATCTCCTCTGGAGATCTTCCTGCCACAGCTTTCAACATCATAGTCTGGCAAGCCCAGACAGCCAACACTTACCTCCTTCCTAAAATCCACAAACTGTCCTGGTCGACCCATCGTTTCAGCCTGTTCCTGCCCCACTGAACTTATTTCTTCCTATCTTGACTCTATCGTTAGTCCCCTGGTCCAGTCTCTTCTGACGCCCTACGTCATTTGACAATTTCCAGTTTCCTGGCCCTAACCACCTCCTCTTCACTATAGACGTCCAATCTCTCTACACTGCCATCCCCCATCAGGACGGTCTGAGGGCTCCGCTTCTTCCTCAAACAGAGGCCCAACCAGTCCCCATCCACCACCACCCTCCTCAGCCTGGCTGAACTTGTTCTCACATTTAACAACTTCAACTCCACTCACTTCCTTCAAATAAAAGGTGTTGCTATGGGTACCCACATGGGTACGAGTTATGCCTGTCTTTCTGTGGGATACGTAGAACATTCCTTGTTCCAGTTACACTCAGGCCCCCTCCACCAACTCTTTTTCCGGTACATTGATAACTGTATTGGTGCCATTTCTCCCCACTGTGGTTGGCAGGGCCTTCAACCGTGTCAGGCCCATTCCCTGCACTTCTGCCCTCACCTATTCCCCTCCCTCTCAGAACCACGACAGGATTCCCCTTGTCCTCACTTTCCACCCCACCATCCTACACAACCAAAGGATCATCCTCCGCCATTTCCACTACCTCCAGCTTGATGCCTCCACCAAATGCATCTTCCCCTCCCCTCCTGTCAGCATTCCAAAGGGATTGTTACATCCGCAACACCCTGCTCCACTCCTCCATTACCCCCGACACCTCGTCCCCTTCCCACAGTACCTTCCACTGCAATCACAGGAGGTGTAATACCTTCCCTTTTACCTCCTCTCTCCTCACTATCCAAAGCCCCAAATACTCCTTTCAGGCGAAGCAGCGATTTACTCGCACTTCTTTCAATTTAGTATACTGTATTCGCTGCTCACAATGCGGTCTGGCCAGCGTAGAGGAGACCAGTGCAGATTGGGTGACCACTTTGCGGAACACCCCCGCATTAGTCCGAAAATATGCCCGGAGCCTCCCGTCGCTTGCCGTTTCAACACACTCCCATGCTCTCATGCCCACATCTCTGTCCTGGGCCTGCTGCAGTGTTCCAGTGAACATCAACGCAAGCTCAAGGAACAGCATCTCATTTTCCAATTAGGCACGCTACAGCCCACCAGACTGAACACTGAATTCAATAATTTCAGAGCATGACTGGCCTCTTTTTTTATTTTTATTTTATTCTTTTTTTTGTTTTTTACCCTGTTCCTGCCTACTGCTTTTTTCATGCTTGTGCTTTTAGCTAGGTCTGCTCATTATTCTGTCATTCACATTCCCTCTGCACTAATGCTTTGTCTTTCACCACACCATTTGCACACACTCTTTTCCTTTGCCCCATGATCTCCTTGTCAGTTAATCTCTCCTGCCCTCTGTCCTATCACACACCTTCCCCTTTTGTTCTCTTTTACCCCCACCCCCACTTTATTTGCTTAAAACCTATTACATTTCTAACCTTAGCTAGTTCTGATGAAAGGTCACTGACCTAAAACATTAACTCTGCTTCTCTCTCCACAGATTCTGCCAGATCTGCTGAGTATTTCCAGCATTTTCTGTTTTTATTATAGTAAAAAAGCGTACCTCTTCAAAGGCAAAAGCTCCAATTGTCAAGTTAAGCAACAGTGGTCAACAAACAAGGTAACAGACTGTACTAAGCTAAGTGAAAAGTCTTACACAATTGCAAGGAAAAGTGGGAATCCAGTGGACTATTAAGGCTATAAAAATAAAGGGATTTTTAGAAATTAATGAGATGCAGAAAGGAATATGAACAGTAACTTGCAAGAGATCTCCAAGTTAACAGTAAAAAAAAAGATATTTGAGTATGGTAAGGGGGCATGTGGGCCCATTGAAGGCTGTAATGAACAGCAGACTTTGTCAAATGAGTACTTAGTAGCTGCATTCACAGTGGAGGAAGAGGACAAAATATGGTGATCACATGGTACGTCTGTAGACTATTAGAATTGGTAGTATCACACTGGTCTGATTACTGGCCTGATTGCAATTCACTGTTTCTTGCTGTACCCTGAATTGTCTTCTTGTCCAATAGTCTGCATTAATAATCGGAGAACAAAGAGCATGCTTAGGCCATGACTGTGATACTTCCTAGTGAATTGTATTACTAAGTTAGGGTCTGTCACAACTTTTGTGCAGAAATCCCAAGTCCAGACAGCCAAAGAGCATCTTTCAGCTGAAAGTGGCCAACCTATAAACAGCAGCCACGCTCGATCTAGAGAGATGCTAAAAGCCAAGTCTGGCAACACTGTTTTGTTCTGATGAAAGGTCACAGATCTGAAACGTTAATTCCGTTTCTCTCTCCACGGATGCTGCCAGACCTGAGTATTTCCAGCATTTTCTGTTTTTATTTCAGATTTCCAGCATGCACAGTATTTTGCATTTGTGCTACTGCTTTGTGAGAGATAATTGTACCTTGGTTAAGAGAAAGGATCTGCTTGTTCCCTCTCTTCCCTACCCTTGCTCTTACTCATGAAATGCATGGGGAAAACTGAGAAGTGAACTAAGAAAAATGACTGGTGCATCATTATTTACATGGCGTCATTTACATAAGAGTCACTCCAGAATTACTGAAAATTGATAACAAACTTCCCGTCTTGGTGTTTTGCTGGTTCAGTTAGCCCGACTCATTTTTTTTTTATTCCCCTGGTGTTGTTGGGCATTGATGTAGTACCAGTAAGAAAATAATACTTTCCCAGAGAGCCCAACTTCTAATGCTTTGACCAGAAACAGCCAATAACAGCTGCTGGGTTGCAGTCTATGTCTCAAAAATATTCTGGCACCTACAAACTAATTCCAACGTTACGATGAATCCTCAAGGGCAGGTTTGAGATGTCAGAATGTCTTTGTAGGAACATATGATTTAAAATGTTCACACTGCAGATTGAGATGCCTTCCCACAGATTTAAAGTTTATTCCATCAGTTCAGCAGTGATTTAAGGTCTCAATAAAAAAAAAGACTGTATTCAGCCAAACAAACGTTAATCACAAGGATGTAGTCTATAAAGATTGGACCTTATTCTAGCAAAATAAGTCAAGTACTCAGATTTAATCTTATTTCACGTATTTTTAAATTCTTCTTGTACCTGAAGGTTCATAAACATAACAGTGCAAATTTGCCTGTTAACACAATACAAAATTTTGTCAAGGGCAAAAAATTGACCAGTTTAAACAAAAGGCACAGGTCTTAAGCAGTTCCTTTGCATTGATTTTGTCCTCACCTTGTAAAACAGCAGTTCATCTATTTGAATTAGGCTCAGTCCACTCGAATCACACAGATTCTTTTTCTCATGCTCTTTTTCCTCTGCTGAAATCTAAAATTAAAATTAAAATCATTGCTTAGGTTGAGATTCTGTTTTGGCAATCACAAATAGGTCAACATTTAACACATCCCAGACTGCCCAGGGCAAAGAAAACGCAATTACACAGGAGTGCCACAAGTTACTGCCCCAACGACACACTGATCTAGCTAATAAATAGAAGCACTCAGATGGGCTGTTATGAATGCAAAAAAAATCAGTCCAACTAAAATCACTTGCTTGTTTCACATAGACTGCAGGATGGGCTTGATTCACAAAATAAGAGTTGAAAAATTGAGCAAGATGGGGAAATTAGGAGATTCTCCTTAAATACAGCGAGTTATGATGTTCTGAATGCACTGTCTGAAAGGGTGGTGGAAGCTTAGAATTTTACAGAACAAAGGCAGGCCATTTGATCCGACTTGGTTAGGCTTCACATGAGCTTCCTCCCACCTTACTTCATCTAACCCTATCAGCAAAACCTTCCATTTCTTTCTGCCTCATATGTTTATCTAGCCTCCCTTTAACTGCATGTTATTTTCCTCAACTGCTTGTGGTAGCGAGTTCCACATTTATTTATTTATTTAGCGATACAGCATTGAAACAGGCCCTTCAGCCCACCGAGTCTGTGCCGACCATCAACCACCCATTTTATACTAATCCTACATTAATCCCATATTCCTACCATATCCCCACCTTCCCTCAATTCCCCTACCTATACTAGGGGCAATTTATAATGGTCAATTTACCTATCAACCTGTAAGTACATTCTAAGTACACTGAGGAGAGAAGTTCCTCCTGAATTCGTTGTTGGATTTATCTATAACTATCTTATATTTATAGCCACAAAACAAAATACTGCAGATGCTGGAAATCTGTAATAAAAGTATTTCCAGAATTTTCTCTCATTTTATATTTATGGCGCTAAATTTTGGTTTTCCCACAAGTTGCAGCATCTTATCTGCATCAAACCCCTTCATAATCTTAAAAGCCTGTAATAGGTCCTCCCTCAGCCCTCTCTTTTCTAGAGACAAGAGATCCAGCCTTACTCAACAGTAACTTCCAAAA
Organism: Heterodontus francisci; assembly: GCF_036365525.1. Taxonomy (NCBI): domain Eukaryota; kingdom Metazoa; phylum Chordata; class Chondrichthyes; order Heterodontiformes; family Heterodontidae; genus Heterodontus; species Heterodontus francisci. The sequence continues at coordinate 21,530,007 of NC_090373.1, forward strand.
GGGAATTGGATATGTACTTGAAGAGGAAAAATCTGCAGAGCCATGGGCTAAGAGAAAGGGAGTGGGACTAATTGGACAGCTCTTTCAAAGAGCGGGCAGAGGCCTGGCAGGCCAAGCAATTCTATTTCCTTTTCCTGCAAAGACCTTCCAGTGTGAGGGTACGCAGCATCACTTAAAAACAAGCACAACTGGATCTGTTGGAACAGAAACTAAGATGGAAAAATCAGTTCAACCAACTGGTCTGCAAAATTAGCCAAACTTTAAAACAAATACAAAAACAGATATAGAAAGGCAGACACTGGAAAATAAAGCTTCTGTGCTTCCCAGTTTCCAAACTTAGCTCAATTACTATTTGGGGCGGCACAGTGGCGCAGTGGTTAGCACTGCAGCCTCACAGTTCCAGGGACCCGGGTTCAATTCTGGGTACTGCCTGTGTGGAGTTTGCAAGTTCTCCCTGTGTCTGCGTGGGTTTCCTCCCCCAGCCAAAAGACTTGCAGGTTGATAGGTTAATTGGCCATTATAAATTGCCCCTAGTATAGGTAGGTGGTAAAGAAATATATAGGGACCGGTGGGGATGTTATTGGAATATGGGATTCGTGTAGGATTAGTATAAATGGGTGGTTGATGGTCGGCACAGACTCGGTGGGCCGAAGGGCCTGTTTCAGTGCTGTATCCCTAAACTAAACTAAACTAACATTCTACCCGCCAACAGAATTCCAGATGTGCAGTTACAAAGCAGCATTAGAAAGCTTGGGAGCAGGCTTCTTACCCTCCCCGGATGGATTTTAATTTTGTTTCTGAAGAAATACAGACTGGGAACACCAAACCAAAAGGTTTATTACCATGTAATTCCCATATAATGACGACAGAGCTGTCAGAGTTTGCGGTCATTACTCTGTGAAACTGACAACAACTTCAGGTGTCTGTACATGTGCAGTTAAACATGGAAAACCAGAAGTTCCTGTCAAGTCATTCCCTGCTTGCATTGTTGAAGAACTTGCGAATGGAAATCACTTGAATTTATGTGAATTTCAAGTTTTTAAATGCTTTTTTTTTTATAATCATGGTTATTTGAATTTTTATTTATATTGTTTATAAAACCCTTGAAAAAGGTACACCTGGTTGAATGAGGTTTAACTAAAAAAAATTTTAAAACAGTGAACATTATCATTACTGAAAAACCTCTCCCTGCCATGAAAAATTATTATATTTGTGGAATGTCAAATTTATCCATTATGATAAAAAAAAATTCCATAGACTTTTGAAATAATAAGAAATTTAAAATTGATGATAATTCAGCTTCTATCTTAATCCTAGGTGTATGTCCCACTCTTTATTTCACTCTCTGTAGAATGATTAAAAAAATGAAGGATAATCAGCGCTTTTTACTTCCTGGTTTGCTGAGTGTGACAACTCATCAATGTGACTGGCCTCTTAACCTGCTTGATGGTATTACTGTTGTTGAACACGAGGGATTCCCTTGACTTGGCACCAGAATGAAATCAGCCTTGGGAAAGGCAAAATCCACACCACCTAGAGCTCTAGGTCTTTGCGGGCGACTTTCAAGGTCAGCAACAAGCGTACACTTCACCCCTGGCCACAAAATCTGGGTCAATAAATCTGTAATATAGTTCAATGTTTTCAGTGCCATACACACCAACTATTTAAGGAGGAACACAGAAACAGAGCAGGCCTTTCAGCCTCTCAAGCTTGTTGTCATTCAATTAGGTCATGGGTAATCTGCATCTTAACTCCCATCTACCCGCCTTGGATCCATTAAGCCTCATACACTTACCAAAGATTTATCAATCTAAGTTTTGAATTGACCCCCAACTTCAGCACCTTTTTAAGGGAGAGTCCCAGATTTCCACTACCCTCATGTCCAGCCCTGTTTGTAAAACATTTGCATTTCTTTTACCATGATGCTTAACAGAGGTGAAAAGATCACCTATAAATTTAAATGCAACTGTATACAAAATTGTGCAAGCCTCAGATATGTCCAACTAACTGCAAGAGGTGTACAAATGTCAAATCCAAAGCTGATTGCATTGGTAGCTATCTTTCTGAAAAGGTGCTAGTTGTAGAGTTAGACACGATTTAAGAAATACAACTAGAGTTCCCTGCTTTTCCATAATGTTTTGGGAAAAAAAGTTCATTGCAGTTTTGATGCTTGATATAGCTCCTTTTAGCTGTATATGAATGCAATACAATGCTTTACTTGCATCTTAATAATCGTAAAATAGCACAGGACGAGCAGCTCCAGCGCAGGGCTGCAGTTTTCTTACAGTTGGACTTAGACCTGTAATGTTCTTTCCCCCACAGCACCAGTCCAGTAATTCTAATCAATCAGCACTTACTATGCAAAATCATTTGTCTAAATGTTTACAGCGTTTTGGCCTCAACAATGAGCATAATTTCAGACCATACACACTGCTCCCATTTTCTGACAGGTGCTGGTAATGACACTGCTGTCACCATTTACCCTGCTCTGGATCCATCTTTTGTTTTTTTTAATCCCAAAATCACACCCCCCACCCCTTTGCCTTGCATCATCACCCCTTTTATCATTTAATCTCTCCTGCCTTCCAGCCTCTCAATGGCCTTTTCCTTCTGTTCTTGCTTCTCCATGGTCCCTCCCACCATCTGTTTTTATCCCTGCCTCTGCACTTGCTTAAAAACTGTCTAATCTTTCATAGTCCCAATGAAAGGTTATCAACCTGAAACATTATGATCCAAAAATGATGAGAAACCCAGTCAATAAAAGTATGACCACCAGCAGCTATAGATTTTATATTTCTCAAGAATGCAACCAGCATATCCAAAGTTTTTTCGTTGAATCACACTCATCCTCAATAGTTGGCCAATGTTGTTTTAGGCACTTCATGCAAGAGTCTGTTGTCAGCTATGGTTAAAAAAAATCTCAACTATTTAGGTGAAACAGTTCGTCATGGTTGACATTATCTAGTTCCTTTAAAATCCTAAAAATCAACAATCATATCCCCTCTCAAACACTGAGAACAAGCCCAATTTATATCACTCCCCGTAATCCACACACTTCAATATTTCTGGTTTCTCTGCCAAAATATCCTTGTAATCCATTACCCCAGTTATTCAGCTGATTGCACTTTCTAAAAGTTGCAAACTGAAAAGAGACCGAAAGTAAAATGCTGTATAATGTCTTGTTCAAACATCTTGATTTTAAAACTCTCATCCTTGTTTTCAAATCCCTCCAAGGCCTCGCCCCTCCATATCTCTGTAATCTCCTCCAGCCCACAACCCTCCAAGATATGTGTGCTCCTCTAATTCCGACCTCTTGTGCATCCCTGATTTTATTCGCTCCACCACTGGTGGCCGTGCCTTCAACTCCCTCGGCCCAAACTTTGGAATACCTTCCCTACACCTCTCTACCTCGTTTCCTCCTTTAAAGCACTCCTTAAACGTATCTCTTTGACCAAGTTTTTAGTCATCTGACCTAACATCTTTTGTGGCTCAGTGTCATACATTATTTTATAATGCTCCTGTGAAGCACCTTGGGACATTCTATTATGTTAAAGGCACGATATAAGTTTTTGTATAACAGAAGCAACTTTCCACGTTTTGGTACCAGTAGTAAAATTTTGGCTGACCTATAAAATTGATTTAACAGATTGTAGTAGATGATGGTTACCTTTCACAAATCAAGTAAATTATATTTGGTTTGAAAAATGCACAACTAGTTTTAGTTATTTCAACTTGTAGCCCGGGGGAGGTGTAGTAAAGAAAGGAAGGGACTGTAATACAAAGAATACTTGAGTGCAGTTTGCTTATCTGATGCCTGGATATTGTGTTCCATAATTTTGCTGTTCAATTCTCAAAAAAGTCAAATATATATATAAAATTTATGAAGCAATTATACATTTAATTGTACATTCACATGTGTGTTTTATAACCTATTGTAAACTTTGATTACATGAAGACATCCAGATATTTTTGGCAGGACCCTGGGAATCACAGTAGAGTCAATTTGGCTTGATGTCAGTTTCTAGGATTTAGTCCTGACTACCTTTTATAGCCCATTGCTCTTCTTTCCCCCCCGCACCTCCCCCACCCCTCCAATCCCTTCAAATTTCCCTTGATCAAGTATATGTCCAATTCCCTTTTGAAAATTATTGGATCGGTTTCCACCACCCTTGCAGACAATGCATTCCAGATCATCATAACTCACTGCACCATTTCGAATGGAACTCCTCAAAGCTGCTTTCTGTAACAGGCATCACAACTGATGCAACAGGGAGTCTGACCCTACTCAACGATTTTAGTGTCAGCAACAGAATTAACATTCTAAAGAAAAAGGAAATTCCAGGCGAAAATCATCTTTTACAAGTGATAAAGGAGATTGCTTGAAGTAAAATAAAATGTACTTCCCTTAGACTTGCCTGTATCTTTAAGACATGGGCAATTTCAAAACACATTTGGAACTGCTGTCAATATCAGACTTAGAAGTGTCTGAATTTAGTTAAACAGAAGTATTAAACACTCTGCATGCTAGGCAAGATTGTACCAACTAACAGATTTTGAGCATGTCTTGCTGTTCAAGTTGGTGAAACACCAATTACAATTATCTTCAAAAACATATGCAATGAAGACATATTCGAGCCCAAAATGAAGAGATCAATAACAATTAAACACCTGTCAATTCTTATGTGATAACGCTCTAGTGAAGCGCCTTGGGCATCTTACTATGTTAAAGGTGCTATACAGATGCGAATTGCTGTTGTGGCAATTTCTTAAATATCCTTACTGCAAGACTTCTTTCAAAATGTGCTCATTTGTGGAAAGAACTAATTAAGTTACATCCATGGCAACCAACATTAGGAGCTTCTTGGTGCCTTAAGGATGGTGGTTCAATTCCATCATTCCACTAAGATCATGGTCTCAAAAGCCCTACTGTGGGAAGCAACATTTGGGATATTATTTGGTTTCGACTTTACAGCAACTGCTAACTGTTGCAATGGAAGACAACCCATGTGTGGAAGTGAAGGGCGATGTGTAACTCCACTCACTGGAAATCTCCATGTCAGCATTAACTTTTAAACTTCTAATTCAGAAGTTAGGGTGGTGGAATCAATTCAACAATAGTTTTCCAAAGGGAAATGGAACAATACTTGGAGACAAAATTGCAGGGATACGGGGAAAGAACTACAATCCTCTTCAAAAGAGCCAGCGCAGACTTTGTGGGCCAAATGCCCTCCTTCTGTGCTGTGTGGTTCAATGAGTTTAAACTTTGTTTAGTCCACTGGGGTGCAAAATCAAATATTAATATTTTAAAAAAAACACTATTTCAGGTCAACTCTGCTTGCCCATTAGCTCCCATTTTGACCCAAAACATCAGCAAGGGATCAAACAAGGGAGCTGTGTTCATTACTGCCCAAACCCTCTCCCCATCCATGACAAACAACTGTATGATATGGAAATGCAATTTTGTTTTTTCCAATCCTTATCCTTTTCGTATATATAAAGTACATGAGGGAGAAAGGAACAGAAAGGTATGTTAATAATGTTAGATAAAGTAAGGGTGGGAGAAAGCTCATGTGCAGCATAAACAGCAACATGGCCCTGCTGGGCCAAATGGCCTATTTCTATGCTGTATATTCTATGCAATGTAAAATGCAATTATAAATTTAGAAAAACTGAAACTAACAGCAAAAATCTCAATACTCAAATAAATCAACCTGCTTCATAAAATCACCAGAGAAATCAGTTAACGCCGTGGTTCCGATATAAAAATACTGATGCACACATTGGTCTCACTAAACATATGGACATTTGTTAACTCACAGCTATCTTAATCACTCAACTAAAGTGAATCTCCATATTTTTTCCCCATGTTTTAAAAAATCATAGCCCTCGCAGCAGAACCAGCACCAAACGGTTTTAAATTTGCAAATCTCTGCAACTCCTAAGATCGCTATTCAAAATGGGGCATTATTTTTAAACTGCCAACATTCTCTGCTTTTATTACAAACACTCAGCAAGTCTGGCAGCTTGTGTGGAGAGAGAAACAGTTAAAATCTCAGGTCAATGTCATTTCTGATGAAAGTTTTTGTTCATACTCCCTTTCTGTGTCTATTACTTTCTTGGTATCCCTTTGTTTTTATAGCTTTTAGAGTTGGATTTCTACTTTTCCTTGCATTTGTGTAAGACTTTGCTTTCAGCTTAGTGCTGTTCCCATATCTTCTGACAAAAGATCAGAGTTGAAATGGTAACTCTGTTCCCCTGTAGACAGAGGCTGCCTGACCAGCTGAATGTTTTCCAGTATTCTCTGTTGTTACTTCAGATTTGCAGCATGCTTTTATTGATTTGAGGTTTTTTTTCAGTGTCTGAATGATTTACCCCATTGTCCTATACAGTTGAGGCTATCTCGGCAGTAAAACAACAACATATTACATAGAATAGTATTTACTACACAGAAGCAGGCCATTTGGCCCAATAGGTCCACGCTGATGTTTATGCTCCACACAAGCCTCCTCCCACCCCTCTTCATCTCAACCAATCAGCATATCCTTCTATTCCTTACTCCCTTGTGTGTTTATCTAGTTTCCCCTTAAATGCATATATGCTATTCACCTCAACCACTCCATGTATTAACGACCACTCCCTGGTGTGCAGCAAGGTTAGACTCAGACCAAAGAAGTTGCATCATTCCAAGCAGAAGGGCCACCCGCGCATCAACACGAGCAGAATTTCTCACCCACAGCTGTTACAAAAATTTCTAAATTCACTTGTAACAGCCCTTCAAAATACTCCCACAGGGGATGCTGAGACCAAATGGGCCCACATCAGAGACGCCATCTATGAGTCAGCTTTGACCACCTACGGCAAAAGTGCGAAGAGAAATGCAGACTGGTTTCAATCTCATAATGAAGAGCTGGAACCTGTCTTAGCCGCTAAGCACATTGCAAGAAAGCCCCCAGCGATTTAACATCCGCAGCACTTAAAGCAGCCAGAAGTACTGCACAAAGAACAGCTAGGCGTTGCGCAAACGACTACTGGCAACACCTATGCAGTCATATTCAGCTGGCCTCAGACACCGGAAACATCAGAGGAATGTATGATGGCATGAAGAGAGCTCTTGGGCCAACCATCAAGAAGATCGCCCCCCTCAAATCTAAATCGGGGGACATAATCACTGACCAACGCAAACAAATGGACCGCTGGGTTGAGCACTACCTAGAACTGTACTCCAGGGAGAATGCTGTCACTGAGACTGCCCTCAATGCAGCCCAGCCTCTACCAGTCATGGATGAGCTGGACATACAGCCAACCAAATCGGAACTCAGTGATGCCATTGATTCTCTAGCCAGCGGAAAAGCCCCTGGGAAGGACAGCATTACCCCTGAAATAATCAAGAGTGCCAAGCCTGCTATACTCTCAGCACTACATGAACTGCTATGCCTGTGCTGGGACGAGGGAGCAGTACCCCAGGACATGCGCGATGCCAATATCATCACCCTCTATAAAAACAAAGGTGACCGCGGTGACTGCAACAACTACCGTGGAATCTCCCTGCTCAGCATAGTGGGGAAAGTCTTTGCTCGAGTCGCTCTGAACAGGCTCCAGAAGCTGGCCGAGCGCGTCTACCCTGAGGCACAGTGTGGCTTTTGTGCAGAGAGATCGACCATTGACATGCTGTTCTCCCTTCGTCAGATACAGGAGAAATGCCGTGAACAACAGATGCCCCTCGACATTGCTTTCATTGATCTCACCAAAGCCTTTGACCTCGTCAGCAGACGTGGTCTCTTCAGACTACTAGAAAAGATCGGATGTCCACCAAAGCTACTAAGTATCATCACCTCATTCCATGACAATATGAAAGGCACAATTCAACATGGTGGCTCCTCATCAGAGCCCTTTCCTATCCTGAGTGGTGTGAAACAGGGCTGTGTTCTCGCACCCACACTTTTTGGGATTTTCTTCTCCCTGCTGCTTTCACATGCGTTCAAATCCTCTGAAGGAATTTTCCTCCACACAAGATCAGGGGGCAGGTTGTTCAACCTTGCCCGTCTAAGAGCGAAGTCCAAAGTACGGAAAGTCCTCATCAGAGAACTCCTCTTTGCTGACGATGCTGCTTTAACATCTCACACTGAAGAGTGCCTGCAGAGTCTCATCGACAGGTTTGCGGCTGCCTGCAATGAATTTGGCCTAACCATCAGCCTCAAGAAAACGAACATCATGGGGCAGGATGTCAGAAATGCTCCATCCATCAATATTGGCGACCACGCTCTGGAAGTGGTTCAAGAGTTCACCTACCTAGGCTCAACTATCACCAGTAACCTGTCTCTAGATGCAGAAATCAACAAGCGCATGGGAAAGGCGTCCGCTGCTATGTCTAGACTGGCCAAGAAAGTGTGGGAAAATGGCGCACTGACACGGAACACAAAAGTCCGAGTGTATCAGGCCTGTGTCCTCAGTACCATGCTCGATGGCAGCGAGGCCTGGACAACGTATGCCAGCCAAGAGCGACGTCTCAATTCATTCCATCTTCGCTGCCTTCGGAGAATACTTGGCATCAGGTGGTAGGACTATATCTCCAACACAGAAGTCCTTGAAGCGGCCAACACCCCCAGCTTATACACACTACTGAGTCAGCGGCGCTTGAGATGGCTTGGCCATGTGAGCCGCATGGAAGATGGCAGGATCCCCAAAGACACATTGTACAGCGAGCTCGCCACTGGTATCAGACCCACCGGCCATCCATGTCTCCGCTATAAAGACGTCTGCAAACGCAACACGAAATCGTGTGACATTGATCACAAGTCGTGGGAGTCAGTTGCCAGCATTCGCCAGAGCTGGCGGGCAGCCATAAAGACAGGGCTAAATTGTGGCGAGTCGAAGAGACTTAGTAGTTGGCAGGAAAAAAGACAGAGGCGCAAGGGGAGAGCCAACTGTGCAACAGCCCCGACAAACAAATTTCTCTGCAGCACCTGTGGAAGAGCCTGTCACTCCAGAATTGGCCTTTATAGCCACTCCAGGCGCTGCTTCACAAACCACTGACCACCTCCAGGCGCGTATCCATTGTCTCTCGAGATAAGGAGGCCCAAATGAAAAAGAAAGAAAAGAAAGAAACTCCATGTACTAACGAGTTCCACATTTGCACCACTCTCAACAACTTATATTTATATAATAAAAGACCCAAAGCATTTCACAGGAGCATTATAAAACAAAATATGACAACAAGCCACATAAGGATATGTTAGGTCAAATGACAATAAGCTTGGTCAAAGAGGTAGGTTTTTAAGGAGTGTCTTGGAGGAAAGCAAGGTAGAGAGACGGAGAGGTGCAGGGAGGGAATTCCAGAGCTCAGAGCTGAAGCAACTGAGGAGAGATTAAAATTGGGGATGCTCAAGGGGTCAGAATTAGATGAGCACAGATGGCTCTGGGTAAAGAAGTTCCTCCTGAATTCTCTATTGGATTTATTAGTGACTGTCATACTTATGATCCCTGGGTTTGGATGCCTCCACAAGCGGAATCTACGCCTGCCCTATCAAACCCTTTCATTATGATCAGTGCTATCAACTGGACATTAGGAATCATAGCTCACTGGTGATTTAAAAAGCCTTTCTGATCAATAATACAGTAGCACACTCCCATTAACCTACTGTGAATATACAATTTACCTCAGCATGAGCTGCCATGGATCAATTAAGAAAAAAACAAGCAGCATATGAAACTTTGAAAACCATTTCTATTTCCAAAGTCTTGAACCCAAAAATTAATGGAACTTAAACATTGTTGTATTCAGAACTATAAACAAGCAAACAGCATCCCCCAGGCTCATTTTTTGGAAAGCAGTCTCTTGCCTTGGATCAGTACAATTACTCACTCCAAAATAACTAGACTTTTTACAAAAGGTTTCTTGACAGCACAGCGGAATTCCCACTCCACTGTTTCTGAACTGAGCTGTTGCGTGGAGGTTGCATCATCACCCATCCCAGAGTGGCAACTGGTTATCAATAACAGCTGGTAACCAGCTGTGAGCCTAACTCCTTGGCAACAGGCATCAGGCGAGGCAGGCAGACAAGGAGAGCTTTTGTTTGCTGTTGAAAATTTGTTTGACAGTTAAAAGGTATTAAGCCTTTTCTCAAAAGGAACAGGACAGAACTGGTGGCTGAAGAAAATCCAGAGAAAGGTTTTTTGCTGGTTATTTTGGGCGTGCTATCAAACCTACCTAGATCAGGCTAAGTGCAAATAGTTCCAAGGATGAAGGAATTTCGCACCTACAAGAATTGCCTGAGACACAAGCAAAAAGAACTAGAGTAAGATGGGTAAAAGGACACAAACATATACTTCTCTGTACCCTTCCTAATATATTAACATACTTTTGATAGTAAATTGTTCAGACCTGAATACAAATCTAAGTTCAGGGTAAATAAAGTTTTATAGAAAGCTTAATGTAGTTACCCAACTGCCCTTACACAACTTCATGCCATGTACCTTCAATATTTTCTTTCCTCAGTGAACACAAGTATACACTGTGGTTAACTGCTCCACTAGCATTCTGTCCTTCATTTGTAAAACAAAAGCTCCGCATAGATCGCAATCATTACCTTCATCCATTATCCGATCATTCAGCAGAGTACAGCAATTTAGCTAAAAGCAGAGGAGGCTGAGGACTAGGATCTTGACCTTTTGAAAATTGCTTTAATGACAACTAGCAGAATAGCAAAAAAAACATGTTCACTACGGCAGCAGCGCAATCCACTGCACTGGATGTTAAACCTGAACATCTGGCAAAATACCCTCATATCCACGTGAATGCCAAATAGGGCATTTCGCGGATTCTTGATCCACCTTTTTCATATTGCTCAATATAAATTTGTCTATTGAAGAACTCATTACCTCATCACGGGATTCTGTCCACCAGTTTGAAGCACCTGTCAATCATTTAATCTAAACCTTTCACTGCTACTCGAGAATGGTGAAGGGTTCACTCTGATTTTCATCCCCTTCTTACAACTCTCAAACAGGTATGATGAAATACAGTTTTTGTCACGAGCATTCCACTGGTGTAATCCTGATGCTGTGCATCTCTGGAACTCTTATGGACCAATTAATATTCCTTGACTTCACAAAAATCTTTGGTAGGGTTTCGCACCGCAAACTTGAGTTAACATTTACAATCTTCCACAAAAGTCACGCTCAGAGCTACCTAGTTTTCCTACCACATTCTCAATCTATGCAAATTGATCATTTACCCATTTATATAGAATAGTACAGCACAGGAGAAGGCCAGCCACTTTCAAAGAGAAATCCAGTTAGTCTCTCTCCTTGGCTCTTTCCTCAGCTTCCTGCATTTTTTCTCCTTCAAGTATTTATTCAATTCCATTTTGAAAGCTACTATTCAATCTGCATCCATATCCTAACGATAAGTGTGTTCCAAATCCTAGCCACTCGTAGTGTAAAAACGTTTTCCTCATGCCACCTCTGGCTCTTCTGCCAATCATCTTAAATCTGTGCGCTCTGGTTATTGACCCTCCAGCTATTAGAAGCAGTTTCTCTTTATATAAAATCTCCTTTTAACCCAGCATTGCTTGCAAATCCCATCCTGGTGACTGACATCGAAAAATACTATACTTGTACATCTGGGACACAAGTCCTATTTAGGACAATGCACCTCTGGCATCATATAGTATTTTCTCCACGACAGGTATGCTATGAAATCTATTTGGCCAGAATTTGCTCATCAAAACATCAGCAAGGCTAATGGCACTCCCCATCATTTATGAGTAAATAGTGCAGCAAGTTCAGGTGAGGAGATGTGTGGTTAAATGTGAATATTCAAAAGTTGCTGTCCAAGTTTCAGTTCATTAAGCGGCCACTGAACTCACCACAGAAAACTGAAGTTTTGTGATAAGCATAAGAACCCTTTTAATGGCGCGATAAGTATTAATTAATGCCAATCAACCCCTGACAATGAAAATTAACTGTTACCAGTACAGTCGCATTCGTTCAGGTTTTAAATTTTTCAGAGTTTAAAAATGTCAAATTTTAAAATTGAAGAAGAAATTTTGACTTTCCTTTCCTGCCTCTTTTCTTCTCTCTCTCAATCCAGTCTTTCTCCTCCTCTCTACCTCTCTTTCTGGAAACTGATTCAGCATTGAATTCACCCTCCTTCTAAATCCTTCCTGTCTTTATTTCCCAAACCTTAAATTTAATTGGTTAAGAAAATGCTCTGTTGTTTACCCTGTTCACTCAGATTCCTGGTGCCGTTTCCCTCACTGCGACGCTTTAGCAACTTTGGGAGCAAAGCCTTTTTTTGGCGCTGAAGGGTGCAGGGGTAAGTCTAACTAAGATGCCCTGCTACAACAAATTCTCTCCCATTATGAACCTGTACAATCCTGTAAAAGCAGCATTGCTCATGAGGACAACTACTTATAAATCAACAATTTTCATAAGATCATAATGGGCGGCACAGTGGCGCAGTAGTTAGCACCGCAGCCTCACAGTTCTGGGTACTGCCTGTGCGGAGTTTGCAAGTTCTCCCTGTGACCGCGTGGGTTTTCGCCGGGTGCTCCGGTTTCCTCCCACAGGCAAAGACTTGCAGGTTGATAGGTAAATTGGCCATTGTAAATTGCCCATTGTAAATTGCCCCTAGCGTAGGTAGGTGGTAGGGAATATGGGATTACTGTAGGGTTAGTATAAATGGGTGGTTGTTGGTCGACACAGACTCGGTGGGCCGAAGGGCCTGTTCCAGTGCTGTATCTCTAAATAAAAATAAGCAATGTTATGACTGAGGCAGGAGGAGGTGGCGGCATACTGGTATTGTCACTGGACTAGTAACCCAGAGACCCAGGTATTGCTCTGGGGACGTGGGTTCGAATCCCACCACAGCAGAAGGTGGAATTTGAATTCGATTAATAAATCTGGAATTTAAAGCTAGTCTAATGATGGCCATGAAACCATTGTCGATTGTTGTAAAAACCCATCTGGTTCACTAATGTCCTTTAGGGAAGGAAATCTCCTGTCCTTACCTGGTCTGGCCTACATGTGACTCCAGATCCACAGCAATGTGGTTGACTCTTACATGCCCTCAAAATGGCCTAGCAAGCCACTCAGTTCAAGGGCAATTAGGGATGGGCAATAAATGCTGGCCTGGCCTGCAACGCCCACATCCCATGAAAGAATTTTTTTAAAGTACACTGTTTATTCTAGTTCCACTTCTCAACGGGTCACAACATATATTTAAGTTTTTCCCACTTACTGATACGGTCAATCGTAGACTCTATTTTTAACCCAGAATAAAAAACACCTACCAGGTTACTTTAATAAACAACAAAATTATCAGGTTACTTTAATAAACAACAAAATTATCAGTTTATTATAAAAGTTTTAACTGGTAATGAAGTAAAGCATAAACACAGATTGAAATATTAAACTTCCCTTTTTACCTTAGCCCCCTCACATACACACACACACACATACACAGGTTAACCGGAAAAATAAAGGGATTTTTGCTTTTAAAGCTCCATTACAAACAAAAATACTTGGGCTGAATACTTGCTCATTCTTGAATAAACAGATGAAATATGCTGTGTTGAGTACACATAGGCAGGTCACTGGGATCCTCTAGAACAGTTTTTTTCAGGTGGCGATAAGAATTAATTTCACAGGTTTTTCTTCAAAGACAGGAGACGAGATGATTTGATACCGTGGACTCAGTGTCTTTTAGAGGTGTGCTGGAAAGCTGAGCTGGGTTGTGGTCTTCTCTCCTTGGACGTCCTCTGTTGTTTATTGACCTGGAAATCAGGTGGTTTCCCAGAAAAGCTCATTTTCCTAACATGACCTCTCAATGACCCTTTTAAAAAACCATTTCTAGGGACTGTTTTTCAAAGTCAAGTGGCCTTTACATGACCCCCTTCGAAAACCCCCAAATTTAGCAGTTCTTCAATCTTTCAAAAATGAATCCTCAAAAAATATATTTAACAAAACAGAGGCACTTTCATAACACCAATAGGAGAAGTAGGCCATTCAGCCCTCAAGCCTGCTCCACCATTGAAAAAGATCATGGCTGATCTGATTGTGGCCTTAACTCCACTTGCCTGCCTGCCAGCCTCCCATAACCCTCGACTCCCTTGGAGGTCAAAAATCTGTCGAACTCATACTTGAATATATTCAATGGCCCAGCCTCCACTGCTCTCTGAGGAAGAGAATTCCAAAGATTAACGATCCTCAGAGAAGAAATTCCTCCTCATTTCTGTCTTAAATGGGAGACCACGTATTTCTAAACTGTGTCCCCTAGTTCTAGATGCCCATAAAGGAAAATATCCTCTCAGCATCTACCCTGTCAAGCCCCCTCAGAATTTCCTATGTTTCAATAAGGTCACCTCTCATTCTTCTAAACTCCAATGAGTGCAAGCCCAATCTGCTCAATCTTTCCTCATAAGACAACCTATTCATTCCAGAAATCAGCCTAGTGAACCTTCTTACTGAACAGCTTCCAATGTAAGTATATCCCTCCTTAAATAAGGAGACCAAAACTGGACACAGTACTCCAGGTGTTGTCTCACCAATGTCCTGTACAGTTGTAGCAAGACTTCCCTACTTTTATACTCCATCCCCCGTACAATAAAGGTCAATTCAAAGTGCAAATAGGACCAAACTACTTTAACTGGGGAGTGAGGGGTTAAGAGGGAAAAACAGAAAAAACACACCAATGAGGGACTCAACACTGAGGTAAGGAGGAAAATTCGGGTGAGGAGAGGAGTATTTGGGGAGTTTAGCTCATCACTCTGTACTCCAATAAAGCTTTTTGATCCTGCTGGTATTCCTCATATTTTCCTCAAAATATATATCTCCAAATTTACCCATCCTCTTCAGTCTCTTGCCTGTAGTGCACGTTTCTTTTTCGAAGTTTACTTGGGTTGACCCAAGGGTGAACTCCCTTACACTTCCAACTAACGCCCAAGTGCTTTTCAATTGGCATTTTCTTACCTTACAAAAGCTGCTGTTTTCTCAGATTATCCAGTATCTTGACAGTTCTATGTTCAAGATCACCACTGTAACTTTGTCACAAGCATTACATTGGTAGTAAAAGCAAAATACTGCAGATGCTGGAAATCTGAAATAAAAACAAGAAATGCTGGAACCACTCAGCAGGTCTGGCAGCATCTGTGGAAAGAGAAGCAGAGTTAACGTTTCGAGTCAGTGACCCTCCTTCGGAAGATTTTAGATAGAGTAAATAAAGAGAAGCTGTTTCCAATGGATGAAGGGTCGATAACCAGAGGGCGCAGAAGGTCTCCGAAGAAGGGTCACTGACCCGAAACATTAACTCTGCTTCTCTTTCCACAGATGCTGCCAGACCTGCTGAGTGGTTCCAGCATTTTTTGTTTTTACATTGGTAGTAACCCTGCTGGCGTTGTGCACCTCTGGAACTCTGATAAACCAATTAATTTCTCTTGACTTCTCAAAAATCTTTCATAAGGTTTGGCACCATAAACTTAATTAGTAAGGATTATATAATCTTCCACTGAAGTAACGCTTATAGCTATCGCGTTTCCACTCACACTCAATCTGTGCAAATTAATCAGTCACACATGGCTCTTTTTCCATTTGTATAAAAGTGTAGAACCGTACAGCACAGGTGGTCACAATGTGGCCCATCAAGTCTGCGTCAGCTCTTGCGAACAGCAATCCCATTAATCCCACTCCCCCTCTTTCCTTATATCCCTGTACTTTTTCTCCAATCCCTCTTTAAAGCTACTACTGAACCCGTATCCACACCCTATCAGGCATTGTGTTCCAAAACAGAACCACTCATTACATAAGGTTTTCCTCATGTTGCCTCTGGTTCTTTTGTCAATCACCTTAAATCTGCGCCCTTCTGCGCCCTCTGGTTATCGACCCTTCATCCATTGGAAACAGTTTCTCTTTATTTACTCTATCTAAAATCTTCATGATTTTTAACACCTCTATCAAATCTCTTTGCCTTCTTTCCTCAGAGAACAACCCCAGCTTCTCCTGTTCATCCACTTAACTGTACACTTTCAGCCCTGGAAGTATTCCAGTAAACCTCTTCTGTACCCTCTCCAAAGACTTCAAGAATTTCCTGAAGTGTGGTCAGCAGAATCGGACACAAACTCCAGCTGGGGCCAAACTAGTGTTCCATATAGGTTTGGCATAACTTTCTGACTTTTGTACTCTATGCTTCTATTTATAAAGCCCAGGATCCCATAAGCTTTATTAACTGCTTTGTTAACCTGTCCTGGCACAAAGGTTGTGCATAAGCATCACCAGGTGCCTCTCTCCTTGGACCCCCTATAAAATTGCACCATTCAGCATGTCTTATCTCTTATAATTCCCACTAAAATTAATCACCTCTCACTTTTCTGCATTGAATTTCATCTGCCATGGGTCTGCCCATTCCCCCCAGCTTTTCTTTGCCCTCTTGAAGTCGATCACTATCTTCCTCAATGTTTGCTACACTTACAAGTTTTGTGTCATCGGCAAATTGTGCCCTATACCTCCAAGTCCAAGTCATTAATGTATAACAAAAACAGCAGCTGTCCTCGTAATTTCTCCACATTACGACCATGACAACATTGACCGTAAGGCACCTCGGGACATCCTGAAGTACGGAGAGGCACTATATAAATACATATTCTTTCTTTACTCTAAATTTGCATTCTTATCTCTCAAATTGTGGACTGAAGAGACACAAAGGCTTATCTAATAAAATAATGAGTCTATTCCCCCTTCTAGTCACAATATTTGGAGTTTCTCTACATTTGGAAATATTACAATGCTATCTGCACCTGCAAATGTAATTTTACTGCTCTTCCTAAGGTATAAACAGGTCATCGATTTAATCTTCTCTATAGTCAGATTGTGTTGAAATAAAGTTCTTTTAACCTTCTGTTTGTATTAGTCAATCCTCCAAGCAGTGCCCTTTATTTTTACAGCTCATATTACTGTTAGACATCAGCCCATCATCAGGTCTACTACATACATACCTCCTTGCCCTTCACTTATCTGTACCAATTCACCCCAGCACACCCCTCATTTGCTCATCATGACTCACTTTTGGTTCTGACTCCAGCCCCTCTATGAACTCAAGTACATATTCTAGGCTGACAATGCCATGTAAAATTGAAACAGTACTATATTGTCAAAGATAATGTCGCTCTGCTCAAACATTAAACCGATGTGTCTGCTCAGCTGGTCATTAAAGATTATTTTGGGGTAATTAGTCATGGTCTTTGAAGAAAGAGTACACAATTTAATTAATAGGGATTTCCTCACAAGGATTCTAAGTAGCAGCCAAATGATTTTTTGGCACAGACAGAACACAGTCACAGCTCCATTACTTCCTCATCAACAATCCAACACTGCTTCAACTTCGCAATACTGACCAAGTCATTATAAAAAAAAAGGTAAAGGAATTTATGGAGAGAGAATGCTTGAATATAACTTATTTTCATCCTAAGTTCTGTTGTCATTGGGTTACACACCAACTGCAGTTAACTAGGTATCTGGTTGGCTTTGAATTACTCCCCCAATGCTGCTTTTCGGTGGCTGCTGACATCTCCCAGCCCTCATTCAATTGGAGATCAGGAACCTCACAGTGACCGATCCTACAACTCAGTACCATTTTTACCTCCAACCACCTTGGCATAATTGAATGAGCAAATATTATGCCATCTCTCAAATCACAATTTCATCAAGGTGACCTCCCGCACTTATAGTGGTACAGTGTATAGTTCCAGTCTCCAAATTATAAAAAGGATATAGAGGCACTGGAGAAGTGCAAAAAAGATTTCAGGATGACACCAGAACTGAACAGTTATGAAATTCAGCAGAGACTGAACAGGCTGGGGGTTCTTTTCTCTTGGAAAAGGAAAGGCTTAGGGATGACTCAATAGAAAGAAGTCTTTAAGAGAACGTAAAGGTTTGAAAAGATAGATGGAGAGATCTGTTTCTGCTTGCAGGGAGACCAGATTAAAAATATTTTGATAATTCTGTATTAAAGTTAAATTACTGCCTTTAACAATGTGAAAATTTGATTCTTCTCAAGCTAAGGTACATTAATAGCAGATTGTTCCCACATACCCTCAGTGGAGACAAACCAATTCTTGGGCAAACTAACTCCAATATTCAATGATCAACAATATGGGGTGAGTTCAGCTCACTCTCCAGGCCTAGTGGGAGTAGACACTTCATTTTCTGACGAACATGTTGCATTAATTCAGCAAAACTGGTTCATTACAAAACACTATTGCATCGTAACACGACATTTGTTGAAAGCTAATTCAAGCAGTGTTTAGGGAGACCAAAACTAGGGGCCATAAGTATAAGATAGTCACTCATATATCCAATATACAACTCAGGAAAAACTTACTTTATCCAAAAAGAGGGTTAAGAATGTGGAACATGCTATCACAAGCAGTAGTTGAGGTGAATAGCAGAGATACATTTAAGGTAAATTAGGTAAGTACTTGAAGGAGAAAGACATAGAAGGTTATGCTGATAAGGTGAGATGAAGTTGGGTGGGAGGCGGTTCATGGAACATAAACACTGGCATGGACCAGGCCTGTTCTTGTGCTGCAAATTCCATGTAATGGCATGTAAATATGTTTTTTTTGGTGAAAATGTCAATTAATCAAGAATGGGATAAAGGAAACAAAGATAGGACAAAGGAAACAAAACTTGAAAGAGTTCATTTTTAATAACTTGATAAGCCCAAAGTTTTACCACTTTTAGGAACAGTTCATGTTTACCTCATCACAGTGTGTTAGCAAAGCGGATAAAGTAAGAAGTCATGCCAGGCCTTCCTTGTAAACATAAAATTATCACTTGGGCAGGGGAGGACAGAAAAGAGTGAAGCAATAATTTACTTTCACTTCTCTTCCAGGAAAGCCCACCTTGAAGTTCTGCTCTTCTCTTCATTGGGATTGCCCTTTATCTCTTTCACCTTGTTCACCTTATTTGTCCCATTACCACACTTCCTTTTGTATCCCAACCATCATCTGTTTTGTCATGTAATCTCTCCCGACTCTCCACCCTCTGACAGATCTTCCCTTTTTGTTCCATCCCTCTCCCCTACCTTTTTTCCTGGCTCCACGTTTGTTTACAAATTGTTAAATCCCTAACCAGTGCAGTTCCATTGTAAGGTCATCAACATGACCCATTAAATGCTTCTCTCTCTCCACAGATGCTGCCTGGCCTGCCGAGTGTAATCCAACAATTTCTGTTTTTATTAGCGAAGATATACTTTTTCTTTCTTATTAATGTGAAAAGGTTTTGGAGATGTATCAATGCAAAAGTATGACATCTGAATCTCCAGAGTACATTAAAGCCTCAAAGTGGAATATTCCTTCAGGGATTACGTCACTCCAGTATGAGTTAGCATAGAGTACACCATAACTTCAGCCTTAACATTGTACTTCAATACTGTAGGTACAAGTTCAAGGTAAGAACTAATGTTCAGTTTTTTCTTAAAATGTGTGGTATATCCAGTTGTGGAAAGAAGTGCACAGCATCTATCCCTGATCCCAGAGGAATATCTGAATCAAAACGAAAAGCGCAGAGATGTCAACCCCTTTGAACTTTTGCCACTTAAAAATGGTTTCTATTTATCAGGCTTGTCTGGTATCACAGCTTCGACCTTTATCTAAAAGGTTTATTTTAATAGATCTGCTATTCCAATCGATTACACAATGCCATTCAAAGCCTATGCGGGTAACCCTGGTCATATCCAGACAGATATTTATTGACAAGTGAGTTTTAAACCTACTGAGTTCAAGTAATGGTCTCTGGTTTAATTTCACCAGCTCAAAATTGGAATATAACTGTGTGACTGATTTTAATGGAACAGCAAATGGTGAACAATTATGCATCTAAGAGCACTATAACAGAAGGAGCATTTAAGCATGACGACTGAAAATTCTGTTCTGATTATTGTTAGAAAAAAAAAAGCCATCTTTTGCAGCATTTTAAATAAGCTAGGAACTGTGGGGTTATACTTTACCTTACTGGGCAGGGGAAATGGGAGACAAAGAGAGGAAGATGAAGAAAGATATACTGCATTCTTCAACAAGAGCAATAACTTCAATTTATACAAGGCTTTTAAAGCAAGACGTCACAAAGTGCTTCACAGGAGCATAATCAGACAAAAGTGGGCATCGAATCAAAGACGGAGATATCAGGACAGGTGCTTGGTCAAAGGTTCTAGGCAGCGTCTTAAAAGGAGGAGAGAGGCAGAAAGGGAGAGTGGTTTAGGGAGGAAATTCCAGAGCTTAGGGCCCAGACAGTCGAAGGCTTGGCCACCAACAGTGAAGTGAAGGAAATCAGAAACATGGAAGAGGCTAGAATTAGAGCAGCACAGATATCTTGGAGGTGTTTAGGGCTGGAAGAGATTATAGGGATAGCAAGAGACAAGGGTATTGAATGATTTGAAAACAAGTCATGTACAAAAATGGTATTCAGCTCAATAAAACATGGTACAGACATAAATACCTATTTTCATTAAAAAATATTTGAATCAAATGGACTAGCTATAGGTAAACTGGTGTGCCAAACACCTGAATCAAACTTGGGTAAAGGTTAACACCACCACAGAGTGTCACATCGCTATATCCCCACCTGCTGTAACTTCAGTGCAACTGATGCTTTATCATAATTCTAAAAAGTTTTGATGCAATTGTTTAGTGATGTTGGTTGCAGGATAAATATTTGCCAGGAATCCGCTGCTCTTCAAAATAATGCCATGGGATCTTCTACGTTCACCTGGCGTGGCCTTGGTTTTATGTCCAATCCAAAACATGGCACCTTCGATGATGCAACTCTCCCTCAGTAATGCCCTGGAGTGTCAGCCTAGATTATGTGCTCAAGTCTCCCGAGTGCGAACTGAGCCCACAGCCTTCTGACCCGGAAGCAAGAGCAGCACCCACAGAGCCACGGCTGACACTGTAGGAGGGATATGGCTCCTTATTGGACAAACAGCAGTGGCCTCCATCAAAACTGATGCACTCCAAAAGAGGCCCTCCTCTCCTCTCGAACTCACTCGAGAGAATTTTTACCTTGGGAAATACCGAGTATAAATTGTTGTTTCAATCCATGTTATACTACAAAGTGCAATCTGTTGCTTAGCTCCATAAAGTTAGATTCCTATGGTGACAACTGCCTTAAACGACTTTTATCAGGTGTCAAGGGCCAGGAAAATGTGAACACCACTGAGGAGAGACTAGCTTCCTGAAGCATCAATATAGGTTGTGGTGAATGTGTGTCGCTCAAGTGCCATTTCTTAAGAACTCCCAGGAGACCATGTTCCCAAGAAAAGCTCCAAGAATTTATGACTTATGGAATGGTCAAACCAGTTCAGTGTTGTGTAAATGTGTGCATCGGACTGTTGACACATTGCCACGTATTTTTGCTTTGAGGCAGTCTCTTGCCTTATGTAAATAAAATTGAAGTCGCCTCAGCATACATTATTTTTTACACCTTCTGTAGTGACTGAGAACTCACAAAGATAGAACGAGTTTGCATTTATATAGCACCTTTCATGACCTTTGGACATTCCAAAGCACTTCACAGCCAATGAAGAATTTTTGAAGTGCAGTCATTGTTGTAATGCACAAATACTCCACTCAGTGATATACTATGGTTTAAGAGTTCTGCGTTAAACCTGGCCTACACAAACCCATAACCTCTTGGTGCACAAGGGTGTTGGGCTACTTATGGAAGCTTCAATTTAGCAAAGTGTTGAAAAAAGTCCAATGTCATATCAGTTGCTTCAAAAGGTGGATGCAAGTTCTTTGCTGGGCCATCCTCAACCCAAGTCTAGGTGGATGCACATCTAGATTAGCCCATCCTTAACCCAGTAAGCAGAGAAAACAAAAAAAGATTTTGCATCCTTTGACTTCATCCGCAAATTCAAACTTAAGTGCTTAAAATATAACAAATTTGCTCCAAGAACCAAGATTGATCTCATGTCTTAATTCCCAATATCTGCCCCAGCATAAATTTCCCTCCCAGAAGCACAAATTTATAACATTCGCACCCTAAATTTCCAGCTATCTAGAAAAGGCAAACTTTCCCTAGAGTTAAGAGACAGGAACATTTCTGACCACAAACTTAAAAGCTTAATATAATCGAAGACTCAAAATTACTCTGTATAAAGATTAGCAACAGAACACATATCGTTACACAAAATTCCTTTGTCTGCTCCAAAGGAATATATTAATTGTTACACAGTATAATTTCAAGGTTTTAAACTAGGAAAGTTCTTAAACCAGTAATAGTAGAGATGAATTTTAACAGCAGTGGAAGCAGGGCCAGTATCTAAAGCCTGGCTTGGGTATAAAATTAAAACCCGGCCCGTGCCCGACCCGACAACAGCCAACCCGAACCAGGCATGAGTCTTTTAATTTTTTTAAATGCCCGACCCGACAATAACAAACATATTATCAAAACAGAATAAAATCGTAGGTTAAAACAAAAACAATACGAAAAAAAACAGTACAGCCCGACCCAAGCCCAAATGCTGGACGCAGAATACAGACCCGACCCAAACCCGACATGTGTAGTCAGGTAGCCAGGCTTAACTGCATCCACAACTGAAGTTACTGAAATATTTTCATTTCAGATTATGGCGAATTACTAATAATCCAACATAGCCAGCTAATGAAACACAAGAATATAAGAAATAGGAGTAAGAGTCCATTTGGCCCCTCGAGCCTGCTCCATCATACAACACGATCACCGATCATCTGCCTCAACTCCACTTTCCTGCCCACTCCCATATCCCTCAATACTGAAAGAACAAAAATCTATTGATCTCATTCCTGAGTATATGCAATGATGGAGCCCCCATAACCCTCTGGGGTACACAATTTCAAAGATTCACAAGCCTCTGAGTGGAGAAATTTCTCATCTCAGTCCTAAATAATCAATCCCTTAACCTGAGACTGTGCCCCTATTTTCTAGATTCCCCAGACAGGGGAACAACCTCTCAGTGTCGATCTTATCAAGCCCTTTCAAAATCTTATATGTTTCAAAGAGATCACCTCTCATTCTTTCTCAACTTCCGAGAGGATAGACCCAATTTACTCAGCCTCTCATCATAGGACAACCTCTCACACTAGTAACCAATCTAGTAAACCTTCACTGCACCACCCCCATTGCAAGTATATCTTTACTTAGATAAGCAGACCAAAACTGTGCACAGTATTCCAGATGCAGCCCTATAATTAGGGCTTATTAATTACCCATTATATTAATTTGAATTGAAAAAGTGAATAACTTTGTGATCAAGCCCAATTTGAAAAGAAATATTGGTCTCTTTAATTTGTCTTTAAAGATGCAGCTACAGCGGAACCTAAAAGCACTGAAACCTGAGAGTTAAATACTAATAAATTCAATAAGGAATTTAGGAGAAATTTCTGTATCCAAAAAGTGGTTCGAATGTGGAACTCATTACCATAACGATTGGTTGAGGCAAATAGCAGAGATGGATTTCAAGGGAAGCAAAATATATGAAGGAGAAAGGAATCGAAGGATATGCTTATAGGGTGAGAAGAGGACGGTTTTCTGGAGCACAAACACCAGCGTAGACCAGATATGCCAAATGGCTGGTCAGTGTCATTGATCTGACATGTTAACTCTTTTTTTCCCTCCACAGATGCTGCCTGACCTGCTGAGTATTTCAAGCATTTTTTTATTTCAGATTTCCAGTATCCGCAGCATTTTGCTTTTGTAGCCTATTTTTGTGCTGTACACTATATTTAATACTACATAATATCCATTTCCTAATAATGTTCAAGGGTCATCACATTTGGAGTGGGGAGAAGGAACTGCAATAACCTGCAATTATCTGACCAACTTAAGTGTCGATATGGGGAGATAACTTGCCCTTGAATTCCATCAAGTCCTTATCAACAGATCTAGGAATAAAGGAGTCACACAGAAAATGGAGTGATCTGAGCACTACGTAACATAAATCAAGAAAGAAGGGTGCAAAATGGTCAAAAGACTAGGGCTTGGAATTTTTTTTTTTTTTAAAAGGGAAGATTTCAGCCTTCTGTCCAATGGAGAGTAGCAATTGAGCTTCAAATAATAAGAGTAAGGCAAAGCTACTCAAAGTCTGTGATCAAAACAGAAAGTGCTGGAAACTCTCAGGTCAGGCAGCATCTGTGGAGAGAGAGAAGCAGAGTTAACGTTTCAAGTCTGTGACCTTTCATTAGAAAGTTCTGGTGAAAGGTCATAGACCTGAAACATTAACTCTGCTTCTCTCTACAGATGCTGCCTTAACTGCTGAGTATTTCCAGCACTTTCTGTTTTTATTTGATTTCCAGCATCTGTCGTATTTTGCTTTTATTTTTCTGTTTGTGATCATCTTGTCCCATAGTACAGCACAGGAGGCTGCTATTTGGCCCATCAAGTTTGCACCGACTCTTTAGAAGAGCAATCCAGTCAGCCCCGCTCCTCAGTTCTTTCCCCATTTCATGTGCAAGTAGCTGTTGTCGGGAGTATTGCCATATTCCAAATGGGATCAAGGCACAGGTTGAGAGCCAGTGTCCAGTTCCTTCATTAGGATCCAGATTTCCTCCACATCCCACACAAAATCTACAAAGTTTTAAACGTTATTCAGACATCACTTGACCATCATGGGAAATTATGGATTTTGTCTTTCTAAATGCGGGCTGTATCTGGTGAGAGTACTAGGTTGAGCTACCGCTGGTTACAGGTCTGTCATTAGTAGTGGGGAGGCAATATTAGGAAATCATCAAATAACAAAAAAATACACTGGCTTAAGTGTGTTTGTTCCCATAGCAGATCAGTACCAGCGGGTTAAGTCTAGTGAAAACACTATGGCATACAAGTACCTTTAAGGACCATGCACACTGAACAAGCTGTTATCTCTTAGCTGCAGCATTCCATCTCTAAAAGGGTCTAAATCTAGCTCAAATTTATCAGAAGAAAGTCTTCTCCCAGTGTTTGGGTTTGGCAAATGAAGTACAACGTGGAGAAGGATGAGGTTATTCACTTTGGTCGCAAGAATGGAAAAGCAAAATATTTTGAAAAAGGCGTGAAACTAGAAACTGGTGATGTTCAGAGGGACTTGGGTGTACTTGTACAAGGAACACAAAGTTTGCACACAGGTACAACAAACGGCATGTTGGCCTTTATTGCAAGGGGACTGGAGTACAAGAATAAAGGAAGTCTTGCTACAACTCCATGGGGCTTTAGCGGGACTATACCTGGAGTACTTTGTGCAGTTCCGGTCTCCATATTTAAGAAAGGATATACTTGCACTGGAGGTGGTACAGCCTAGATTAGTTCCTGGGATGAGAGAGTTGTCCTTTGATGAGAGCCTGAGTAAACTGGGTCTACACGCTCTGGAGTTAAGAATGAGGCGCAATCTCACTGAAACATACAAGATTCTGAAGGGGCTTGACTGGTTGTTTCCCTGGCTTGGGAATCATAGTCTCAGGATAAGCGGCTGATCATTTTGGATTGAGATAGAGTCAGAGAGACAGTTCTTCACTTAAAGGGTTGTGAATCTTTTGAATTCTCTACCCCAAATGGTTGTGGATGCTCTATTGTTGACTATATTTAATGCTGAGGTAGATAGATCTTTTGTCTCTAAAAGAATCAAGGGATTATGGGGAGCAGGCAGGAAAATGGAGTTGATGAAGATTATACATGATCATATTGAATGGCGAAGCAGGCTCAAGGGGCTGAATGGTCTACTCCTGCTCCTATTTCTTATGTTATGTCCTGGTCAACATATATCCCTCAATCAACACAAAAACAAATTATCTGGTCATTTTCAGATTTCTGTTTGCGAGAGCTTGCTGTGTGCAAATTGGCTGCCCATTTCCTACACTACAACAGTAACTACAATTCAGAAGTACTTCATTGGCTATAAAGTACATTGGAGCACCCTGAGGTGATGAAAGATGCTATAAATGCAAGTTGTTCTTGCTCTTGAAATCTCAATCCAGTTGCAATTGGGTGCAGAGTGCACAACTGGCCACAATGATATGAACTCTTAGTGAACCTAAGCATGACTCCTGTGGGAAGCTAAAATATCTCATGGGATGTTCTTCTGAGAATGGAGTTCAGAAATAAAATCACTCATAACACCTCAACATGTCCAAAGGACATCATAAAGCACTCCGCAATCAGTGAGTGGCTTCTGAAGCGCTGTCACAATTGTTACGTCGGCACTGTGACAAGGTTGCAAATTCAGCTCATGTCGACACTGCGCTTGATCAGAGCATGGAAAGTAGAAGGTTCCATCCCTCAGTGGGCAAACCCACACTGAGCAGCCAGCAGTTCTCTCCAAAAAAAAACCAAAACAACTGGAGAGAATGCAGGTGCAGGAATTCCAGCATGTTTATCTACAGCTGACACGCCTATCTCACAGACCCAACAGGAAACAGATTGGAAATAAAAGGTGTACAAACAAGAAAGCAACAGCCACAAGTTCCAACTTAAAAACTAGATCTGAACTGCAATCTGTTTCTCCGCTGAATCCATATTTTTTGAGAGAGTCCTTTCAATTGCAGAGAAAGGAATCAATGTGAAGTGATTTAGAGGTGTTACAACAGATTTGACTTTAGGATAATATTTAGTTCCAGAAAGCCTTTTTAAACACAAGGTCAAAATGTCAGAAATAAACACTACCATTGGGTTCGGTTGAATAAGCCAATTTTTCTTTTTAAATCAGCCTCCAATCCCTCCAGTCTCTGCAAGCCACACGTTTCCAGTGACAGAGATGGACCTGGTCAAGCTTTCATGGGCATTGCTTTTGAACAGATGAATAAAAAGTGTGTGCAGTCAGCCCTCAGTATTCCCACCTCTTTTCTCTGGGAAGGAGTTAACCTTTCGTCGGTATTCCCACTAGAACACAACAGACCTGGACATCAGCACAGAGTGCGGATCATTGAATTTACAGCACAAAATAGGCCACTCGGCTCAACTGGTCTATGCTCCACATAAGCCGCCTCCCACCCCCTTCATCTCACCCTATCAGCATATCCATCCATTCTTTTCCCTCTCATGTGTTTATCTAGCTCCCCCTTAAATGCATTTACGCTTTCATCCCAACCACTCTTTGTGGTAGCAAGTTGCACATTCTCACCACTCCTGAATTCCCTACTGGATATATTGGTGATAGTCTTATACTTATAATGCCTAGTTTTGGATTCTCCCACAAATGGAAACATCTTCTCTATGTTTACCCTGTTCAACACCTTCACCATTTTATAGACCTCTATCAGGCCACTGCTCAGCCTTCTCTTTTCTAGAGAAAAGAGCCCCAGCCTGTTCAGTTTTTCCTGACAGACAATAACCTCTTAGCTCTGGTTTTGCAACTTCTGCACAGTCTCTATTCTTTTCTTTCTTTTCTTTTGGGCCTCCTTATCTCGAGAGACAATGGATACGCGCCTGGAGGTGGTCAGTGGTTTGTGAAGCAGCGCCTGGAGTGGCTATAAAGGCCAATTCTGGAGTGACAGGCTCTTCCACAGGTGCTGCAGAGAAATTTATTTGTTGGGGCTGTTGCACAGTTGGCTCTCCCCTTGCGCCTCTGTCTTTTCTCCTGCCAACTACTAAGTCTCTTCGACTCGCCACAATTTAGCCCTGTCTTTATGGCTGCCCGCCAGCTCTGGCGAATGCTGGCAACTGACTCCCACGACTTGTGATCAATGTCACACGATTTCATGTCGCGTTTGCAGACGTCTTTATAACGGAGACATGGACGGCCGGTGGGTCTGATACCAGTGGCGAGCTCGCTGTACAATGTGTCTTTGGGGATCCTGCCATCTTCCATGCGGCTCACATGGCCAAGCCATCTCAAGCGCCGCTGACTCAGTAGTGTGTATAAGCTGGGGATGTTGGCCGCTTCAAGGACTTCTGTGTTGGAGATATAGTCCTGCCACCTGATGCCAAGTATTCTCCGAAGGCAGCGAAGATGGAATGAATTGAGACGTCGCTCTTGGCTGGCATACGTTGTCCAGGCCTCGCTGCCGTAGAGCAAGGTACTGAGGACACAGGCCTGATACACTCGGACTTTTGTGTTCCGTGTCAGTGCGCCATTTTCCCACACTCTCTTGGCCAGTCTGAACATAGCAGTGGAAGCCTTACCCATGCGCTTGTTGATTTCTGCATCTAGAGACAGGTTACTGGTGATAGTTGAGCCTAGGTAGGTGAACTCTTGAACCACTTCCAGAGCGTGGTCGCCAATATTGATGGATGGAGCATTTCTGACATCCTGCCCCATGATGTTCGTTTTCTTGAGGCTGATGGTTAGGCCAAATTCATTGCAGGCAGACGCAAACCTGTCGATGAGACTCTGCAGGCATTCTTCAGTGTGAGATGTTAAAGCAGCATCGTCAGCAAAGAGGAGTTCTCTGATGAGGACTTTCCGTACTTTGGACTTCGCTCTTAGACGGGCAAGGTTGAACAACCTGCCCCCTGATCTTGTGTGGAGGAAAATTCCTTCTTCAGAGGATTTGAACGCATGTGAAAGCAGCAGGGAGAAGAAAATCCCAAAAAGTGTGGGTGCGAGAACACAGCCCTGTTTCACACCACTCAGGATAGGAAAGGGCTCTGATGAGGAGCCACCATGTTGAATTGTGCCTTTCATATTGTCATGGAATGAGGTGATGATACTTAGTAGCTTTGGTGGACATCCGATCTTTTCTAGTAGTCTGAAGAGACCACGTCTGCTGACGAGGTCAAAGGCTTTGGTGAGATCAATGAAAGCAATGTAGAGGGGCATCTGTTGTTCACGGCATTTCTCCTGTATCTGACGAAGGGAGAACAGCATGTCAATAGTCGATCTCTCTGCACGAAAGCCACACTGTGCCTCAGGGTAGACGCGCTCGGCCAGCTTCTGGAGCCTGTTCAGAGCGACTCGAGCAAAGACTTTCCCCACTATGCTGAGCAGGGAGATTCCACGGTAGTTGTTGCAGTCACCGCGGTCACCTTTGTTTTTACAGAGGGTGATGATGTTGGCATCGCGCATGTCCTGGGGTACTGCTCCCTCGTCCCAGCACAGGCATAGCAGTTCATGTAGTGCTGAGAGTATAGCAGGCTTGGCACTCTTGATTATTTCAGGGGTAATGCTGTCCTTCCCAGGGGCTTTTCCGCTGGCTAGGGAATCAATGGCATCACTGAGTTCCGATTTGGTTGGCTGTATGTCCAGCTCATCCATGACTGGTAGAGGCTGGGCTGCATTGAGGGCAGTCTCAGTGACAGCATTCTCCCTGGAGTACAGTTCTAGGTAGTGCTCAACCCAGCGGTCCATCTGTTTGCGTTGGTCAGTGATTATGTCCCCCGATTTAGATTTGAGGGGGGTGATCTTCTTGATGGTTGGCCCAAGAGCTCTCTTCATGCCATCATACATTCCTCTGATGTTTCCGGTGTCTGAGGCCAGCTGAATATGGCTGCATAGGTGTTGCCAGTAGTCGTTTGCGCAACGCCTAGCTGTTCTTTGTGCAGTACTTCTGGCTGCTTTAAGTGCTGCGGATGTTAAATCGCTGGGGGCTTTCTTGTAGTTCAAAAGTGCAATGCGCTTAGCGGCTATGACAGGTTCCAGCTCTTCATTATGAGATTGAAACCAGTCTGCATTTCTCTTCGCACTTTTGCCGTAGGTGGTCAAAGCTGACTCATAGATGGCGTCTCTGATGTGGGCCCACTTGGTCTCAGCATCCCCTGTGGGAGTGTTTTGAAGGGCTGTTACAAGTGAATTTAGAAATTTTTGTAACAGCTGTGGGTGAGAAATTCTGCTTGTGTTGATGCGCGGGTGGCCCTTCTGCTTGGAATGATGCAACTTCTTTGGTCTGAGTCTAACCTTGCTGCACACCAGGGAGTGGTCGGTGTCGCAGTCCGCACTGTGGAAGCTGCGTGTGATTTGAACACTGTTTAAGGCGGCTCGCCTTGTGACAATGAGGTCTAGCTGGTGCCAACGACGTGATCTTGGGTGCCTCCATGAAACCTGGTGACAGGGTTTAGTGTGAAAGAACGAGTTGGTGATGCAGAGGTTATGATAGGTACACAACTCAAGCAGTCTCTGCCCGTTCTCATTCATCCTTCCAACGCCATAGCGCCCAAGGCAGGAGGGCCATGAGTCATGGTCGGCCCCAACCCTGGCATTAAAGTCCCCCAGCAGGAACAGGTGTTTGGTGTTGGGGGTGCTGCTAATGATGTTATGGAGTTGTTCATAGAACTGGTCTTTAGCTTCAGGTGCGGAACAGAGTGTTGGAGCATAGATGCTGAGTAGGTGTACTGGACCAGAGGTGGTGAGCAGTCGGATGGACAGTATGCGTTCCGAGCCATTTGAGGGAGGCTCTATCATGCTGAGCAAGGAGTTTCTGATGGCGAAGCCCACTCCATGCTGTCTTGGTTCTTCAGGATCCCTGCCCTGCCAGAAGAAGGTGTAGTCTTGCTCTGCTAGAGAGCCACTCGCGGGGAGGCGAGTCTCCTGAAGTGCTGCAATGTCCACATTGAGTCTACTGAGCTCGTTGTTAATGATGGCGGTCTTCCGAGAATCGTTGATTTGTGTAAGGTCTTCCGACAGGCCAGGACACATAGTTCTGACGTTCCAGCTTGCAAAGCGAAGGGCTGGTACCTTCTTTCCTTTTTTCATGTTGTTTGGTGCGGTGTATCAGTCCACCTTTCGGGCAATGACCCTGAGCTCCAAGCACCCATTGAAGCAGGCAGACTGTGGCGGGACAGAACCTTATTGACCGGGGGCTGCCCGGTTTGAGGCGGGCGGTAGCTGTCCAGTGAGGTGCAATGACCTCTCCCACCGACAAAGGCAACCCGTGGCGCCCAGTTTCTACGCCAATTTATCTGGACTTATAACCCGTAACTGCTGCCTTCCGTGTTGTTTCAGTCGCTGTGAGGCAACTATGGAGTGACCTCTCCATGGCGCATGCCTGGGCAAATTTATGGAGGTTGAGAGTTGCCCAGTCGTCAAAACCCCCCTCTCGGCCTTTCTGGTGGGGTCCAAAGGAGTGCAGGACACGACGTTTGGCACCAGTATGGCTGCAGGAACTGCCGGAAACATGCCAAAGGTGACACATGACCGCCTACGGGGTTCCGCTCCGAATTTTCTGTTAGGGTTTACTCCCTTAGCCTTGGTCTCTCCCGAGACGCCCACAAGGCAGTGGGGTTGTTGGGGCCCCTACACAGGTGTAGGATGGTGCCGGTGGGAGGAGGGGATGCAAGGGGGAGGGGTAGAGGGAGGGGGTGGGGGGGGGTGCAGGGGAAGGGGGTGCGGGGTGAAGATGGTGCGAGGGGGGGGCGGGCTGGGACGGGATTGTGAGGGGGTGAGCTGAGAGGGTGGAGCAGGGAAGGGGACGGGGGTGGGGGGGGGTGGAAGGGGGGTAAAGGGGGGGGAGGGGGGGGTAAAGGGGGGGGGAGGGGGGTTGGAATCTGGTGTAGGTAATAAGCCATTTCCTCAGTGCCCACCATCGACGTCCGGAAAGCTCATCCACGTCCTTCGGGAGGTGAAGCATCATTTGGCAGACTTAGAGGTGATTACATTTGCTAAGGGTTTTTTTTTTTTTGCAGTGGTTTAAATAAAGGCATGCAGCATTGCCGACAGTGCGCTGCAGATGCTCTCCGAGCCATCTCCCGCGGGCGCTTTGAAGTTGCGGCCGGGGGGGCCGTTCGTGGATGTTTTGGGTGTTCGGGGCACCTTTTCACAGGACTTCTCTCGGGTCCCGCAGCTCCTTCTTCACCTCAATGGACTTACCGCATGCCGTGGCTGCAGACACTCTGGACTGTGAAGACAGCAGGCAGTCTCTATACCTTAACCATAATATGGACACCAGAACTGTGCACAGTACTCCATGTGGTCTAACCGAGGTTCTATCTAAGTTTAGCATAACCTCTCTGCTTTTCAATTCTATTCCTCTGTAAATTAACCCCAGTGCTTCATTTGCATTTTTATAGCTTTATTGCTACTTTTAATGATTTATGAAACGCATCAGATCAAAACTGCTATGGCAATTTTTATTTTGGGAAAAAGTTCCAAGAAATAGCCATTACTAGTTGGACTTTTTCTTTAAGAAACACCAAATTCATTTCAAGCCAATAATGGCTTCTTGAATTGGTCCAACAGGTACCCCCCCCATCTTGTGTCAGTAGCCATTTAGACATGCTCTGTTTTGGAATGTCTTCCACTCTCACACTATAAAGCTTTTGGGGGGTGGGGGGGGCGGGGGGTGAAGGCAGTGGTGGTGTTGGGAAGAGCAGGGTGGAACAAGATTTTTTAAAAACTGTAGCAATTTTCTGGATACAGGAAAAATCAGAACATTTAAAAGGGATGAGATGGAATGAAATTTTGTGAGAAACACTGATGCTGACAATAGCCAGTTGAACAAAAAACATCCTCATTCCAACGAAATAACAGATGCAGAAATGTAGAAATTCTGATAGCGTTAGATAAGTTAAGACCGGGGGGGGGAGGTTCGACTGGAGCATAAACTGTTTGGGCTGAATGGCCTGTTTCTGGGCTGTATATCCTATGTAATCCCAAGCAGTACTATGCGGTGGAATTATGAGAACCATCTGGTTTAAATACATCGCAGCTCCATGCAGCTTCCCCTTACTATCATTAGAAAAGCAAAACAGTTGAATTTTGAGAGTAACAGCACATGCACATACATGAGGCAGATAGTCTACTCACAGCTTGATACTTCAATTCATTATGCTCAAGAAATTCTTGCTGTTTGTCCTGCAGCTCATTGAATCGGAAACGGAATATGTCCAACTCCTGCTGGATAAACCATCGCCTCAGCTCTTCCCTGAGGAGGCAAGGTACAGGGCAGGAAAAAATAGGATTATTGCAAGTATACGATCACAATCAGAGGTTTAGGTTTCAAGTAATCACTCCTACATAGAAGATTAGGACATCTTAATCACCAACCATCCCTTCCAGAAAATAGTAAATAGGAAAACAATGCTTGGGTTTTAGTGGCTACTGGAGGAAAACATATTAAGTGATAGCAAAGAACACCCCTGCAATTCTCAAGCTGAGTTTCTGTTAGGTTTCACTCCTGTCGACTGGGAAGCACCAACAATCGCTGAATTGTTATAGCACAGGAGGCAGCCATTCAGCCCATTCAAGTTCCACACTGCAAAATAAACGCATTTTGACCCACTGCCTATTGGGGCTCAAAAGGCACGCAGTTTGCATCACATTCAAAAAGCACAGCAGCTGCTCGACGGTTCACCACACGGTACCAACTTCACACAAGCAAGACTCTACAGGCTCCTCACTTCGATGGAGGAGACTCCCAAGGAAGCAATCACGAAGAGGGGAGGTTTAAATGTGGGGAGAAGGCAGTGAATCTTGCACCATTTGAGAGAAAGTCAGCATTTCAGTATTCCAAAGCGAGCAGGGTGATGCAGTGTGTTGAAGCGTTGACATGCTGTGCAATGGAATGGAGCAACATACACGAGTGACCTTGCATTGTTTGGCTTCCAACCTCCCGCAGCAACAACTGGTATTTATAAAGTGCCTTCAACATAGTAAAAGCTCACAAGGTGTTTCACAGAATCATTATAAAACAAAATTTGAAGTCTGCCCTTAACCAAGCACATTTCACAACATATAATATATATTTAAGGAGAAACTTCTTTTTTTCAATCATATTCAATGCTCTCTGCAAGCTGCACATGTCCAATGGATGACCTGATTTAAATTTAAACTCGCCAAAAGCACATAGGCTCAAAAGCCAGCGACAAACTGTACAAGCACATTCAAAAGTACGCATTCTTACAATGTGATCCCATAGCACCCTCTGGTGTTTATTTACAGTCCATTTGTTTAAACCAACAAGCCACAAAAGTTTGAATTTAATTTTTGCTTTACAGTTTTCTTTCTTGTAAATTTATTATCACAATAGACTATCGAGAAGATTTCTATTCCTGTGTACTGAATATTAAATATTCAGAGCTTAAAAGTGGAAGTGCAAAGGCTTCACTATTTTGCGAACACTAAAAGCATCACATGGTTTCAAAAAACTTCAAACTGGTTTTACAGATTTTATTTGAAAATGTGTGCCATACTTACGACTGGCAGTAAGCAAGGCGCAGTATGAAATGAGAGATGTGATCTTTCCTCCTTATTTCATAATCATCTAGCTTCTCTTCACTTGAAACCTGGGAGGGAAGCAGGAGAAAAGGACCTTTAAAAGCTAGGCTGTCACAAAGTAAAACAGTGTCATTACACAAAGATCACAAAACAACGAGAACAGCTAGAAAGCATGGGCGGATTTACAGGACAAATAAAATAATGTTCCTAAGTTGGGTCAATTAGGGGGACTATATAATTATGGAGATTTATTAGAGGTGTTAAAAAAAACAAAACCCCTTTGTAATTTTTGAAGTGAATAAGGAGAAACTGTTTCCATTGGTAGGAATGTTGGGAACCAGATTTAACATAACTGGCTAAGGAACCAGAGCAGGGATGGGGGAAGGAATGAGGAATTTTTTACTTTTTTTTTTAAACACAGCAGCTTATGATCTGGAATGCGCTTCCTGAAAGGCTGGTGGAATCAGATTCAATAATAACTTTCAAAAGGGAATTGGATAAATACTGCAAATAGAAACTGTTGCAGGGCTTTGAGGAAAGAGCAGGGGACTAACTGGATAGCTCTTTCAAAGAGCCGTCAAAGGCATGATGAGCCAACTGGCCTCCTTCTATGCTGTACAATTGTATGAACTACACAATTGCTGAACTGGTAAATTTGCGACTGGAGTGAGGCACTGAACAGTAGATACCAAGGAGGGCCTGGTTTTGGTTCAATCTCCTTTCTGTGCTGCAGAAACCGACTGCAGCCAGAACAGTGTTACCTCCCTCCACTCGACTGGGGGAGAAACAGAATTAGCCAGGGACACAAGTACAAACAGAACCTGCACAGTCTATTGCAATCTAACTTGCCAGGCTCAAAGTTCAAAATGTACCGCACACTTGCTCTTATTTCTCATACCCCTCAGTCCTTTCCTATACAAATGCCTATCCTGTTACTTCTTAAATTACAAATTTAACAAATCTAACAAATTTGATTGAATTTTCCGAGGAGGTGACTAGATGTGTACATGAGAGTGAAGCAGTTGATGTAATCTACATGGACTTCAGTAAGGCTTTTGATAAGGTCCCGCATGGGAGATTAGTTAACAAGGTAACAGCCCGTGGGATCCAGGGCAATTTGGCAAATTGGATCCAAAATTGGCTTAGTGGCAGGAGGCAGAGGGTGATGGTCGAGGGTTGTTTTTGCGAGTGGAAGCCTGTGACCAGTGGTGTACCGCAGGGATCGGTGCTGGGACCCTTGCTGTTTGTAGTGTACATTAGTGATTTAGACATGAATATAGGAAGCATGATCAGTAAGTTCACAGATGACATGAAAATTGACGTCGTAAATAGTGAGGATTACAGGACGATATAGTTTTAGTTTAGAGATACAGCACTGAAACAGGCCCTTCGGCCCAACGAGTCTGTGCCGACCATCAACCACCCATTTATACTAATCCTACACTAATCCCCTATTCCTACCACATCCCCACCTGTCCCTATATTTCCCTACCACCTACCTATACTAGGGGCAATTTATAATGGCCAATTAACCTATCAACCTGCAAGTCTTTAGCATGTGGGAGGAAACCGGAGCACCCGGAGGAAACCCACGCAGACACAGGGAGAACTTGCAAACTCCACACAGGCAGTACCCAGAATTGAATCCAGGACGCTGGAGCTGAGGCTGCGGTGCTAACCACTGCGCCGCCCCATATAGATGGGCTGGGAAGATGGACAGAGCAGTGGTAAATGAAATTTAATCCTGAGAAGTGTAAGGTGATGCATTTTGGGAGGACTAACATGGCAAGGGAATATACAATGGATGGTAGGACCCTAGGAAGTACAGATTGTCAGAGGGACCTTGGTGCACTTGTCCATAGATTACTGAAGGCAGCAGCATAGGTAGATAAGGTGGTTAGGAAGGCATATGGGATACTTGCATTTATTAGCTGAGGCATAGAACACAAGAGCAGGGAGGTTATGATGAAGCTGTACAAAACACTAGTTAGGCCACAGCTGGAGGACTGTGTACAGTTCTGGTCACCACACTATAGGGAGGATGTAATTGCCCTGGAAAGGGTGCAGAGGAGATTCACCAGGATGTTGCCTGGGCTGGAGCATTTCCGCTATGAAGAGAGACTGGATAAACTAGGGTTATTTTCCTCGGAGCAGAGAAGGCTGAGAGGGACCTGATTGAGGTATACAAAATTATGAGGGGCATTGATAGGGTTGATAGGAAGAAACTTTTTCCCTTAGCGGAGGCATCAATAACTGGGGGCACAGATTTAAGGTAAGGCACAGGAGGTTTAGAAGGGATTTGAGGAAATATTTTCTCACCCAGAGGGTGGTTGGAATCTGGAACACAGTGCATGAAAGGGTGGTAAAGGCAGGAACCCTCAACATTTAAGTAGTATTTAGATGAGCACTTGAAACGCCATAGCATATAAGGCTACGGGCCAAGTGCTGGAAAATGGGATTAGAATAGATAGGTGCTTGATGGCCAGCACGGATACGATGGGCCGAAGGGCCTGTTTTTTTGCTGTATAACTCTGACTCTATGACTTTAAATTTGCCAACATTATCTTCCTCCACTAGCAACCTATTCCAACCTGTGTGTGAAGTAATTAAAACTAAACTGAGTGTTCACCATCCCTCGGGGTTGCCAGCTGATTGTAGAGTTTGTGCTGATGTCAGACACAGGATTCCTCTTCGTGATCAGAAGTAAGTTCTGGTTATTACACCAATTTTGAAAACATTTTTTTAAACTTATGGGGGCAGATTACTCTACACCAGGTGATTCTGAAAGGTGTAGAGGTACTGGAGAAGGTGCAAAAAAGATTTACAAGCATTATAAAAGGATTGAAGTTACCAGGAAAGATTGATTGGGCTACAGCTTTTTTCTCTAGAAAAGGCGGCTGATGGATGACCAAATAGAGGTCTTTAAAATTGTGAAGGAGTTTGATATGGTAGACACAGAATATGGCCGGAATTTTTTTATTGGGCGGGAGGCCCTGTCCACAAAGCTGGTCGTGAGCCAGACAGGGATTTTCCGCTCCCCGGGCCTCTAATTGGTCTTGGGCAGGACTTCAACCTCCTTGAGGCAGGAGGTCCCACCTGATGGACCTGCGGGCCAGCAGCTCTTAGTCCTAGCAGTGCCACCGGGAGCGGTGGCAACTGTTGGGACTACACCCAGTCAGTCATTGGACGATAGAGGAAGGACGGCCCCAGAACTGATGTAGGTTTTTTTAGGGCCTTGCCAGGGACAATCGGTCGGGCCCCAGTGAGGCAAGGGGGGTCAGTTAAAGGGGGGGGGAGGGGAAGTGTTGTGCATCGGGGGCGATTGGGGCTTCATGCCCGATCAGTACGGCCCCCCACCAGCCCGCAAGGCGGACACCTGGTTTCACCAGGCGGGGTTTTTGAGGCCATAGTTGCCCGCCAGCCAAGGATAAAATACCTGTGGCAGCGGCAGGAGGGCCTTAAGTGCCAGTTAATAGGCCACTTAAGGGCCTTGATTGGCCTGGGGCGGGCTGGCCATTTCTTGCCTCTGCCCCACGTATACTTGCAACAAGGTGGGAGTGGGTCGGGAAAGGCCCCCCCCAGCCCCCCACTCAATTTTACGCCCCGCCACCAGCCTGCTCGTTTGGGGGGAGTGGCATAAAATTCCAGCCTATTCTTCCACTTGTGGGACTGTCCACACCTAGGGACCATAAATATAAGAAAGTCACAAATAAATCCAATACGAAATTCAGGAGAAACCTCTTTCCCCGGAGAGTGGTGCGAATGTGGAAATTGCTACCACACTGAGTAATTGAGGTGAATAATGTAAAAGCATTTAAGGGAAAGCTAGATAACCATATGAGAGAGACAGGAATAGAAGGTTATATTGATAGAGTTAGAAGAGGAGGAGTGAGAGGAGCCTCGCATGGAGCATAAACCAGTTGGCACCAATGTTCTTAGGCTTCAGGGTGTCATGCAGGCCCCCACCTGTGAAGACTGAGGCACATTAACATTAAAACTTAAAATTGTGTCTGGCAAGAAAAGAGGGCCTATCACAAGGAATTGCCAAGTCCCTAACTGGAAAGATATTTACATGCTAGCAAACAGTGTTAGAACAAGGGACCCAGTCCTTTCTTCCCCAATGCACAGTAGAAGTGGTCAGACCAGTTTAGTCACAAGACTAACTGACGGAGTTTTTTTTGAATTTGAACATGCTGAGAGAAAGAAACTCAAAGTTCTTTGTTCCTGGACTGAAAAGACCTCTCTCCTGTCTGCTCTCATCTCTTTTTCACGGAACTGAAGATCCAATGAAGACACATGAATTCCAAGAGAGAAAAGTCGCCAACAGTGAACAAGGTTTAAGAAAAATACTGGGCTCCAACGAAATGCAAGGCGACTCACAAACGGACTACAATGAGCTCAAAGCACAGTAAACAAGAAACTCTTCTGATTGCCTCAAACCTCTCTACTTTATTTTTCTTCTGCTCTTTTTTGTCCCTATTTGCATGTGTGTATCGCGTGTGTGTGCTAGCGTGAGCGCGTCGTACATCCTTAGGCGTTAACCGAATTAAAGTTTAAGTTTAAATAAATTTCACTTTTCTTCAAATCTAAGAAAACCTGGTACGCTCATTTTTTTGCCATATAATTGGAAAGCAGTGAACAAGGATTCATCAAGGGGGGGGGGGGAGCTCAAAACACTGTATTCAAAAATCAAACTCTGTTACAATAAGACCAGGTGAAGGCTGAAAAGACCCCTCGACACCTTTCTCACCTGGTCGTAACAAGGGGCTTCGCATTACGATCTGATCATTCTGTAACCCGGATTTAAAGAGGAAATACTCAATCAGCCATTTGCCCCAACTCAAACTGAACCAGTTACTGAGTCATGATAACTATTTCCACTGGTTGTTTCATATCTATGTTTTTGGTCACCTATCCTAACACCTCACGTGACTCAGTGTTAAATTTTGTTTGAAAATATTCCTGTGAAGCACCATAGGATGTTTTATTTTGTTAAAGTCACTAAATAAATATAGGTGATTATTACTGTATCTCATTAATAAGGAAAGTGAATAGCTAAAAAAAATTACGTAGCTATGGAGATAGGGCAGGAGGGTGGGACTGATTGGACAGTTCTTTGAGAGCTAATACTGGCACAATGGTCTCTTCCAAGGCAATAATATTGTGATTTTATATCAGAAGTCTAAAACACGACAAATAAAGCCAGGGGTGAAATTCTGGAGACAACTGTACTGATTTTTTAGAAATATAATTAACACAAAATGTCAAAGCTTACTCTGTAGGGAAACTTCAGCTTTCGAAGTTCATGTTCCAGTTTCTTGTTATAGGGTTCCGAAGCCTTGATGCAGCTAACGCCAATAGTTTCTACACTCTTGAGAACTAGAAGAGAAAAAGAAATTCCAGCTATATTTAAATTATTACAGCAGCTTTAGCTCTAATTTACAATAGATTTTGGAAAGTTTTTGATTTTCCTACAAAATCAGGTGAGAGCACTACCCACTAAACCACAACTGTCACCTTTGTCAAAGAATTTCATGTAGAACCCAAACACTGTCTGAGAAAAGACTTTATGATAAATTTGACCTAGATTCAGACCCTACAGCAGAGATGGAATGCTGCAGCTAGGAGACAACATCCTATATAATACAGGAGACAACATCTCGTTCAGTTTGAATGGCCCTTAAAAGGTACTCGTACACCGCAGTGTTTTCACTAGACTTAACCTGCTGGTACTGATATGCTATGGGAACAAAAACACTTCAGCCAGTGTATTTTGATCACCACCTAATATTGCCTCCCCACTATTAGTGATAGCCTCTAACCACCAGTAGCTCAGCCTA
Source organism: Heterodontus francisci (assembly GCF_036365525.1). Taxonomy (NCBI): domain Eukaryota; kingdom Metazoa; phylum Chordata; class Chondrichthyes; order Heterodontiformes; family Heterodontidae; genus Heterodontus; species Heterodontus francisci. The sequence continues at coordinate 21,569,934 of NC_090373.1, forward strand.
GGACTATCTCCAGACACAGCCCGAATCTAGAAGGAAATTACAGGTTTTGTCCAATGATGGGCAAATGATGTCTGAATAATGTTTAAAACTTAGATTTTGTTGGGTGGAGATGTGGAGGAAATCTGGATCCTAATGAAAGAATTGGACACTTGTTCCAGATTCAAGACACTAAACCTGTGCCTTGATCCCATTTGAAATAGGGGAATGCTCCTGACAACAACCACTTACACATGAAATGGGGAAAGAACTGGGGAGTGGGGCTAACTGGATTCCTCTTCGACAAAGAGTCGGCACAGACTTGATGGCCGAATAGCCTCCTTCTGTGCTGCAATGTTATATTCTATGAAACTGATTAATCATTCAAAGATGCAAAACTCGCAATAAGCTACCAACCCATCGTACGGTCCCACTGCATAGAAATGAGGCACTGCAACTACCTCTGGACACACCGAGAACCAAATGAACAAGTGTCACCTTACAAAGTGCTGCACCCGGGCATTTAAGTAAATGACAGTCACTCATCACTGGTTCACGAAGCACTCAATCCAATTTACTGCTTAAGGCTCTATGATCAGAAAGTGGCAGATCAACTACAATTTTCTAACAACTTGCATTTATATTGCACCTTTAATATAGTAAAACGTCCCAAGGCTCTTCACAGGAGAATTAACAAACAAAATTTGACACTTAGGAACACAAGGAGATATTGGGATAGGAGAGCAAAATATTGAAATCCTGAACAGTCTTGACAAGGTGGATATGGCGAAGATGTTTCCTCTTGTGGGTGAGTCCGGAACTAGGGGGGCACAGTTTTAAAATTAGGGGTCGCCCTTTTAGGACAGAGATGAGATTTTTTTTTTTATCTCTGAGGGTTATCCAACTTTGGAACTCTGCCTCAGAAGGTGGTGGAGGCAGGGTCATTGAATATTTTTAAAGCAGAGGTAAATAGATTCTTGTTAGGCAAGGGAATCAAGGGTTATTGGGATAGATTGGAGTGTGGAATTCGAAACACAAACAGATCAGCCATGACCTTACTGCATGGCGGAGCAGGCTCGAGGGGCCGAATGGCCTACTTTTGCTCCGAATACGTATGTTGGTCAGAGGTAGGATTTAAGGATAAGGCCTAAAGGACAGAGAGACGGCAAGGTTTAGGGAGGGATTTTTGAGCTTAGGGCACTTGCAGCTGAAGACGTAGTCACCAATCGTGAGTGATGAATATCGTGAATTCTCAAGAAGCCAGAATTGGAAAAATGCAGAGAACTCAGGGTTGTAGGGCTGAAGCAGGGTAGAGAGATTGGGAAAGGCGATGCCATGGAGAGATTTGAATCAAGGATTTCCGAGTCTGGAGCTTAGTTGCATACAGGTTGTCTTTTCAGTACTGGCCAATATCAGACCCCTTTCCTAAACTGAGTGGTGTGAAACAGGGCTGTGTTCTCGCACCTATACTGTTTGGGATCTTCTTCTCCCTGCTGCTCTCACATGCGTTCAAGTCTTCAGAAGAAGGAATTTTCCTCCACACAAGGTCAGGTGGCAGGTTGTTCAACCTTGCCCGTCTAAGAGCCAAGACCAAAGTACGGAAGGTCCTCATCAGGGAACTCCTCTTTGCTGACGATGCTGCATTAACATCCCAAACAGAAGAGTGTCTGCAGAGACTCATTGACAGGATTGCAGCTGCCTGCAACAAATTTGGCCTAACCATCAGCCTCAAGAAAACGATCATGGGACAGGACATCAGAAATGCTCCATCCATCAATATTGGCGACCACGCTCTGGAAGTGGTTCAAGAGTTCACCTACCTAGGCTCAACTATCACCAGTAACCTGTCTCTCGATGCAGAAATCAACAAGCGCATGGGAAAGGCGTTTGCTGCTTTGTGCAGACTGGCCAAGAAAGTGTGGGAAAATGGTGCACTGACACGGAACACAAAGGTCCAAGTGTATCAAGCCTGTGTCCTCAGTAACTTGCGCTACGGCAACGAGGCCTGGACGACGTATGTCAGCCAAGAGCGACATCTCAATTCATTCCATCTTCGCTGCCTCCGGAGAATCCTTGGCATTAGGTGGCAGGACCGTATCTCCAACACAGAAGTCCTCGAGGTGGCCAACGTCCCCAGCATATACACCCTACTGAGTCAGCGGCACTGAAGATGGCTTGGCCATGTGGGCCACATGGAAAATGGCAGGATCCCCAAGGACACATTGCACAGCGAGCTCGTCACTGGTATCAGACCCGCCGGCCGCCCATGTCTCCGCTTTAAAGACGTCTGCAAACGCAACATGAAGTCCTGTGACATTGATCACGAGTCAGTTGCCAGTTATCGCCAGAGCTGGCGGACCGCCATAAAGGCGGGGCTAAAGAGTGGCGAGTCGAAGAGAGACTTAGCAGTTGGCAGGAAAAAAGACAGAAGCGCAAGGGGAGAGTCAACTGTGTAACAGCCCCGACAACCAATTTTATCTGCAGCACCTGTGGAAGAGTCTGTTGTTCTGGAACTGGCCTTTATAGCCACTCCAGGCATTGCTTCACAAACCACTGACCACCTCTAGGCGCTTACCCATTGTCTCTCGAGACAAGGAGGCCAAAGAGAGAGGGAGAGAGATTATAGTATAACTAGTCACTTTGCCAAGGATATTTTCTCCTCTCCCATGCCCATCCAGATAATCTCCCCTAGGAATTTTGAAATCAGCTAGAAAAGCACAGATGTATACCCAGGGGATGGGAAGGTGATTATCCCTCCAATGTTCCTATGGTGAAGCACCATTGTTACCAGCAAAAGCTCAGTGAGGATTAGAGGCTTGACGTTTGAATTCAGAGAATAATGTATTTTTGGGTGGGGTGGTGGGGACAGTTAATGCTATTTTCAACAGGCAATTGAAGAGTCTTTGACATTCTTGTGGTATGCTTGCAAAATTTGTTAGATTGCTCACTGGATAATAAACTCCAAACTACACAAAGCTCAATCTGAGCGAACAGATTTACATTTTTTGCGTTTCCTTCACGGTCTAACTTCATTTACTCTGTTGATTGCTGGGTAGAGGGGAGGTCAAGAAAACAAAAAAATACAGGCAAGTCTAAATCAGCACCCACTAAATTCATCATCCCCAGTGGAAAGAATGTAAGATTCAAGATTAATTTACATTTAGAGATGCAATTTTTTTTTTACACTGGTCTGGACAGCACAGAGAAAATATTTCTACTTCTACCAACGAGGCGGAGTGTACAGTCACAGCAAGCTTTTGGAGTCATTAACTGCCAAACAATAAACATTGGTCCAAGAGATTTAAAGAAAGGAAACAGAAATTTTAAAAATGTTGAAAACACATAGCAAGTTAACCAATGTCAGAAAGAGAAAGACGTTAAGATTCCTGATGTGACGTTTTAGCCAAGTTCACAAAGTGCAGACAAGGATGCTATTTGGCCATGAAACTCATCCTTTCCTAAACAGCCAGCTCAAGACCTTGAGAGATGAGAATGCACCAGCCACAATCAGCTGAAATTTAAGCACGGTCTAAGCTAATCAGACGGGGAGGGAGGGAAGAAATAAAACTGAAGTGGAGGCACTGTGTTCAATGAGACCATTCCGTAACGAGAAGTTAGAATATCGAATTCAATGTCAAATCATGTGTAGAAAGTGAAGTGAGAGAAACAGTAAGAGTAGGATTAGAGAGAAAGTTAAAAAAAAACTTCAATAAAAAAGAAACTTAAGGAATGAGACTTCACATTTGTGATAGTTAATTTTCAGTGCCAGAGAGGTTGCTGGCAGTAATTAACACGTATCAAGCTGTTAAAAAGTTATTACACTGGAATGGGAAAGTCCTAACTTTCGCTGACATGTTTTATGTATATCGGGTAAGTACCGCAGCTTTGCACCCTTTCGTGTGTTGCAATGGCAAGTTTCTCAACGAGATAATGTTAGGATGCTGCTTCGGGACAAACAGGGAGACTCAGACAGCAACTTCCATTTTAACTGTGCATGTGCCGTCACTGGAAGTTGCTGTCAGATGTCCATGAGTAATAGTGAGTGCCGATAACCTCACTGTTATTTCGACCACAAAATCCCACCTAATGTTAAAGCATGACTGGTATAATGAAATTCCAATGCCATTTTCAATCATCACATAAAAAAAACAAGTAAAGACCGTGTACAATCCCTTTCAACCTCTGATGGCCTGACAGGATCTTTTTGATATAAGACAGATTAGCTTCTGATCGATTAATACTTAACTTTCACTCAATATTACTCCCCTTAACCTAAGCCAGATTTTCACATTGAAATTCTGCTTGAATGCATTCACACTAAATGCTAGTGATCTTTGTGAATAAGGTGTTTCACATTTACAGAACATTTATGGAATAATCCATGGCTTGGTGGGTAATATTTCCACCTCAGTCAGTAGGTTCAAATTCCACTTCAGAGTCTGGAGCAGAGAATCAAGGCTGACACTCCAGTGTGGTACTGAAGGAAAGCTGCATTGTCGGAGGTGCTGTCGTTTGAACGAGACATTAAACCCAAGCCCCATCTGCCCTCTCCAAAGCATGTAAATTGGTCCACAGTACAATTTCGAAGAGCAGGGGGGTTCTCCCCAATATTTGTCCCTCAATCAACTCCACAAAAAAAGACTATCTGGTCATTGCAAATTATATGAGAGATCTTGCTGTGTGCAAATTGGCTACTGCGTTTCCTACTTTACAACAGTGAATACACTTAAACAGTACTTCATGTGCTGTAAAATGCTTTGGGATTCTTTACAGTGTGTGTCTCTCTCTCCCATCTTATCCCATCCAGGTTATACTCCAGAAAGCCTGTTATTGAAGGATCAAAACTGGAGCCAATTTATACACTATTATAAGCATTTATTTACAAAGTTACACATTACAAGCATACAACTCCTAACCCAAGTACCACGGTTCCAATTTTTGTCTATTTATAGGGCACAAGTAAATCCCCAATTAATGCCCACCACCTGCAATCAAATACAATTAATATACAATTAACAGATTTCTTTCTCTCACTAAATAAAATATGTACAACTAAAGCCCCCATATTCTGTACAAAGCATTACAATGCAAGACACCTCTTCTCTCGGACACCAAATAAATGCTCAGGATGTGCATTGTTTTACAAAAAGAGTTGATGACTTGCATCATCCATTTAATTTTAGAGATTTCTTTATCTCGAGCATTTGTTTCAAGCCAGTAAGATCAATCCATAACCTTTTCTCACTCATGCTTTTCGTAGCGTGTACATTATCAAACAATGAACAATTATCTAGATAACATTCAATGGGTATACTATCAATGCACCCATTCTAGAGTCTCGCACTTTTTAACAAACAGAATCCCATACCTACTACCTCCACAATAGCCAATGTTTCAGCAGCCAAAGTACTTTTAACAACCCTTTTCATTTTCTTAGCTTCCCAAGCTAAAGGACATGTCCCATTTTCACGCATCAGAAATGTTATGAAACCAGCTGCACTAGAATACCCATCAGGAAGATAAGCTTGTGAAGCATTGCTAAAAATGACTAGCTTCACGTTCTTTGGGTCATCTAAGGATGGGAACTTGAGTACACATTTTTCCAGATTTAATTTTTGAAATGTTTTATTTTCCCTTAAAACATATTCGACTTTAGGGCGTTTCATCAAACCACTTAACTCCAATACATCAAAACTAGCATCTGGTCTAGTCGGAGTGCCCAACCAGTTCAACTAACCAATCAAGCTTCCAAACCAATATATTTAAAAGCCCCACAAGCCTGACTCCCAATTTGAAATTCTACTCTAATTTTTACACATTTCTCAAATTCTGCAGTACCACTCCATAAGAAACTGTCAACATGTATCATGCAGATGCCTGAAAGTTTTCCTTTATGATACCAATAAAATATTTCAGGATCTGCCTTTAGTTGAACACAACCTATTTTCAGCAAAACATCTCTTGATGAAAAGTACCACACTCTGGAAACATCATTCAGGCCATATAGATATTTGTTTAGTTTCCATTGTTTTCGTTCTGCACCTCCTGCCTCTTTGGGTCATTTCTGAAACACTTCTCTCTGAAAAGTATCGCCTTACAGAAATGCAGTTCTTATGACAATTGATCTGCACTTCCATGAATATGTGGCCAAAAGAGTGAAAAAGATTTTTAAGGTTATTTTTCCAACATTGGGAGAATCCACTCTAACATCTGTATCACCCAGCTGCTCTTCAAAATCCCTAGCAACTTGTCTCATTTTAGCCTTATAAAACCCATCGGCAAGGATTTTTTCAGTACAATCAATCTAGGTGACAAAGCTGGTTACCCCATATCTGGTACCTCAGAATAAATTACAAACTCTCGCCAACTAATTCCCTTTGTTCTGCCTCTCATTAGTTTATCCTCAAGTTTATTGGCAGCCACCAAAACTTCAGTCGTGAAACTTCTGCTTCTGGCTCTGTTCAGATACAACGTGGCCCTCATTTCATTGTGTAATCTTTTAAGCTATGGCCTCTACTTGCCCTTTTATGTCTGTCAGGACTACAAATGTATGATCTCCCTCTTGCACTATCACAGGCTCTTCAGTATGTGATCATTTTCTGACACGAGTCACTTCCGGACCCACTATCGGTACTTGTAACTTGAAGACAATTTGTTTTTCCTCTGATTCTTATCACCTGATGCAATTAATATTTATCTCACACTGATGAGAAACATCAGGTTTTGTTAAGGGGATTCAATAACGTCCGGACTGAATAAACTGATTTACTGACTTTCCAAAAATAATTATCTTACCATGTTCCATGCCAAGTTTCATTTGTGCCTTTTTCATCGGTTTACTCAACAGCATGGGTATCTCACTAGAGACAACAGTACTTACAAAATGGCTCACTGAAGCTATTTTACATGGAATTATAATGCTCTTTAGTGATCTCAATGCGCTATTATCAAAGCTAAAGAAAGTAGTACTTTTATAGTCAACCGTGCGACAATCCTCACTACTGTTCCACATACTGTTGAAGTATAAGCACCATCTAGAATGGCAGTTAAAGGCGTCCACGTCTAACACATTCATCACAGGATTAAAATTCCTTGTGGCCGATGTAATTCATTGAGATTTATCATTAACTTCATCCTCTTCCTCAGAATTCTCCCCATCATGTGTCGTTTTGAGGATCCTGCCTCTCCACATTAGGCAATTCATTACACGATAGTTCAAGTCAGACCTGAAGCATTCATTCGCTGTTCCTTGGGCACTCTTGAGATTCACTGACCCATTATTTTTGTTTCAATTTTGTCTTCTGTTCTAATAGCCAGCTCTGCCCATCTTTAATCCTTCCATTGTATTGGTGTCTGTGTCCACTACCTGGCCCATTTTGAAATCTGGCAATCACGGAGTCCTCTATTCTGTGTCACTGCAGAATGTCCCATTTGTTCCACGAAGGCTGAAGGAAATAATTTTTCCCCAGGAATTTCTTTTTCTTTTAAAAAGACAGCAGATATCTGATCTGACAGGGTCTCCTTCTCAGAGAACCAAACACCAGTTAGAAACAGAAGCATCTCCGTTTGAGACACCTTAGCACAATGCAGTAACTTAGATGCAAGTTCTGAACCAGGGATCTCCAAAGTGAACTGTCAATCTTTACTACAATCTGTTAAAGTCCATGATGTATTCGTCCACGGGAAGACCATCTGTTTTCCGAAATCCATCAGTCAGACGATGCCTCGCTGACATTTAGCAGATCATCTTTCTTGTAGATTTCATCCAGGACCTCTAATAGCAGGTCTAAACCTTCATAACTATCCAACTGATGGGCATCCAGCTCACTTTGGGCGGCACAGTGGCGCAGTGGTTAGCACCGCAGCCTCACAGCTCCTGCGACCCGGGTTCAATTCTGGGTACTGCCTGTGTGGAGTTTGCAAATTCTCCCTGTGTCTGTGTGGGTTTCCTCCGGGTGCTCCGGTTTCCTCCCACATGCCAAAGACTTGCAGGTTGATAGGTAAATTGGCCATTAGCAATTGCCCCTAGTGTAGGTCAGTGTTAGGAAAATAGGTGGGGATGTGGTAGGAATATGGGATTAGTGTAGCATTAGTAGAAATGGGTGGTTGATGGTCGGCACAGACTCGGTGGGCCGAAAGGGCCTGTTTCAGTCTCTAAA